>NW_028185372.1:427518-458852 GCF_003343005.1 Rhea americana | reverse complement strand
TTTTTTTTTACTGACTTACAACTAGTTTGTATGACAGATTAAAAATATTATGTGACCAGTAAGTAGCTTCTATTGGAAATTTGTTCTCCTTGTCATAAACTTTCTCAAACTGTGTAGAAAAAGCATGGTAGATAATGGGGTGAAAGCATGGAACTAGGGTATGAATAAGGAGCACCTTGAGGATCACTGTGTAGTGGCACATCTAGGAAACTGTTACCACTGTAGCTTGGTAAAGGAAGCAGGGGAGGGGGGAGAAAGAAATCACTAGGATCTTCCACGACATATGTGTTAAGGAGAGTCCTTGCTTGTTTTGTAAAGAGTACACTTGAGCAGCGCAGCACTTCTCTGGAGAAACCAACTCGGAAAGGACATGTGTGACCRTACTGCTGAAGGTGGCAGGTCTGTAGGTTGTCACCTAAAATTTTCATCTGCACCTGGGCAAATGCCAGTAGCCTTTGACACTCACCTCGCACTTGTCAGCGCAAGGCAGCGGACAGCAGGTGAGCAGGTTCCTCATGTCTGTGTGCATCTACTCAGGGTTGCGGTTCTACATGTAAATTTAAGTTGAGCATTTCTAGGCTTTTGACTGCTTAGCTGTGTAACCCTCATCACCTTCTGTTGAATTAGCTTTTTGTCCACAACGTGCATTGGTATTCAACTGTGGACTCCRGCAGTAAAATAACACTTTTCTTTAAGTGGTTGTATCTATAAAGATGCTGTTGTGATGTCTCTGGAAGTTGGTTGAGCTGAACAAACGGCAATAAAAACTACACTAAAATTTTGTGAATATGTGTGGAGAAGCCCCTGAATGAGCTGGTTTTGGTACTAGTGGCAGTCTGGAGGCATTAGTATGGTACCCTGCGGAGGACTGCTGTCTAGGCATGCCCTTASGTAAAAATATTTAGTAATATCCAAAGACACTCCTGAAAATTACTTACAAAAATGTGTGCTGGCTTAATATAATGACATGCTTTGGAAAATGATGATGTGCTGTGGAATTTTCTATCCCTTGTGTTATTGAAAAAGAAAAAGATTCCATCAACTTCTGATTTGCAAGTAAATCAGGTTCTTTGTTTGTTTTTTTTAGGTCATGGAAACAGAGAARTCTGAAGATCCATCTTGTGCAGAAGCATCCAAAGGAAACAACCAGAGTCCAACTCTGGGAAGTGGCATATTGAAATACAGAAGTCGATCCCAAGGTAACGCAGGATTGATAAAAGATAGCAGCGGTAGAATTTTTACATTGTGTATTTCTTTTAGCTCTCTGAAAGTGAGATAGATTTTCTTTCCTTTGGACATCATATTAGTTTAATTTGGAACAAAAAGTCCAGCTGTAAAATGTTTTGCATTCAACTTCCTGAGTTGAACTATTATATTGACAGAAAGATGAAACAAAGGTTTTGAAAGCTTTTCTTTTTTTTCCCTTTTCTTTATTTTGAATGGGGGGGGTGGGATCTTTCCTTTGGTGGGATCACCAAAATACCTATTTATTGTAAATGCTCCCCACATTTTCTGTTGTACTGCCTTGAGCCCAGGTCTTAATAGTAAACTGCATACAGAGCTCAATCTCGTTCTCATTTCTAAGACTCTTAGAGACTCCCTCCCTGCTGTGTTCACCTTAATTGCCATTTACTCAGATATTTTTAGTATCCTGCAGGCAGATTCCCTGAAAGCAATATGTATTTAAAATCCTGATCCGTGGTGACTGCTCGGACCTTACTGCGGGAGCAGAGCTGCTGAAGCAAATGGAGAAGGTTTAGTTGAGGGTCCCTGGCAGGTTTGGGAGCGAAGGACGTGCCAGGAGGCTGAGTCCTGCCAAAATAGCTGGTCTAGGTGTGTTTGGCAGTAGCACCCTGCATGCTTGGGGACCAAGAGTTTTAAAACCAGAGGTAATTTTGGACTCCAAAGCAGGATGCCCCAGGAGCCCCGTCCCGTATACAGACGGGGTGGTGGAAGGGGAAGGGAAAGCGGAGCTGCCCCCTTCAGTAGCAGCTGCAATTTAGCTTGATTTAAAGTGGTCTTAAAGCCGCATCATTAAATCCAACTTGTGTGAATTTTGTCTGTGTCYTGGGTTTTCATCTGTAAAATATGGCTTGATGGCACTTCCCTGTGTGACGGGGAAACTGCAAGGGATAAATGCATGGGAACTGCTGCAAATGGGGGTCATGTAGGTACCTTGGAGAAATGAGGATTGGAGGAGCCCYGTTGTGAGGAACGGGGAACTCAGAACTAATTACAGGATGTCCTTCAAGACAAATAATCCTGTTTTTAATGTGAATTCTATTTCTATATTCTTCTCTTCAAGATACTTAGGATTGTTGCCAGAAGGAAAGAAAATAACATTTATTTGGCACATTTTTCCTTTCTCCATTCCAGAAAAATTTCCTTGGAAGTGACATGACACCTCTAGAAATGTATACAGCTACCGTGTCATGTCTTTTAATTTTAAATAAATGAAGTTTGAGAGCTTAGTGCAGTGGCAAGTGCCACTGGGTGAGAACAGCTGAATTTCTTTTCTATCTCAACGCTACTGGCTCAATTATCTTTTTACTTACCGCCGCAAGCGACAGTGCTGAAGATTTCAGCATCACTGAACGATCTTATAAAACCTGGGGCAGCAGGAAGAGTTTTTACTTGAGGATGAGCCAGTCTAGCTTGTACCTGCCCAGTGGCATGCTATGTGGTATTGTAAGGTATGCTTTGAGTTAGGGTTTGCAGGAGGTGACTATTGCATGTGGGCGTGGGGATAGCCSGGTCCTGGGATAGTTGTCAGATGTGGCATTTCTGTGGCTTTTCCTAGGTGCCGGATCCCGGTTAGAATCTGTGGGAGAAGATGACGAGTTGACAGTGGAAAATGGTGAACCGAATTATGAAATAGCAGTGAAATATTCCCGGGGAGGGAGAAAACACTCTCTGCCTCAGCAGCTGGAATCAGCAGGAGCCAGGCAGGTGAGTAAAAAGCCCAGCTCCGAGCAACTTAGTTTCCTTCTTCAGCCTGTACTTGATCCTTTAAGATCTGTGTGACTCTCTAAGGAGTGACCGTAATGAAGCGTGGCTGAATAATTACGTCATGGGGCCTGAAACCAAACTTTGACACCAAAATGGGGTATATTAGCTACAGATGGAGAGCTGCTTTGCTGTGAGGATGGTGAAGGGTGGCACTTCTGCTGTGGCCAGGCCCTAAGGCTGATAGAAATGAGATGCAGGTCTAGAGATGTGAGCCCAAAAAAGCCCTGCTTCTCTTCATTTTAATCATATGATGGTGTAGGCATTTTTAGCAGATAAGGATTTCACTCTATCATGAGTCTACCCGTAATCTTTTTAATTTAAATTGTGACTGGTACATTACAGAACGCCCTTACTGTGTGAAATGTGGGAAAATTATGACAAAATTAGCTTCGATCGTAGTGAGCAAGGACTTTATCCCCTGAATGCTTATTTGAATRTATCATATATTTGTTCTCCCCTCCCCCCTGAAACACGCAATTTTCTCAGCGTGGCATCCCAGTGCCCGTGCTGAGCAATCAGAGTAACTTCCTGTGCTTGCTCGTGTTTATTAGGACTACCATATTGTGAAGAAGTCTACCCGCTCCTTCAGTGCTGCCCAGGTGGAGTCCCCGTGGAGACTGACCCAGCCGTCCATTATTTCTAACATTGTCCTGATGAAAGGGCAAGGCAAGGTGAGCGTTCCTGCACGTGCCTCGGTCCTCGCGTGTACCGCGAGCTCGCGCTCGAGAGCTCGAGGCATCTCCAACTCCCGTGACTTCCAGCACCTGACAGTTTAAGTAAAGGTGTGCCTGGCTGTGACTCTCAAAGGTAGCCAATGATAATAACAATAAATTGCGTTTTCAAAAAAGAATGCCAAAGTTATGCCTGCAAAATACCGGGCAGGCAATGTTTGTGTCACGCACTTGGGGTGGGGTGGCTTTGACTCCGATTTGGAGCGTCTGGTCATTACTGAGCTATCAAGTTTTAATAACAGGCCTATAAATATGCATGTCTATGCAAAATCCGTGCTGCTACGGAAGAGTACCTCTTTGCATGCACATTTATGGACAAGCATATCTCCCTGGAATCTGTGCACCTTTATAAAAAGAAACAAAACAAAACAAAAAAACCCACACAATAAATTAAATCCAGAGATAGATTCCTGATTGATTGTTTCTCTGAGAGCCCTGAAATCTCTGGGTCACAGAGTCGTCTTATCCTCCCCTAGTAATGTGCTTGCACATTTGCTAGCTGCCAGCTGGCTGAATGCTGAGGGAGTAGAACTGGATTTCCGTAATCTAATCCATACGGGTATGGGAACTCTTGCTTATATATGCTAAAAACGTGTCTTTTTTTTTTTTTGAAATACTGTTTTAAAATCATCAGATGAATATATTTTGGACTAAAATGCCTTATTTTGACTTTGAAACTTGAGAATAAAATGAAATTTTTGCTGTGCATTCACCAAAGAGTTAGAAATAGAGGCTGCTCTGAGGGATTGGTGCACAGTTACTGTAGCTCTCCTTGATTTGGGAACTTCAAGTCTTTCATGACATTGTCGAGCAAACATTTCTTATTTTTTTCTCTTATTTATTTTTTGAACCTGTTTTTCGTATGAGAACTGCCGTATTTCTCCCCCTGTGGTAAGCCACCCCCACCGGCCTTTCTGCAGTTGACTCTAAGGCACTATGGAGTAGTTGGCAGCATGCAAACTGTAGTGACTGTGAACCACCTCCAAGAGCTGCCATTTTGGGTACTTTTCACCCCATTCTGGGCAATCGCTTCTCTTAGGATAAGCACCATCTAAAATCCCTATAGTAGTGTTTATTGTCTTCATGCAGACCTGGGACTTCAGGAGTGTTTCCATGGAGTCTCTATGTTCAGATGGCTTGGAGCCAAGAGCATGACCTTGTTTTTTCCTCCTTAGACAGAGCTATATGGGGTGCTTTTCCACCAGGGGGTTGCAGCACCTCTCTAGGAAGGTGCGCCAATGCGGGAAGCGTTGTGCCTTCCAGCAGTGTTTCTCCTAGGCCACCTCCTGGAGCCGTGGGGAGAACCGCTGCAGGTGTGCATCGCAGCAGCCGCGGCCCCAGGCTCGCTGTAGTTTGCTCTGCGGTTGATTATTGTGCAGTAAACCCTTRTTTGAGTTATTTTGGGTACGAGGTGGAGATACGATCCCTCCAACCTGGAAATCAGTGATATCTTATCAAATAACTAAAGGCTCATAACAATCGATAATAAACAATTGTCTATCTTGTATTCAGAGTAAMACAAAAGAGGCCGCGTGTTGCACCGGGTTGTAAACACCGTGTTAGTATCTGCTGTGCCAGCTCCCCTCAGCTAGACAGCACTGCCTGAGGCTCTGATAATAATCATTGCTTCAGATCATTGAAGCACAACAGCGTCTCACTTCCCTTGTCTACCTGGTTGGTGACTTCTCTTTTTAGTATGTAAAATATGCATACAGGGATAACAAGAAGAGAAATACAGGGGAATGGATCAAGGAAGTGATTTGGCTGGGAAGTAACTCGGCAGAAGGTGGTGAGGTTGGTTCTGCTGGCCTCCTTCATTCCCTGATCAGCTTCGTGAGATGGTCCGGGGCAGTGCAGGGGCAAGAGCTAACAGATGGAGCCCTGGGGAATATGTTGCTCTAGATTTATTTAAATACGACATGATACATGTCTCCAGAATAATTAAAAATGTGTGTGTGCATGACAGCTCCCCCCCCCACACCAGCCCTTACAGCTACATTCCTGACATTGTAGCGCTGACCTTATGTCGTGTTCTTAAGCTTTTCTTTTTCCTGAGGAAATGCAGGATCTGTGACAGCAGAGAAAACTGCAGTTAATCCTGGATATAGATCTCAGGGGCGGGAATCCACTATCTGTCAACTTAAAGGCAATGTGTTACAGTTATTAAAAGTGGAATAGGACGACACAAAGCCATTGATTTGTGTTTCCCCAAAACAATTTGAGATACCACATTTTTGCCTTGGCAGTGTTCACTGCTAGTTTTGGGGCTGTTTATGTTAGGGTGAAAGTAAATTAGGAGATGCAAGCAGTGAATAAGATTGCAGTGTGATTCATCAGAAGCTACTACATGTTCATCTTTCCTTTGCCTTGTACATTATCAGGCAGTCTGTCTCAGATGGGTGATAATAGAATAAGGTGCCAGCTGTGCATCTCTTCCTCCTTTTTCTGTAGGGTCTTGGATTCAGCATTGTGGGAGGTCAGGATTCTGCTCGTGGACGCATGGGGATTTTTGTGAAGACTATATTCTCAAATGGAGCAGCTGCTGCTGATGGAAGACTTAAAGAAGGTATAGCAGAGAGAAGTCAACTGCATATAAAGGACCATAGTAGGATATTGTTTCAGTCTAGCAGAAGAGAATCAACTACTGCTTTAGTTAGGCACTTGGCCATCTCCAGGAGGCTATGGAGGATATAACACACCCTGCTTGTCTGTGCTGGGAAGGTTGATCATAGCAGTCAACTTAATTATGTTGCATTCTGAGAAGGGAAAAGTGCAGCATGAAACTACTACTCCTTTTTTTTTTTCCCTTCTCCTTCAGTGGCCCTTATTTGACCAAACCATAAGTTCCACTTCTTCAGTTGGGGTGGGACACTAGTGAGACAGTGAAATGCATCTATCCAGCCAACATCTGACCTAAAGGTGCTTAGCCAAGAAGGGGTGATACAGAAGGGTGTGCTGGGGAGAGTCTCTTCTGGACCTTTGTGATCTCTGAACCTCTTTGCAGTCTGTCTCAGAGTCTTTTGGTGTACTTCAGATGTGAAAAAACAAGTAAAGGTCATAACCAGACGGAAAAAAAAAAAGGAAGGATAAGATTGCCATAAGACTACAGAGCTGTTTAGAGAAGCAGGTATAGCCTGATTAAAAAAAAAAAAAAAAANAAAAAAAAAAAAAAAAAAAAAAAAAAAACTGATGCCTGAGCTGGATGTGGACTGTTTGTGTGCATTAGGACACTGATCTGAGTGCTCCTATGCCAGGCAGACTCTTGCATGCTTAAAAGTACAAAGTAGTTGTGAAAGTAGAACAGTGATTTACAGTTTGTCTGCAGGACCTGTGTTACTTCTCTCCTTCTCATATCTTCATTTCTCTCTTTATATCTCGTCACATTTGTTGCATTTGAGGCTGGTTTTGGTGCCAACTCTCAAACTTCCTGCTACAGAGAAACAGGAGTCCCTGGAGCATAGGTTGTGCACTGACCGTGGGAAGGCAATAAGTAGCAGCTGTCCCATAAACCCACCAAACTTTATTTTATTTTATTTTATTTTATTTTTTTACTGAGACTAAGGAAGGAGAGGAGGGAAAGACTTGGCTGATGACATTGCTCCATCTAATTGTGCACAGATGTAAGTGTACATAAAATTGCAGAAAGCAGCTCTGGATCCTACTCACTTCACCCTCCTTTTAATGACAAGAAGGTAGATCAACACAGCTGGGTGTAAGTGGTAAGACCCGGAGCCTGGAAGCTTGTAATAAGCAGGCAGACATGCGGTGGTGCTTGTTCATTGGGGTGAGGAAGGCTATTGGAGTGTGTGGGCCACTCGCACGTGCTTAGTAAGTGGAGCACRCTTGCTTTTTGTATGTGGATGCAGGGCCAGTTTTTTGAACAGGCTTTGGTGTGATATGCTTTAGTGTTTCACTTAAATTCTCATTTCTCTTACTGATGCTCACCAAAGAAAGGGAGTTTTGTGGTCCCCTTGGACTTCATGTTATGAGCGTCTGTATTTCAGGCTGCAGTTAAAATCTGTTGTGCTTTCAGTTTGTTTGTTATTATAAGAACATTAAAGATCTCTGCTTGAAGAACAGGCTTTACTCTGCTAACTCATCACTCTATTAACTTGTAAAGGCATTAGGACAAGTAAAAATATACTGAGACTAGTAAAAGACTTTTTACTGAGTAGTAAATTGGAATCCAYATGGTAGCAGGTTGCTTTATTTATGAGAAGTTCTACTACATCTCTGTACTTTGTGTATTGCTGACTTCATTTTTGTATCTGATTTCCAGGAGATGAAATACTAGAAGTTAATGGAGAATCTTTACAAGGGCTGACCCACCAGGAGGCCATTCAGAGGTTTAAGGTAACAACTGTAGATGTAATAAGAGAGACATCCATGGTTCTCTTCATTCAGTGCCGTTTAGCACCTTCAGCTTTATTCTTTTGCTGCTACAATTTATTGTGTGTGAGTTTACTGGCAAACGTTGGCATCTCACATCGCCTTATTTGGTGATTTCTCTGATGTCTCTCTAGCAACTCAAGAAAGGCGTGGTGACCCTAACCGTGCGCACGAGGCTGCGCAGCCCCAGTCTCACGCCCTGTGTGACTCCCACCTTGCTGAGCCGTTCCAGCTCGCCCAGCTCCAGTGCTAGCGGAGGCACTCCTGTCCCTGGCTCCGATGACACGGATGGGTCCTCCTCCAGCCGCAAAGGTCCGGGCCCGAAGGATAGGATCGTCATGGATGTGACACTCAATAAAGGTGAAGGTTCACCGAAATGCCTTTGGAGAATGCAACCCTGTTTATCGGGGGAGTTTATGGGAATATGCTAGTGGTTCTAGTACGAAGGCATCTACCTGAGTTATTTTGGTCTTGGAGAGCCCTCTGTAAACCACAGGATGGTGGGGAAAAAACATCTTCTAATGCAGAGCCCTTTGAAGAGGTCTGCCTTTCGTGTTTTGCTGCTCCCAGAGTCAGGAGGAGGCTCTTCCTCGCAGCAGTGTCCGTGCTGCCGAAAGGGGCAGGCTGCATGGTGCCAGCCTAAACACGAATCAGCCTCTCCACAGCCCATCATGTCCTTCTGGTAAAGGGCCGTCCTGAAGGTGGCTAACCCACGCAGTGCCTTCAGGATTACCCGGATGAGCTATCTGAACTGCTTCGTGAAGGCTTTTCTCATTAACAATAATAGTACAGGGTAAACTTGGAGCATATACTGTATGTAGTGGGATGACTATCTTAAAGGCTTGAGTGATGGCTTTAAAGGTTGGACTAAAAATTTGGAGAAAGAAGGTCAGAAATGCAGTAATTCCTATTTCAGGTACCCTGTTCCACAAAGCAAAGCAGAGGTGAAAATGAAGAGAGGAAATAATGAAACTATAGATGAYTTCTTACCTTTCCTCGTGCCTCTTTGCTGAAGGATGCCATGCAGATATTTAACAAAATAGAGTCTTATGGTTGGCAGTGTCTTCTCACATGTTCTGAAATACTTTTGAAAGTGACATCTTTATTTTATTGTACTCCATTCCTTTATGTCTCAGACGTGATCAGACCTTCTGTGACATTTTCAGTCCCAGGTGACTTCCTAGGTACTCTGAAAATTTGCTAGGGGTAGAGTTAGTCCTCTCAACGATGGACTTCAGAAAACAGTCAAGATCAGATATTTTCAATCCTGATTGCCACTGTGGGTCTTGACTTCCTGAATGCCTGCACCTAAGGCCAGCCCCAAAACAATACGTGACTCTTGGTCTCAGATGTGATGTGGGAACACAAACACTTGTGTGTCCGGTGTGATTACAATCTGCAGGGACTCAACAGTACTTTTCTTTGTACCTTTTGTTTTTCGCAGAGCCAGGGGTTGGGCTAGGCATTGGTGCCTGTTGTCTCACGCTGGAAAATAGTTCTCCAGGGATATACATTCACAGCCTGGCCCCAGGATCAGTGGCTAAAATGGATGGCAGATTAAGGTTAGTTAAAGCAAAAACATGCTGGAGTAGTTTTACAATAAAATGAGTTGAGACCTTGTTTACACCAATCAGTTGATGTAGCAGGGAGGGGATTTATATTTAAGTGTTCACCAAAAAGAAAATGTTTAAATAAAGACATTTCCAAGTGGTATTTAATACCCAAGAGACATTATTCTGTGTCATGGAAGCAGCATGATCATTAAGATTTGGGAGGTTTTGTTGTTTTGTGTKTTTTTTTTTTTAATTCTGTGTATAGAACGCTGAGCCTAATAGCATCCTTCAAGAAGGAGGAACAGCCAGAAATGCAGCTTCATTGATTTTTATCAGAGCTTAAGCCAGAGACTCCAAACTGGCAGGATATTTGCAGAGCTCTGTTAAAAGCGCAGTCACCTRAAACTCTTAAAAAGAGATGGAGGGAGTTTCTTGCAGCATGTTGTGCCCGTGGCTGTAGCAGAGCTTTTCTGCCCTTATTGTCCGATAGAAGCATGGCAGGTCGACTTGCCCGTCCTGTGCGCTCCACTGGGAAACTGGAATGACTGTAAGGAACTGTAAGAGAAAGAGAAATTGTTCCTGGGATTCCGTTGTGCTTTACACTGCATTAAGTGACAGAAGGTTGTTTTCTGTTCTTTTTTTGGAATCATCATTTTTAAAAACCCTTAGGGGAAACTCCCCAAGGCCTCCCATTTTTCTGCATCCCTGCATAAATGCTCGGGAGCACTTGGAGCGGCACGGGGGTTGGGGGTAGCGCTCAGGGCAAAGAAGCCTCATGACCCACCTGGAGCTTGCACCATGAACGCTGGTGTGGAGAGGCTTTGCAGCAGCCTTGCTTTCATGCACTCTCTGGCAGGGAGGGAGAGCTTTCCATTCCCTGCACATGCAATAGCCCTCACTTGCTAGGAAAACTGTGATAGACCAACTGAGTTTTGGAATAGGGGAACAAGATAATTTTGTGGTTGCATTCCTGCCAAAACTCTGCTACCAAATAGAAATGTCTAGAGAAGACAGTACTCCAATACTGACTTGCTTTCTCGTAAGCCCTTTTGGAAAAGACTGCAGTGTTGGTTGTGCCTGTATGCAACAGCTGTATCATTTTTTTAGGTTATGTGATTGATTATATCCAGGCATGCTTCCCAGTCTTCTAGCTCGCTTCTTTGAGACATTGCTCCTGTTGTCCTATCAGCAGTACATGGTTCCATAAGCCAAAACTAGGGATGGTTTTGATTTTGGAAAACCTCATTAATCAAATATGAGCTTTGCAATACCAGGAACAGTTTGAACCAGGCTTCTCTGTATCTGAGCACCCTCTCAATCCTGTGCTTGTGTAAGTGATTCTGTTTTCGTAGTTTCTAATAGTTACTTAAATCCAAAGGACAGGCAAAGCAGTGACATGATCTCACAGCAGTTTGTCACCTTCTGCTTTCTTGAGCCCAGAATATGGGCCACGGAAAGGCTGCCATGTGCAGCTGCCACTTTGACTTTGGCATGGAGACTTATAGCGCAATTTCATTTCCATTGTCACAGCTAATCCAGTATAAATCAGGCATCAGCGGAGTGTTTGAAAATATCTATTTTAAGTAAATGCTTTAATAATTACRGAGAATGCTTTAATGATATCCCTAGCTGATAATATTTTCTTTTGAATAGTTCCAGATGTCTGAGCACAAATGATCAAGAGTTAAGAAATTGGAAAAACAAAACAAAACAATTTATCTTTCCCTCTCAGATGATATTTTTTTTCTAACTGGCTTCTGTACTTTAATTTGAAGCAAATACAAGCTTATTTCACCCCATTTTTTTTCTCGAGTCATCTTGTAAACTCATATCTAAATCCTGAACTTCTTATTGTTTTTTGTGTTAAGTAGTTCACTATGGTGGTAAGGAACAGCCCATCGGAATCTTCTTTTCTTTCTTTCTTTTTTTTTTTTCCTCCCTCCCTGTGCTCAACAAGTATCAGGATGCAAAACTGTAACTGAAGTTTACTTTCTTCCTAGTCTGAACGCAGCCAATTTTCTGTGTTGATTTACTAGAGTTTGTAGCACTGACAGTAAGTGCAAAAAGGAACCCTGGACCTCCCTCCTGAAGTTCAACAGGACTCAAACTGTTCGTGTCACTGGGAGCAAGAGCAACACTGGTGGCTTTGCAAATCAGATCTTTTCCAGATACTTGTATCTTTGAAAAAGTTTGGCTACTCGTCAGGAGCACATGTGTTTCTGTATGAGGCAGAGGTGATTATAACTAGCTCTATTCCTCGCTGCAGCCGGGGTGATCAGATCCTGGAGGCGGATTCGGTGAGCCTGCGGCACGCGGCGCTGAGCGAAGCCTACGCCATTCTGAGCGAGTGCGGTCCGGGTCCGGTCAGCCTTATCATTAGCCGGCACCCTAACCCGAAGGTGAGGAGGGAACGTGTCGGGGTGCCGACGTGGCGTTGTCACCTTGTGCTGTAATTTGCAGTTTGCTGTCTGAAAAGCASCAAGTGAGGAATATTGGAGCTTTCTCTCTGCAGCACGTGTTGTGCAAGAAGCCAGGCTGAAGGCTTGTAATGATGCCTTCCAGTTTACAAGTTGTAGCAATGTTAGAGCTTCCTTGCTGCTTTTCACTTAGTCACCCRTTGAGCAAATGCAATTTTCCTGAAATTGCTTGGTTGAAGTGTTCCCATCGTTCCTCATACCTGGACCAGGAGGCAACGCGTGTACGGCATATGTCCTCTTTCTCCTTAAGGTTGTGTGGTAGTTAGTCTGTGTTTGAGTGGAATATAATTTGGAATTATATGGAAATCTGGCATCATCAGATTGAATTTATCAGCTATAGTAAAGTAATATGGATACTGTTTTTTAAAAAAGTAAAATCTATCCAAGGATCAAAGTTTTCCTTTAGGAACCAGAAAAAGAGAATCTGGAATGTGCTGCTACTGAGAAACTGTACAAGGGTAATTTGAAAATAAGAAATAAGCCTGTGTTTACAAAACAAGTGATCATTTTCAAGTAATTAAAAAAAATGATGATAGAAGATCAAACCTGTTTAACCAAGCTATAAGGAATAATAACTTCTTTTATTTCAGTATTTCAAAGAATTTCATGAGTGTACAGAACCTTCCTGTTTAAACAGGAATGAAGCTGTAAAAATATTTGCRTTAGGGAGTCCAGAGAGCTCTGACTTTTGAACTTCTAACTACAAATAGGGGCCTTYAGAAGAAGCCTGAGTTCCCCCTAGACGTGGATTTATTTTGTAATTAATTGTATATTTTCTGCTAAATCAAATATACAACMATAGGCAAATTGACCCCTACTGCCCAGACTTTATTATCATTGCTACAAAGTTTTGTGATGCAAAAAGAAAGAGGCTGTGGCWGGGTTGGTTGAAGGTGAGCATGGGAGGGGGTAAGAGCTGGGGCTACAGCTGATGCAATTGGTCACGTTTKCAAAGCCTACCCGAGGAGCGGGATTTGGGGTGAGGAGCCCCGGGAGACCGTGCACCCTGGGGCTGCAGCCSCTGTCCCGGGGCCACCACTGCTCCCCCAGGGCCAGGGGTGCTGGGCCCTACCTGCTGATCCACTCGGCGTGAGGAGAAACTGCGATGCCTGGCTTAAATCAGTTGCTCGCTATTACTCAGTAACAGAGGGAACCTATTAAATGGATCCCATTACAGTTTTCCAGAAGTGATATTTAAAATGACAACTCATCCTTTGCCAAAGAGTGCTGTGTTAAGGCTAAAAGTTTAGCCGGAGGAACCYAAAAACTTCCCCGCGCCCTCAGCCAGACAATATTGAATCCACAGTCGCCTCGAGTTGGATCTCTGAAGGAACGCCCACGTGAGGACCAACGTTTATCCTATGTCACTGTCACCCTTTCTCTGACAGTGCTGGAAGATCTACAGAATTTCTTTTACTSTTCTTTTGTGGCTGCAAATAATACCCTGGGCTGCAGATTGTAGTTAAGAATTAGCTTAGAAGAATTCCCCTGGAAGCAGTTTGATCAGCCTCATGCCGAAAAGCAGAATTGTTAGAGCTTGCAGGAGGGTGGATTTGTGTTGCTTTGAACTCAACGGCGGTCTAACAGGCTGCACCTTCACCCTGTACTTCCGTCTTCTCCATAGTGCTGCCATGTGCTTCACGCCGAGTTTCGCGCTCAGGACRTCAAGGTCCTGGAGCGTACACTGTGGGAATATGCTTGATCCA
Organism: Rhea americana; assembly: GCF_003343005.1. NCBI lineage: Eukaryota > Metazoa > Chordata > Aves > Rheiformes > Rheidae > Rhea > Rhea americana. Next base: position 444,987 of record NW_028185372.1, on the reverse strand, counting down.
CGTCCTTGGAGGACTGTGTGCCCTGAGAGCCRGGAGACTCTGAGTTTTCTCTAAGGTCACGCCACAAGCGGAAAACAGAAAGTTTCTACAGAGGTTCATGTTGTGTTAGACATTTTTATACTTAAATCTCTCATTTCATGACACAAAAGGTCCACGGTACGTTTTGGTGCTGAATATATTCAATTAGGTATTTTCATGTGCTTCCAAGAGAAATACCACACAATTTTCTTTCTTCTTGTTATTCTGAGTGAATGTGGCATTTAAACTATGCTGAAACTGCTGAGTTTGCTTAGGAATCTTCCAAATCTTCATGGTTCAGAAAGATTCAAGTTTTTCATCTCTCTTTATGCTTAATTTTAATTAATGTAAAGCAATGTGTATAGAAATTACTTTAGACAGAACTCCCTTGCTTTCTGTTTTTAAATACATACTCCTGCAGACTAACTGTTTCTGTTCTAACATTACATGGAGTTTTCYAGTAATAAGAATGAAGTGCACTGCAGTAATTCAGGACATAATTAGCATATTTCAAGTATTGTAGACCAGTATTATTCTTAAATMGAAGACGACATTAAATATCGATTACTGATTTAGTTTTCTTAAGAAAGTGAGGAGAAATGAAAATTAAAAAGGCAGCTAATATCTCAGGAAGTCTGGCTTTCTTCCGGTAGGTTCTTTAAGTGCTGAATGTCTTCTGCTGCTGACGTAGACTTGTACAAAGCAGCCTTTGTCTGTTCTAAAGTAATATTTCTCAATAAATCAATGTACAGTGTTTAATCGAGTTAAAACTGTGCCATAATGGCTTCATTTGATTTCTTTAACCYGGTGCAGTTTTATTTGGTTACGTAATGTGGCACTTGGACGTTGTCTTCGTGAAGGCGGCTGGTTTCTGCTTGCTGATTTTTGCAGAGGAGTGGCATGGAAGGACTCTGAGTCAGAGGCTAGAACCTAGGAGCGCTCAGCTAGCTCCTGTTTGCTGAGGCTTTAATATAGGAACATATCTGAAGTGAATCATGTATTTGTAGTAATAAGTTGTCAGACTTACCTTCACTGCTTCTACTCAATACTGATCTCTTGTCTTCTACTAAACCTTAGGTTTCTGAGCAGGAGATGGATGAAGCAATAGCACGCACTACTCATCGAGAGAGCAAGGACACCAGCTCCACTCATGGTGCAGGTAACAGCATGTTCTCTCCTAATATTTGCCCTTTTTCAGGTGTGTGAATGTTTAAGGATGTGTTAATGGGTTCYTCACCATCAATATTTTGAGGGCTCTCAAATTGAGCAGTTTGGAGGATGTGATTGCTCTGCTCACCGCAAAACTCTCAGCAAAAAAATACTGCTTCACATGGATCAACTCTGTAGGTCATGTTACTTGCTTTGGATTTCACTAGCCAGGCTGCCATAATCTAAAAGGTGGGGTGCCAGGAGGAGGTTACTCTATTTTCTGTTTGGGATTTCCCTATCCGTCCAGATAGGGAAAGGATGAGAAGCGTCAGCTCCACCTATCACATTTATCTATATAGATGACAAAAAAAAAATGGTGCAGCCATTCGAAGGAGTCTAGGTATCACATACTGGACTATGTGTTTTAACTCTGTCTTAAGAGGTCACATCAAAATGCTGTGCTCTGGCAGATGCTTGATAGTTTTGAACATCAGCAGTAGCATTTCCTGAAATGTTATAGATCAAAGCAAACCCTTGGTAATGGCAGAATGACCTGTGAGAGGATTCTAAGATTTTAATGTATTAGATTTGTAATTATCCTTCATATATCAGCAACAGCTAGGATCTTTCTGCAGTAGACCTTGCCGTTGGCCACTGATTTGTCTTCTGCAGTTGCACCTCATTAGCAGTGTGCTCCACTGGGTGAGGGAGACTCTTCTGTTTGTCTCCTCTTCATAACTCTGTCCTGTACCTGGCTGGTGTAATGGACTTCTGTGATAACTTTTTACCTGAAATGAGGGAGAGCTTGTGAGATGCTAAGTAAATCTCTCTTTATGTAAACAGTTCAGATAATAAGTGGGAATAAGCGCAGTCCCCAGCTCAGATGATAAATGAGGAGCTTGTTTGGATATGTGGACCACTGTTAAAACTTTTGGCATTTAACTGAACTGTGTTTACCAGGAGCTACACAAAAAAGCACCTCATCTAGTGTGAAAACCAAACAAGGAGAGACCTCATCTTCCCTCAGCTGGACTATGAAACGCTTCCTGGAGCCAGCTAGCCGGGTAAAACACTTAAATGCAATAAAAACAACTCTGCTTCAAATTCAGCTCTTACCCAAGGATTAAATTGTTCAAAACCAAACCTCTCTGCTCCTCCCCTGTCACGTGTGCTCTGGAAAGGGGTTTGTTTCTTAAGCTGCACGTTTGAATTGTGGTAGTAGGGTAGAAAAGATGAGATGGCAGAAGAGACCAACGCTGTGGGCAAGTTGAGCGCTTGCTCTCTGTACATAACCACTGTAGGGGGGGAAGTCTCTGCTTTTCCTGGGAAAGCCAAAGAAATCCTATGAGCTGTGTCCAGTAGTACAAATCCTTCCCTTCTCTCAGTGAAGAAGGTATGCAAAGAGAATTATGGAAATGAATGGTTTCATCCCTTGCTCCTAGGGGGATTTGACAAATATATATATATACACATATATATATTTGCTAAAAATGTATTGATGCACTGTATTTCAGCAATCTGCATTTGACCAATTAGCCCTCAGTAGACTGTGAATTCCTCTGTTTTTTAAATTTTATTAAACTTACTTCATTGACAAGGGTGAGGTGAGTGGGGTTATTAGTGCTTGTGTGCAGATAGGGGAGTTGCGCAGAAATGACCGCCTGTAACTGGTTCCACTTATCTTCAGCAGGGATCCGTCAGTTCGGAGGCAGAACTTTCCCAGTACTTCTCGCACGATGGCCCGAGCCAGGTGTCGTTCTCCGACRCTGTAACTGGCTCCTGCGATGAAGAGCAGCTCCATCAGAAGAGCAGGAACAGTTTGTTGGATGACAGCTCTCTTCCTCCCGGTAACCTGAGAAAGCGATGGAAATCTGGTCATTTGTCTGATGTGGGGGTGGTCACTGAGCTCTGGTTTGCTCTGCTGAAAAGACCGAGTGAATCCTTTGTTGGTAGGACAATGTCTGCCAGCACGGTGCAGACCGGTGCTGCTCGTACGAAGTTTTGGAAAGCGGATGGGGTTTACATCAGTACATATAAATGCCTGCTTCCGTAGTAGCTTGTCCAAATTGCTGCTCTGATTACATGAGAATGACCTTATTCAGTTGCTCTGGCTGAAACTAGATTGACAACATTATAGTCTTTTTCAAATTGCTCATGATCATCTGATTGATTATATTTAAATGAAAGTGTTTTTACCAGCTTCAAATACACAGCTTTATAATACCACATGTAGCGGTGTAAAACCAATCAAATGTTCAATTTGACATCAGATATTTTGCATATGTATCTTTCTCCCCATAGTAATTGGCTGAAAGAATCCTATATTCTCCTTACTGACATGCACCTGATTTCAAATTCAAGGGGTATTATATTTATTCTCCTTTTCTTGTGCTTCTCAAGTGATGTCTTTGTCTAACACTTACTTTTCTCTGAAAATTCATTATTTAATGCTGAAAAGCATTTTTATTTGAAAAGCTTTCTACAAAACCTGCAGTCCTTTCTATGAAGGCTGTGAAAAGGGTTCTTAGACTAATTCGTCTTCAGTTTGAAACTGAATGTTGTGTGCTTGTGTTTTTGTTTCTCACTCACTGTAAATTGTTTCAGGCAGCCCTGTGCATAGATTTAAACAAGATTTGAAAAAAAATCAGTTGTTTAAAGCAAAATACACATGTGTATGTGCATCCCTTTTTTTCTTTGAGTCATAGTCATAATTTAAAAATGGACTGAAAACAAAACCAGATGTGCCATGAACTGATTTCAGGAAGCACCGGTAAATTGTGGAGCCATCTGTCATCTCTTGCTGCATATTGTAGTTATAACTTAGAAGGAGGACATGAAAAACCTACTTCTTGCTWTACGAGGGGAGGTTAGGCTTCTTCTTCAAACAAAACTGCACGTCCTCTACTGCAGTGGGATGCATGGTRTTAAAAATCACAAATAAATACCATTAAGATATAATACTCTTTTTCTAGCTAGAGAAGCAGGAGTGGCAAAAGCAAATGGTCCAGCTTCTCCAAGCAGCGGGAGGTCATCTGGTGTGCACAACAGACACGGGGAGTCTGTCCGGCCCGGCATCCTCAGCGACAGCCCCAAGTCTGCCCGCAGCCCCTTCCATCGGCAGCGAAGGGTCGTTTTCTACGACGGCGACGTTAGCGATGACGACGAAAACTCCCACTTGCAGAGAGGCCAGAGGGCCAAGAGCCAGGAGGACTCCAGCCTTGTCATTACAACCTCGTGCGTAGAAACCGATGGCGAGAGCCAGGATGGCGAATCCCCCCGATATATTGGCACGCAGACATCTTCCCCCCACTTCAGCCGCGCTGCAGAGTCTGCAGACGGTGCGCTGGAGCAAGCAGACTCTCCGTTCTTCCCGATCATAGCGTTTGATTACTCAAGCGTGCCCGAGGTTCGTCTCGGCAGCCTGAGTCTGAAGGAGCTCCGGGAAGCGCACCTTGAATCTAAGAGATCTCCAAAACTGGAGCACCGAGCTGTCACAAGAGTGAAAAGCATGATGAGCACCGAGTGCCGAAGCCTTCAGAGGCAGAAGACGGAGGAGCATGCTTCTTACAGCAAGCCCATTGCGAGGACGCTCCCTCACAGCAAAAAGGCCGAGGTGCCCGACAGCGCCGGGCAGGGCCAGGGTGAAATAGTCACTCTGGTTCGCAACGAGCACGAGTCTTTCGGCCTAGATCTGGAAATCCAGGCCATGCCCTTAAAGGTGGTCGTCACGGGGCTGCGGCCAGGTGGAGCAGCTGAAAGGGTAACTTTTTAACTGCTTGCTTTGCTTTGCTTTTGCTTTGCAGGGATTATATTTGTTAAGCAAGCAATCTAGAGAGTAAGAGCAAGGGGGATTTTGTCTCTGCTGGGCACAGTGTCCTACCMCCGGTCATTCTAAAACTACTGCTAAAGTGAAGAGTTTTTGATTCAGAAGCACACCCTTGCTGATTCAAAGCTGAAAAAGTCAAGAAGCAAATATACTAGTATAGATTCATCCATATTAACAGTTACAGTTTTAGGGAGATGCTGTTCTTGGATTTACTATCTTTTTACTAGAAATTAGAAAGAACAGTAAAAAAAGAAAGAAAAAGTGGCAAAAATGCTCATTAAGAGATGAGCTGTGTTGCAACCTAGTATGCGCATGCTTTAAATCCTGCTCTGTTATTTTATCTGCACGTATTTCTGTATTCTATAAATCTGATGCCGGGGGCCCAAAGCTGGCTATGTTTGCCAGGGGGTGGTGGTGCCAGGAAGGCATTGCTCTTCTGCCCCTCTCACATGTACACCTTGCAACCTGGATACTTGCTTCATGCTGGACGTGGGATTGCTAACCTTGATGCAGCTGTGCACATACAGGGTATTCTGGTGCACAGAGCTGGATGCAGCATTTTTAGCCCAGTTAGAGGCGTAAAGAGGGGATATGTTTTAGCAGTTTGAATTGGGCTGTGAGAGTTGGGGTGCTGTTCCTGCCCCTCTGATTTACTCTGAGAAATGCATTTAGCTTTGTACCACAAGGGCTCAGTCCCTGTCCATTTTATAGTCATTTAGGAGAGTCTGGTTGATCCAATAGGAGACAGGAACTGGGGATGTGATTCTTATGCAAAATGCAAAAATGGTAGATAGTGGTCCTACAGGGAATCCTGAAGAAACTGTGTCTGATCCAGCCAAATTCCTTTAAATGCAGGGAGTTGTGTCCTCCATCCTCATGTCGGTCTCTCAGGAAACCCAGCAGCTCTTTTGACCTTCCAGTTTGAGATTGATCATGAATTTCGCTCCYGTCAAAGCACAGTCTACTCTCTATTTATGTGCTGGCAAACTGACGGCAGTGGTACCTGTGCTCTGCAGTGGTGTGAAATAGGAGATGTCGCTCCTACGCTATTAATTGCTTCCCTGCAGTCTTTGCTTCTGTGGGAATGCTTCTGAGGTGTACTTAAAATTTCCTTGTATTTGTCATTGCATCAGGGATCAATGGGCAAGATGGCTGTGGGAGATGAGATTACCACTATCAACAGTATCCCCGTCAATAAGATGACTTACGAGGAAATCTGCTTGCTCATGCAGTGTCTTCCCACATCTGTAACCCTGGAGATCCAGAAAGCAGCATCAGGTGAAAGGAAGTTTGCTTTCATGCCATTTATTTTGAGTTCCAGTGTCTGTGTTGATCAGTCAGGCCGAGTGCTTCATCGCTGAACCAGGCTTCAGGCTTCTCCCTAGCACCATGGTGAGGGATGGAAACCTAATCCTGTGTGAAGTGCTCAAGCTCCCATTTATAGTACATCCCTCCTGTCAGAGTGTGCACAGGTCTGAGTCATCTCCTGCAGACCTGGAGTTAACTCACCAGCAATGATGCACTGGCAGCCAATTTTATTGCTGTGCTTGTTCCGTAAATATTTTGACCCTATAATCACATCTGTCTCTTTTAAAAGCTGAAGCTTAAGTTGGATTTTATTATCTTATTGTGTGTTCACAAAAATTGTGTGTTCTTTTTCCTTCCCTTTCATGAGTGGAAATTGTCTAATATGCAAAAAGGAGAAGCAGAAAACCCAAGAACTGGAATCTTATCAAAATGTTTGCATGTTTCTTAAAAAAAAAATCTAGTTTAAATTGGAACGTTGGTGCCTGTTTTGTTCCTTGCTGAGGTTGATTTATGCTGCTACAGCAATATTATTCATATCCACAGATTGTACAAATTACGTGGTCTGGAAATGAGTGTTTGAAAAAGAAAGCACACTTTTCAAATGCAGAAAGAACATAATATTTTGCTTCCTTCTGGCTTATGATCTTCTTTGCATACCTATTAATACCTGGGAGCCAGAATTACTTCCAGATGCTTCAGTTCCGGTTGTTCTTTAAGGAATTCTTGGCAGGGCAGAGTCAGTTCCCATTTCCTTAGATTACTGTGACTTTTGTAGACTCTAGCACTGGAGTAGGTGCAGATTGGTGCTACTTTGTTGGGCACCTCTCCTGCTCTCCCCTTCCCTTTGCCCTGCCTCACTGGTGGAGATGAGGATCTCCTCAACATGTGATTCAGCCTGCTGAAGCAAGGCAGTACTTCAGGTGCTAACCAGGTTGAATGTCCCAGAAGCAGTGAAGGAAGGCGCAAGCAGATGTTTGGGGTGAACCTGCAGGAATCAAAGAGCTGGAAAAATGAGTGAGTTGGAATGCATTTGAGTGCGGTGGTGACAGGGAGGTCAGTAGGTTGCCCAGGACTGGGTTAAACATGTACTGGAAGTGAGGAAAGCTCTGTGCCAGAAATCCTCTAAAGCCCTTATGCTTAACGCACAGCCCTTATGTGGGTATTACATCGTCCATGTGTGTCACATTAAACACGTGCAGAAGTGCCTAGAGGATCAGAGTTAAGGTATTTATGCACAGCTCATCAGTCTGTTATCTGTTCACCTTTGGTTGCTCTGCCAGGGCTTTGCGTCCTCTGTGCAATCTGCTGAAGGCATCTTCGATCAAAAAAGCAATGAGAAATGATACTGCTCAGCCTGACTTTACTGCATGCTGATACTTTGGTACTGGCTGCTTGGCTGTTTAAATCTCAAAGATGGGAATTAAACAGATTGTGACTACCTACCCAGAATAGATTGCTCCCTCGTGTGTGCCACTCAAATACACAAGGTTATGATTAACTGGAGTTGTTGTAAACATCATTACAGAAGAGGAGGAGTGCAGAGCAAAAGGAAAACATCTAGGCTGAATATGTGGGTGTCTGTTTTTGTAATAAAACCTGGTGTTTTGTATATCACTTTCTGTATCTGACAGGATTTTATATTCATGGAGGGGTTTTTTGTTTGTTTGTTTTTAAATCTTGATGCAGCTGTCAGCAGATTTACCAACCTTATCCTGACTCCAGGGCTAGATGGTCAAAATCAGACTGATCTCAGCAACCTCCTTGTGGCTGAAGAAGAGAGCTGTGAGAAGCGAGAAGGAGCCTGTTTGCAGAATGATGGTCCAGGCTGTGCAGCGGAGAGACCAACACTGCCACCTCATGCTAAGARCAAAGATGTACAAACAGGCGCCCCAAGAGGGGCTGAGGACAGCGCTGCCATCCCTGTCACCAACATCGATGACTTGCTCGGCCAGGTGAGCGCCCCAGAGGGCGGAGGTTCACGGACCCCGTCGCGAGCGGAAAGCCCCCTCCGAGAGGAGTACACCACGATGTGCTGCTGTGGGACTGACGAAGGCTGTCCTGGCTCCGAGCCACGGCCAGCGAAGAAGGAGCTGCTGGAAAAAACTGTGAATTGTGCAGCTAACACACAAGGGGTTTTGGGGCTGTCTGCGTTAGACTCCATTAACCCAGGCAAACTTTTTACTGTGAATAAAAACTCTTTAAATAACTATTCTAGGAATTTTAGCAGTTTAAGTGAGAACGAGTTGCCTGCGACAAACTCTCTGGAAGGTAAGAGAAGTGACCCGTTGCCAAAGTCTATGTATGGGGCCGCAGAGGATTCTCACTCGGACACGGAGTCTGTCACGGAAACCTTTGACGCTGCTAGTGACGTGTTGCTCATGCCCTGTGCTGCTGCTAATGCCCCTGCAGACTGTGCTATAACAGAGTCGGATGAGGAGCAAATCGAGATTTGTTGCACAAATAACGAGCCGCAGAAGCCTGCTCAGGAGCAGCTTCTTCCATCTGCGACAAGCTTATCCCCTCTGTCCTCCCTGGATCCTTACAGCAGTGGAGTTTTGCAGACTGAGGACTGCACAATGTGCGGGTCGTTGGAGATGAGCATTAACAAACTAGAACTGGAAGATCGGACTGGTTCCACCCCAGGTGCCTCACAGCATTTAGATGTCTCCTCTGCATCCCTCTCTTCTCCTTCCTTGGTTTTCCTGCCAGAAGAAGACACYCTGAAAAATTCAGTAGGTATTCCTGAAGTTTACTCTTTGCATAACAATTGTGCCTTAAGTGCAGAAGAACATAAGGGCTTGGGCAGCGGTGGTGGACATATGAAATGCTGTGAATCCCTTGAAGAGGAAAGGTCTCTGCACTGCAAAAAGGTGAACTGTTGCTCTGCTGGAAATGTGAATGGCTTGGAGAGCAACTTGCTGGAGAAAGAGGAATATTATGATGAACAAAGATCCACATTTGAAAGTGAAACAGTTGCTGATGACTGTAATCACACCATTAGTTATTGCTTAGCAAAGAAAGAAACCGACGGTTTGTCCAACTTGTCTAAAACAGACTGCAGTCATGGGAATGCATCATCACAAAGAGCAATATCACTCAGGTCTCCCTTTCCCACTAGATCTAAAGATCCAAAGGCTAATGACTTGCCAGGGAAAAATGAGAAAATTAACTCTGTGACTTCAGGAAGGACTTCAAATGCAAAAATCCAAAGCTCAGGCATAAATCACTGCAAAGGAGCTGCAGTACCGCACAGCCCATCCTCACAGAARAAATCCTGTCAGGAGTCTAAGGCACAAACAGCACAAAAAAATGTAATGGAAACCCTTTTAAATAACCAGAAGGCCAAAGCAGGACCAAAGCTCAAGGGCTTCAGTATCAAAAGCAAAACAAAGGCAAATTCAGACTCTTCTGGGATTAATTCTACCAAAGTCAATGGGGCTGATCAGAGAAGGCCTTCTGTTTCTCCACAGCTGTCCCCTAAGCTCCAAGGGAAAAAAGCACCATCGTCCCGTAACTTACCTACAAATGCAGATCCTGGCAAGAGTGTTTCAGCAGTCTCAAAGACTCTGAGGTCAGAGCTAGAAAATAAACCATCTTTGGTCATTTCTGAAGAATCCCTCCTGCCTTTCCTGAATGGCACTAGCAGCCCRGTAGAGAGCAGTGAAATGAAATGTGGTGGCTATGGGGAGCTAACGGATCAGCAGCAGGGATGGGGAAAGCAAAAAGAAAAGCAAGGTTTTGCGCAAACTGAGGTGTATCAGGGTAAGGCCCTTAAGGTGGATGATTTTAGAGCCAGGGACAGTCAGCCCAATGCAGCTTCATCCCCTAAAGGGATACCAAAAGTTGAATATGTGAGAGGGAGAACTGAGAATCCGGGAACAGGCCTGAACTCAATCAAGAGCGTCAATAATGAAGATGACCTTAAGCAATTAGATCTGCAGAACGCAGGAACATCTGCTAGAAACTCCTCCTCTTTGAGGTCTCCTCCAGTTCAACAGGAGCAGCCAGAAGGACAGGAGATTCAACGCACTTTCATTGAAGTGAGGCTCTCCTCTTCCTCCTCATCTTCCTCCTCTTCCTCCTCTGCTTCTTCCTCACCAGCACCATTTCTGCAGCTGCCATTGATGGAGAAAACAGAAGAGGCAAACACAGAAGTGCCTCAATTGACGGAGGAGATGAAAGCCACACAGTATATTTCTAAAGTGGATGTCACTGGAGATAGAAATCTCTGTGGCTTGTCAAAACCTGTGACAAGGACTTACTCAGTGCCAGCCCAGTTGTCAGGGCACTTGAGAGAGGATTACAATGGTGCAGACATTTCACCTCATGCTGTGCAATGCCCTCAGAGCCATGGCGCAGATGAGAAATCCCCCCATTCAGAGACGGGAACGTTAAAGATGGTCCATCTCAATCTTCTGAATGGCCAGGGTGGGAAGGAGCAGGCATGCGCTTCCAAAAGCATCCAAAAGGTGCCTGGTGACTCACCTTTAGCCAGTGACGTTAGCTATCCCGCCACTGATAAGCTAAGAAATTTAAGGAGAAATTACTATTATTATGAACTGAACTGGCCACGTGAACCTACCTCATCTTTCTCCGTGAAACAGAGAATCAAATCCTTTGAAAATCTGGCGCATTTTGATAGGCCTGTTGTTAAGGCTATAGATATTCACTCGGCCTCTAAAACACCTCTTGGCAGAAGATCATGCAATGGGATAGGCGCTGGAGCTGCAACCAGCCCAACCGAGGCATCACGGGCGCTGAGACGAAGCTTAAGCTCCTATGGCAGCAGTCCGAGTCAGGACAACGCTCCAGCATCGCTGCAGCTGATGAAGTCATCCACGAGTGTAGACTTGTCACACGCGGTGAAGAATTTAGCTGAGGGCACCAAAGAGGCAGGTAAATCGGGGAAGGAAAGCGCTTTGGGAGACCTGGCTGCCTTACCGCCCTCGGTGTCGCAGGTCCGACGGAACCGGAGTCACGGCCGGCAGCTGCTGTCGCGCTCCAAGCTTCGGGAGCTAAGAGCCCTCAGTATGCCTGACCTGGACAAGCTGTGCAGTGAGGGCTTCTCCGGGGACCCGCAGGCCGGTTATTTCAGAACAGAGCTGGAAATCACACCTAGGAGGTCACTCGGTTTGCTCGCAGAGAGCAATGCCAACTTGAGTGCATCTTCTGCCCTCTCCAACCTTGCAAGTGGGACTAGAGTGAGCTCAAAAGGGAGCAGTCCTTGGAACAGTGGCTCGGGAACACCAGGGTCAGCTTCGGAGGATGACGCTGCATTTGACAGCTCTCCGGATGGGAAACGTTCAGAAAAAAGCTGGTCAGTCAGGTTAGTTCACGACTCTTCTAATATTATTTCCATTAGCAAAACAGACCTTCTGAAGTGTTTCTTCTTCATCCCCACAAGGCTCTTCTGAGGCAAAACTTTCCAGTTGCTTTGGACTTGCTCCAAAGCACATTTCAGTGGAAAGGCTTTGGCCCAAGTTCATATTTAACTAAAAACTTGGATGAAGTTATTTGTGGTCTTTGTCTTTCAAAGCTGCTATGCTGTTGTCTGGTGGTGGCTGCGCTTCAGTATGGGATGAAATATGTTATGCTGGCAGGGTCAGACTCTTTTTCTGTGTCCCCCCCCTTACTGTTTGTAGTCTGGTTTTTGGTTATGTAACAGTAGCAATTACTGTCTCCTGCCCACCTCTGCTGGGGAGATTGCCTAGCATTTGCTGTCAGTGCAGCCTCTGATGACAGATGAGTTTGTTTTCCTGCCAGAAACAGTTCTCAAAAGTAGCTGTCGCTTTGTTGTTGTTAATGTGTCTTGCTAAAATTATTGGGAAAGGAGTGGGGAAGCAGAAGAGCGATTTTCGGGATTATTTCTGAATTGTCTTTTTTTTTCCTTCCCATTCTGCTACCCCAATATATACCATTTATTACCTGTTTTCAAGATTTATGCTTGCTAATAACCTGGCACTCCGTCACTTGTTGTAGTGCCAGTTATAGTGTATACTTGAAACATCTCTCTACACATTCTAGAAATATAAAGCTGTCTGTTATATATATATATWTWTWTTTATATTCACTTTAGCTTGGATCAGATGCTAGTCTCAAGCCTGGACCAGCAAAAATTACAGTCTGTTTTGTCATCACTAACTCCAAAACGTGATGTTGCCACAATGCTCCAAGAAGTCAAAGCACAAGTAAAGGTAATAACTAAAAGATAAAACTAAAGTATGGGCAATAATTTTACTTTCTTTTCATGACAGATAAAATCTCCTCAAGACAATTTCAGAACTCTTCCAATGTTCCCCTGGGAGATAGTTTTTCTTCTGCTGTTTCTACAATGGCTGCTATAAACCCATGGCATATTTGGATGGCTTTTGTATAAGAAAGCTTATAGTTTGTCCAGCATGTGATAAATAGACCAATTTTAAGTGCAGAAGTATGTCTCCATTTTAGTTATTATTACAGCTGAGAAACTCTTGAGTTGGCCAGGAACTGCACGTCAGATCTTAACTTTCCACCAACCATCTGGGTCAGGCCCACCTTCCTCACRAGCAGAGGAAATTCTGCTCCTCTCTGGCTTGTAAAGCGCTCGCCTTTCACTAGCAGTAAGGTCACAGGAATTGAATTAGTCGTCTTTAATGCTGAACTGGTGGTGGGTGGGAAATGCCAGAAAGCGTGGCTACTGGAGTGTTTGTAGGAGACCCCTGTGCCCTCTTTGCTCTGTCCTGTATGTAGGAAGTAATCATTGGGTCGAGGTAACCTGCTTCGTTATTCAAGTGTTTAAAGAAGGCCTCCTAAGTGAAATGATTGCGCTTTTCCTTCTCTGCCCTGCTTGCGTTTGTGTGTTTGGGATGTGTCCACATTCTTTTTAAATCCGAAGTTGATACAATAATGATGGTACTGGAAGGGAAACTGCCATCTGGTCTKCATAACTGCTGGTTGAGCCGTGTTTGGAGCGTTGCTGAGTCGTACTCACAAAGGTTGCAATTTCGAATATAAAATGGACTGAGGGGAGCAGGACCTCCCCAAACTACTCAACTTCACCTTCTTCCAGGGACAGCCTAGCAAGACTTGCAAGTCTCAAGAGCTTGTTGAGCCAGATGAGTTTGGTAATTTTACCAAAAATTTTAGGATTGGGTTTTAGTCCTCAATGAAAGTGATTAAGTGTCCCTTAAAGCATTTTGCATGGGATCTTGGAGAGATTATTTATTCATGCCAGTTTCTAAAACCTAAGAAGTCAAATATTTATAAAACTGAGTRTTTTTTGGAATGCACTTCTTGTCTGCATAGTTTCTCATATCCACATTTAAGCCCAGTATGGCACATACACTGGAAAACTTTATGCTCGTCACATGCTGGATTTAAATCTACAATAGGACAGTTCTTCAGAATTATGCAATTGCTGAAAAATGAGATGGACATCTGTGCCTGATTCGGATTAAGAGCTTCCCCTGGGAAGACTTTGTCATCATCTTTTGATCTGAATAGTGCTGAATTTATTGCTAGCATTCAATAAGCACTAGTAATATAAAAATACATTTTATTGATTAGACCTCTATGATTGATGATCTTTGGCTAACAGACAAATCAGAGATGCAAGAGATTTGAGCACTTTCTTATTGTGTTGCTCATTTCTTCTGTAACTCTAGGCAAATTCCTTAGATAGAGATTTTAGCAGAGTAACTTGCTGTGCACTGCAGGGAGTTAATTTATACTAGCCTGCCTCATAGAGATATTGTGCAGTTAGGTGTGCTGATTCCTCCCGAAGCTCAGCAGATGGTCGGGATTACTGTAGGCCTTGTAATTCCACGGTGTGACTGATGAAAGCAGTAAGCATCCATCCCTAGACAGGTGTCTGTGACCCGTATTACATGTGGTTGGTGAGGACAGAATTTGACAACTGGGAAGTCAGGAAACGTTTGTCATCAGGAGTAGGAAGCAAGTGTTCAGGCTGAGTTGGTGACTGGCCAAGGATACGTGGTCCTCATATAGCCCTCAGAGACGGAGGCCTCTAATTGTTTCTGCAGTGTAAGCAAATTATGTCCTGATACCAAGAGGGTGAAACTGTTCGGAAGAATGTGACCTTTTAAAACAAAAAAGCTGCTTTAGTAGTTACCTGCCAAAGATGCTAGGATGACTGTCACGCTTAGCACACATGGTTGCAGGGGGCTAGCACAGATAGTTAACTAACTTTACTATTTCTAACCTAACATAAAGCCGTTCTCTCTTCAGTACGGGTAGGAAGGGTCCTGACAGCTACGAATGACTGCAGTCTAAGATGTTCAGCCCTGACTGCTCTTCTTTCCCCAAGCACTGATGTGTCGGTGCTTCGGAGCAGTGGCATTGATTTCTGACATTGGCTCTGTGGTATGCAGGGATGCCTTGAACACAGGAAAATCCTCTAGGGCCACTGCTTGGCAAAAGCATGCCCAGTGAGGCCAAGAATTTAATACTAAGCAATAATAGTAATCTGTGGTTCTCTGTGCCTTATGAAATGAAATGGAAAGGCAAGGGCTAAGTTAAAGATGTCAAGTTCAGTGAACTGAATATGTCATTTAATGATAAATATATTAAAAGGATTAAAAGATTCATTCCTAGGGATGTGTCATTAATTTTACTGTTGGCAGTTTCTGGAAATGATTGATGTTGGATGGGATCCCAGGGAAAAGCTGAGACTTGCTTTCTGCTCCCAGCTTCTGATGCTCTGCCACACGTTCGGTTGCTATTCCCTTGCTCCATCAGCTGACTGCTTATAATCCCACTTACGCCGCAAAAYGCGGCATCTGTAACAGTGTCTGGTTTGGTCCTAATAACTGTTCAAAAGATGGCACCAGACTTGCTGGACAAGAGTGCTTTTCCCTCATAGCAAATTCCGTATTTTGGCAGCATCCCATCACCTCAAAGAAGTCAGCTTCTCACCTCTGTTCTGATCCGGAGCCAAGTACTGCTCCGGTGCACACCAGTGCCAATCCATTCCCTATGCTGGACGCTCCCGTCCGCAAGGGCAGGCTTTAGTCCCGAGGGGTTCAGATTGCTAGTGGGCTCATTGCTTTCATGCCCTACGTGAAAAAGTTCTTCCTGCTGTCCTGTGTTACCCTCCCAAGCTGCAATTCGTAGTCTTCAGCCGTTGTTAGACTGCCTGGCGCTGCTGGGAAGAGGTTAATGCTGTTGTCTTTGTAACTGTTCTTCGAGGGCAGAGGAGAAAGGGGATAACAAAAGTGTCAGTAATTCCCTGTGGAGTACAGTGCTTGGAAGTGAAAGGTGACAGCGGGGGTGCATGGTGCCTCTGAAGCAAGCTGCACTGAGAAATGAGAACCGTGACGAGCTCTGGGATGGCTCGTGGGGTTGATGCCCTTTAGTGTAAGGAGATCAGTAAGGAGATCATCCTGGAGCAACTCACAAAGCATCGCTTTCCCCAGAGCAAGGAGACTATCTTGGGCCCGGGGAGGATGAGGGAGGAACAGGGCTTTCTGCTGCTGCTTTCCCACCCGTGGGGCTGTGACAAGCCTGTTTGGCCCCCTGTAACGCAGACCTCACTCCCCTGAATTACTGCCTCAGGTGCTCTGASCTGTGGCTTGTATTTGGGGGAGGAATGGGAAAAGTATTCAATTCTGATTGCAAAATGTCCCACAACGGAAAGTTTATTAAAGCCTTTGTAAGCGAGGTTACCCCAGGTATAGGCACCTATCCTAATTTTTACTTTGCTTTCTAGCCCTTGAAGAAATCCCTGCTGCCATCTCAGTTCTCCCATACTGCTGCTTCTTGAATCTGCAACATGAACAGAAATGTGCTTAACGTCTCAGAGTTTTAAATCTGAGTTGTGTTTTTCACTTGCCATAGCTTTGAGAGTACTGGGAATTTGTCATCTTTGAAAACTYGGTCTTGATTTTTCTTTTTTGTTCTTCCCTCCTTCCCCATCCCCTCTGCCCCCATTTTTCTGCTAGAGCAAAGAAGATGCATACTTTGTAGTCCTCCATAAAGAAGAAGGAGCTGGCCTGGGATTTAGCGTTGCCGGGGGAATAGATCTGGAGCAGAAATCAGTCACAGTGAGTGATGACTGCAAGTCATTTTTTGCAAAGCTCACTTTAAAGCATGCTGGTGATTAGATCAAGTGCTCGTTTATCAGGACTCACAGCAAGTCATTTGCAGTCATAAAACCGTGCCTCTCAGAGGCGGCTGCATACCATCTGCTACTGAAATCAAGGAGAGTGTGTCTGGGTAGTGTAGTTTTTATTACTGGGGATGGATGCCAATTATGTTTTCAAGCTTTAAAAGTGTAACTTGTCTGTTACTGGATGGGATCGGCTGGGTCTACGCTCCAAGGATGCAAATAAAATTCTGCATACAGCTGTAGTGCATGCAGCCTTCTGGGAGAGAATTTAATTTGCAGCCCTTGAAAGTGTATTCTGCACAGCAAAGTTTTGGAAAGTTTTTGCAAATCCTTAGAGTGACTGTTTCAGATCTCAGCAGGCAGTCTGGATTTCACTTCACAGATTTTTATTGCTGTTATTAAAAATTGTTGGATTTCAGTAAATGAGTTCAGAAAAGCCTTATACATCTTTCTAAACCAAGGGCATTGTAYCTGCCATTAAATGATTTGGAAAGTAAAAAGTGATACCCAGCAAATGAAACACTATCCAGAAAGGGATCAGTGAGACAGAGAAATCCAAGACAATCAGTGTCCCCTGTGACAGTGTATTTACGCGGGATGTGCTTTTAGATTCTACCTAGAGAGAGAGATGTATGCATCCATTAAATGCTGAGATTAGGAAAAGGGAATGTCCTCGGTCTTCGGGGGCTGCAGGAGCCATTACAGGAATGTTCTGGTTCTTGCTCTTATACATGTTCCTATATTTAACATTAAGCAGCCAGTGAGTTAGAATATGGTCCCAGGGTGGGGACCAGACTYCACTGGAGCACATCCCTGGAGTGAGAGGGAGCAGAAACCGACTCCTGGCTCCCTGAGTGGGTGGTGAAATAGCTGGAGTGAACACTACACTGAGTTGGGTACACTGATTTGCTGCCTCGAAGCTCTGTCCAGCAGGCCTGGGACTGTGTGAATGGGTGGCTGAAACCAAGTTCTGGCTGYTAAAACTGCACAGTGCCTGGCTAGACAAGTCTTTAAATACTAGGTCTTGCCCCTTTGGGCAGTTCCTGTCTGCAAATGGCACCCA
>NW_028185372.1:411078-427348 GCF_003343005.1 Rhea americana | reverse complement strand
TCTGTGCATGTGCTAGTTTACCAACCAAATTGAGATGAACGATTAAATACGTGCTCTGATGTGTAGCTTTGATACATCAGAGCCTTTCTGTGCACTGATGTTGTGCATGGCTTAGATGTCTGTGCCTGAAAACAGCGTGTGCACATCACGGTCAATGGGAATTTGGGGAGGGGATGTCACACAGTGCGGTGTTGTCCTTGGCGAGTCTGCTGTAGCGTGAATGTCACAGTAACGTATGTGTTGTTGGAAGTATGTTAACCGAAGACCTTTACGGAATTCACTGAAATCGTGGGAGTGGTTTGTGATGGTACCTTCCCTAGCTATCCTTGGTTGCCTTTGGCTCAGAAGTGACCATGCAGTAATATCATCTCCATCCTCTGCTTTTCCCCCATCCCTGACTGCAGGTCTTACCTGGTCACTTAAGCCGTGAYGTTTGGGGCCGCTCGCTGGAGCGGGTGCTGCGCGTTACTTGGGCAGTAGGCACGGATCACAAACTGTGCATGGGCTTGAGGTTGAAGCACCCCTAAGACAAAATCTTTCCTGTAGGTCCACAGGGTGTTTTCAAAGGGAGTTGCATCCCAGGAAGGGACTATTCACCGAGGAGATCTCGTTCTGTCAATCAACGGCAAGTCCCTGGCGAGCTCCGTCCACGGGGACGTCCTGAATGCTCTCCATCAGGCGAGACTGCACAAACACGCGGTCGTTGTCCTCCAGAAGGAAAAAGACAAAGCAAACAATTTCTCCAGACTTGAGATAGCAGCTACTGGCAGAAAATGTGTGGGGTCTGGAAAGGATGTTGCCATGGAAATAGGAACAGGTATGATCTTTGTCCAAGAAGGGCTGGAAGGAATCCCTTGCAGAGCAGACTAAGGGGAAAAAGTCCATGTGTTTTAGATTAAAAGTGTCTGCGTCTTATGCAACTGAAGGGAGCGCATGAAATTACCTTTAACTTTTATTTGTACTCTTTGGAGCCCAAATCCAGATTTGGGTTTTTTTTAAAAAATATCATAAATAAGCAGAGACTTAGAAGGAGGTTTAGGGCCTAATCCAAATTCTACTGAAGTTAGTGATTGCTTTTCCATGTTCTTTAAGTCCAGGATAAACTCCTTTAAAGTAATAACAGTAGTCAATGCAAGAAAACAAACAAAAAAAGACCCTCAAGCTCTGCCATTTATTATTTGTAGGGACTGAACTTGCTTTTTTTTTAGTAGCAGGTTTTATACTGTTTCTAATAAAAACATAGCAAAAGTTAAGTGGAGCTAAATCAAATCCAAGGCAGCCATCCATCCCATAGGAAACTAGGAATAAATGGTTTAACTGGGTGTCGGTGAAATCGTGAGTAAATTCCTGTTTGGGCACAATGCAACATTTCAGTGCGAAGGCTGCGCTCAGGGTGTTRTAAGTGGATCCCCTGTGCTTTGTAGAACTGAGACACGTATGTAACCCTTCAGTYGGCGCCTGAGCGTTTTGGGCTGCTTTGGGAGGACTCCAGCGGCAGGGTTCAATCCTGCCCTGGCCCCTGCRTCTCCAGGCAGGACCAGGCAGTGGCTGGGGCTCGTTGCCCAGAGATTTGCTACCGCAGGCTGCCACCAACCCATCTTAAACCTCTTCACTTTAGTCTTTAACCTTTTTTTTTTTAATCGTCTTACGCTTTAACTGGGTTTGATAGCGCAGCATTGTAATGCAGCTAAAAATAAACATGGAGTGCTCTGTAAATGAACGGACAAGCGTTTCTGTAGTTGTTCCCATGAGTTTAATATATGTAATTACTGCAGAATCCCTTTCTACCCTAAGTTTGCACATGCCCTGCAAGTTGGCAAATGCTAAATATCTGTTGGTTGCAGGCACTAGAGGGCAACATTTTCTCATAAATAACGTAGAGGAGTGTTATTACCGCTACGTCTCCATCCTGCCAGGCAAAGCTCATCTTTGGATGTTTAGGATAACGGTAGCAATACTTTGTGATAATAAAACTGCGTAATTTTTACATCCATGCAGGACAGAGGATCCTTTCTTTCCCCCAGAATTACAGATTTATTTTCTCCTTAGTAAAATCATAATCTGTCCTAGCTACAGCAATGCTGCATTCTACAAACATCTAACACTGATACTGGGGAAGCAGCAGGCACCTACTGGTAATTACAATTATGTCCATAGATTTGACACCAGAAACAATTATTTATGCTAGTCTGTGATTACAGCCTTCTCCCCCCACCAAATCCACCCAGGAGGCTGGAATGTATTTATTTAATGTAATGTCTGATTCACTACTGCTATTTAAAAATATCTGGTTCTTGGGTAAGCAGGAGGTAACAAGTCAAAGAACATGAAATGTACTCCACTTATTATAATTCTTAAACCCTTTTGTTGATGCTGGTGATCTTTGCTAAGTTCAGCCTTGATGTTGCCCACAGAAATGCCCTGGCATGTTTCTGTTGAACATGTCAAATCTAAATGTCTCTGGTTGTGATCACGTTTTGCACCATATCCCCCTTACAGCTGCAGTAATGAACATTCGCTTCTAGGAAAGACCGAGTGACAACGTGCTCGAGTTTGAACATGAACTAAGCTGTGAATTGCTTTGTCCCAGCAGCAAAAAACAAAACAAAACAAAACCAAAAAAAAACCCAAACCCACAAGTTGCAATTTACTGCTAACTGAATAACAAGATGCTGTGTGTATTCTGCTGCAGATCCAAACCTGGATATGAATGATGTCGTCTGTGTTGAATTATTGAAAACCTCTGCTGGCTTGGGATTCAGTCTTGATGGTGGGAAAGCTTCGATTGCTGGGGACAGGCCCTTGCTTGTAAAAAGAATATTTAAAGGTACTAGAAACATGCATACACAATAGGTGTTATCTTGCTTTTCCTGTTGTGCCTTGTACAGATGTTTTAATTCTTGGACTCAAAGGTTTTTGAAGTGAGAGAGGATTTTATTGTCTCGTCCATTTATTACTCATTAGCCAAAATGATCATTATAAAAACACTTCTGGGACTGGYGAGGGACCGCATCTACTAGTAAACATTTATGGAAAAATCTGATTTATGAGATATCACGTAGTTCCTTCCTGGGATTGTCTGCTGTTGTGGATACTRAATGTCAGCAGTAATATCATATGTCTCGCTTTGCGAAGCTCRTGTCTTAAAAAAAGCGTAATGCTGATAATGAACATGGTTTCAAAACGCCATTCTGCATTTTATCCAATTTCTATTTTCCCCTTTTTTTTCCCGTCTTTTTGTTAATTTTCTTGTTAGATACAACTATCAGCTCTCACCAAGAATACGTGRTGTGCGTATTCAAAAACTGCCACTCTTGAATGCTGTGTGGTCAGCAGGTGGTTGAACATGTATGAACTGAGTATAGAAAGGAAACCAATACCGGAACTATTCTGTGATTTTAGTTCTGTTTAGTTGAGGGTGCAGTTTAGTGAAAAATATATTGCTTCTACCGGAAGCTGAAACTCTCYGTGAAGCTGCTGGTGCTCAGCATGTTCACAGAATCAGATTTCAGTTTCGTAGTTCCTCCGGGGGGRGGAACGACAACAACACTGATATTTCCC
Source organism: Rhea americana (assembly GCF_003343005.1). Lineage (NCBI taxonomy): Eukaryota > Metazoa > Chordata > Aves > Rheiformes > Rheidae > Rhea > Rhea americana. The sequence continues at coordinate 423,787 of NW_028185372.1, read as the reverse complement.
GAGTTCTGTGTTGTTTSTCAATTTGTGTGTGCGTGTGTTGGTTTTCTCCTCTTTAAAAAGTGATTCTGAGGGTGAAGAACGTGTTTAATTTTTGGTCATTAATTTAAGTCCTTAGTTACACTCTTTTTTTTTAATTATTGTTTTTATTTCCTCTTCCTCTCTCCATGATTGTGATACTGTCAGCRAAATTACTGTTACAGGAAACAAACCTGCAGCAGCATAGGGTGTGCCTGTCCTTAGGAGGTGTCTGTGTGTCTGGTGTGTCTGTCTGGTTTGCTCCCCAGGCTTGGCTTGTGCCTCCCCACTAGCGAGGTTTTGCAGTCCACTGTGTTATTATCCACCTACAAACAGTAAAATTCCGTCTAAGGAAAAGGCATAAACATGCAGGTTTTGTGCAACACGGAGATGTATATGTACACATGTACACGCACAGGGGTGTGTGTGTATGTGTGTGCATCAATCGTCTTTTATGCTCTCAGGCATCTTCCTTCAGAAAATCTTCCTTTTGCTTGAGAACAAGGCTTTATCATTATCTTGGTTAAAGGAAGCTTTTTGGTGAGACACAGCATGGACTTTATTGCTAGTGCTAAGCGTAAGTGACTTGCACTGAAATTGCCGTTGTTCAAAGAACTGTTTGTGTGCTGTTTGCCCTGCTGGAAAACCCATTTTTGTGGTGGTTTTGGTTTTGGTTTTGTGTTAACTTTTGCTCCCCTTTTGCTCCTAGGTGGTGCTGCAGAGCAAGCTGGAAAAATAGAAACTGGAGATGAAATTATCGCAGTTTGTGGAAAATCGTTACTCGGTCTCATGCATTACGATGCCTGGAACATCATTAAATCTGTACCGGAGGGTCCTGTTCAGTTGCTGATCAGAAAACACAGAACTTTGGTATGATGGAAGCACTGCATCTAATCACATCTGCTAAGAACAAATGTTTAAAACCATCTTGAAGTTGTCTTTACATTTCTAACGCCACTCGGCAGTGTCTTACCGCYCTCCAGAGGAGTGCGAATGGCCCCAGAGAAGCCCTGAGCACGCGTGCGGTGTACCTCATCCCATCTCACCTGGTTAGCGGGGATGTCGGAGGCCGAACACTACCGAGATTTTTGTGTTATGTGGCAGTTTTGATGGAACTTCAAGACATTTATTCAGGCTTGGTTTAAAATATTTTGACTGAGATAAATAACACTGTGCCTGTCCCTGATGTTTTTAGTATCTGCAGAGTGCTGGGAGCATARGATGTTGGTTGCCCTCCTGTTGACAAGGATGGGTGTTTAGACTGTACTATATCACTTAGCTATAATTTGACTTCAGGGCACTTGTTTAGGGTCTGGTCTTTATTTCTTATAATAAGAGAATGTCTGGAACAATCTCACTTTATTCTTCTAAGTGCAGTTTTGCTAAAAATGCGTGACAAAAGAGAAGTATAATTTTGCACAACTTTWTAAGCCTAAAACGTGAGCGTTTTATCACAAAGCTGAAAAATCCTCTTAAAAATGGTGAACTAACTCAGTATCATCACAACTGAATCTGTTCTTAGCAGCGATTTGTATCCAGAAGTACTTGGCATTAATGCAGCAGAAATCTGTGTGCAGGAAAATCATGTCCAAATATTAGGTGATTGTCCGCCAAGGTGTACATTGGGCGGTTARTTGTGATTAAAATGAGAGCGATAAAAATTGAGGTCTGATTTTTAAAATTTGGGCTTCTGACCTTAGGYACCTTTAATATATGTTTTAAAAGTTGGGATAATTGCAGATGCTGAGCACTTGCCAGTCCCACAGATGCCAGCGATTGCTGATGATGTCCAAAAGCCGGGCCGGTTTTATTTGATGACAAGAGGTTTACAGCTGCCTAACTTTAAACACTCAAGCTTGAAAACAGTGGTCTAAGGATGCAGATTTTAACAGATTAAATCTGAACTGGCCATATTTGTGGTGGCTTTCCATCATTCTTTTCTTTTCCTGTCCCCTGTTTATTTTTRCTTGTGCAGAAGTGGGTGCGTACATGTGTGCTGCTTGTAAGGTGTTCATGACCCTGGCAGTGGTGGGACGGGGCTGGTGCCGATGGTTCTGGATGGTGAAATTGGAAAGGGTTTTTCTAGATCGCAACTCACGAGGAGAAGCCGTGCTGTAGATAGAGCAGAATCGTAGGGTGACGGTGCCACCTGTGCTTAGTTTGGCTTTTCCCACCACTGCTCACGGTTGGTGTCAGTAGTAGGCGCTTCTGCTGAGAGGTACTTACAGCAGGTTGTATCAGGAGGAGAGTGCGTGGATGAGGGAATAGCTTGTAGCGGGCCACCAGCCTTGTCAGCTGAGGACAACCAGTTTGCTTCCAAGCTTCCACGGGAGCCTCATGCCGAGGGCGCCCAGCCTTGAGCTGCTGCAGACCTGCAGCGCTGCTGACGTTCACGGGGAGCCAGGAGGCCAGGTAGCTGCTACAGAAAGGTCTGGGCTGGTCGCTTGAGCCTACACCGAGATGGTGCCCTAGTTCAGTTGGTATTTATTCAACACAGCCTGTCGCAGTTGCCTGCAGGGTAGTGGAGCGCTCGCTTTGGTTCAGCCTTGGTAGGCTGCAGCTTGCTATGTGCAGAAGAAAACGCCGTTCTGCGAGGCCGCCCGAGACCAGGCAAGCAGGAAGGCTGTGCCACGTTTGCTGATGAATCAATAGACGTAATTCTTTCTCGGTGACACGCGTTAGCATGGGAATCCAAAGAGAGCTGTAGCTCTAGGTTGCAGGAAAGGCGATGCTGGACCGGCTGCTTGCCTTGCAGAATTGCTACTGAAGCTAGTTCAGGTCCAGCGCTGTGAAGCGGCGGTGGAGATGGTCCCTCGTGACGCCAAAGCTGGGCCGCTCCGCCGGGACCAGCCCTTGCCTTCGGCCACCCTGGGGCAGGTGTCGGGAGGGGGCCGGTGCCCGCCCCGCGCAGGGGGACCGTGCTGCGCCTGCGGGCCTGTGCTGGGAAGAAGAGCTGAGCTGTGCTTGTCAGTTGAAAACCGGGGAGAAGACATTTGGCAATGACAGACAAATTGCAAGGCCTTGTTCAGGAACGACCAAAATCTGATTGTAACCGACAGTGTGTATAATAGATACATAAAATGCATGTGGAATTTAATGCAGCGTAGTGACTACATACCTGTATATGTATAATACGTACAAGTGCAGTACTGACGTTTTGCTACTTCAATATGGTAAATCACAATTGTGTTTTAGGAAATGGCATTTCTTTCCAGTCCACGGTTTAAAATTCATGAAGTCCCAACCCAGGGAGCATGTTGCGCCCTCACTCCTAAGCCAGTGTGAACTCAAAGGTGAAATCTTCATTTTGTAAATTAAACTTAATTTGAGATGTCTTAAATGTGGTGAATATCTTCAGACACTTATTTGCAGGTACTGTTCATTGTGAGTGATTTAGTAAGCTTTCATTTTTCAGTAGTCAACTACTGTTCAATTTTTTATTTTACACGCACGTAGATATGTGTTGGATCAGTAACAGCAAAGGGGGAATTTTTGTGTGTGATTCAGTAGTGACTATAATTTAAAAGATAGATTTAATGTTCAAAGTCTAATAGTTAATATCGATAGAAYGACACACTTCTCTACTAACTTTACAGCAAGAAAAAGATTACTTTAGCCCTGATTGTTTGTGTCCTGAGATAACTATTTTTTGTGAAGGAACAGGAAACATCCTTAGTGATGCTACTAGCATTGCTGTCATTGCAGTAGCATTTCCAGATGCCTCTGTTGAGGTGACATTCCCTATAAAAGTCCCAGAATTTTTTGGAGATAGTTCTGCTTTATTAAGAACAGGATGGGTAGATCAAACAGATGTTGTGAACCTGCCATTACACATCTGGCAAAGTAAACATCCTTACTTTTCTGAGTGCCTGGTAATGCTAAAATGGCAGAGGGAGTTGCGTTGGTTCATCAGTATTCGATAGGTTCATGAGCATTTTTAGTCTTGCTTAATGGCACGTTGGTCCCTGAGGCAATTTTGTCCRTGCAGGAGAGCTGGCCAAGCCCTATGAGGGTGGTGACTCTGCAGGGAGTCACAGCTACAACTAGGAAGACAAGAAGTAAGGTTGTAAATACGTGCTTGATCCCAGACCAGTCCCGAAGGCGTTCCAGATGAGGCCGAGTTTCCTCCGAGATGGAGTAGGTCTGGCAAGGCTGCCTCCTGGGCCTGGAGCAGCTCAGGAGGAGGCACGTCCYGGGTAGGAGAGCAGGCTCTAGTGTGATACTGGGCAATAGCATGTCCTGCAGYGTTTTGCACCTGGAAGCAATATCAGGTGGGGAGAGAGCAATATCAGATGATTTTCTTGCTAAAAAGATTCCTTTGAGGGTAACTAAGTATTAAGAAAATGTTGAGTGATTCATGTTTCCTAGTAACTCTTGCTTTATAACCCTGGTTAATATTCTGCAGTTGTTCTTGTCAAAGGTGGAAGGAGACATTCCCAGAGAGGAATGTTTACATGCTTCTGCGTTTAGGGTATGTAAATGTACACATGGAAGTAGTGAGGAGGAGTAGACTAGATCATGTGAGGAATTGGGATCCCACTCTAGGTAGATTTTGTGTATTAGGCTGATACACTTATTGTATGATACTGTATATTTACACTTTTATTTATATAAATAAAATTTCTTCTAATGAAAATTGTTTAAAATGCCTTGTATATTATAAAAAGTGAGTGCAATAACATGAAATAGATTGTACATTTTTAAATTTGTTGTCTCTGTTATGTAAATCTGTATCTCCATAAACTGTTTTGTTTGGGTTTTTTAGTGATTTTGAAAATAAATGGTATCCTTAGTACTCCTCTAGATATTTATTTCTGTTATGCCAAAGTGTATCCTGTTCTGAGCTGGAGGCCTGACCTGGGATCACAGAGATGAGACTGTCCTGGAGGGCACAGTCAAAGACTATGTTAAAACTGTTGAGATGTGCGTCTGAGCTACAAGCATACATACTGCCCTCTTGGAGCTGTCATTTATCATAAGGAGGTTTAAAGCATTTAAGAAGTCTTCAAAGATGTTGTATAGGATCTACTCTTGTGTTTGGAGGATGCACTCAATATTCCCATGCCCAAGGAAAATGCAGACAGCAAAGGTTAACATAAAGTTTTCGCTCAGCAGCAGTCTTTGGAACCTGACAGCATTAAATGCTCCGCGCTGCCCGCTCTGCTCCTCAGGTTTAAGGAGGTCAGGTTGCATCTGCGTGGACTATGCATCTACAACTAATCCCAGCCTGATACTTGTTGTCTTCAGCCTTCCCTGGGGAAAAACTCCAAGCCATGGTAAGCAGGAGGTGGTGGCAGGGCTGCATGGCAGCAATCTGCATGAAGACCTGGGGGAGCTCAGAGGACTGAAGTAGCTGTGGTGGAGCTCTTGGCAGGAGCTGCAAGCCGTAACTGCMTAACTGCTAAAGTCTGAGTCAAGTGATCCACCTTCTAACGCGTGCAGCTGCCTTCACTGGCACTGTATTGCAGTTTGAAGCATGGCTACTGCTGAGAAGGGTAAGTTGGGTCTGGAAAGCACAGTGCAGATGTCCTCCAGGGAGCTGCTCCAGCATGGGTAGTGCCGAATGTAATGATATGTTCAAAATCCAGTGCTACCTGAGAGGGTATGGACGCATCAGCTGGTCCCCACGAGGCAGGCTGAGCTGGAGGTGGGATCTTGCCATAGGTTAGGAATTTATATCCACATTGCAAACCTGCATGAGGTACCCTGTACTGTGCTCACCGCAGCAGCTGTACTGTGAGTTCCTGCCTGGTTCGTGCTGTTTGTGGTCCAGCTGCCTTGCTGGCGTGCCTTCTCCCAGGGCGCGCGGCATTAGCCAACGTCTCTCCTCCCTGTGGCTTCCAAACCTCAAAGACCAGGTTGCTCTCCAGGCAGCGTGTGTTGGTGGGCAGGGGTATCTCCTCCTGCTCCTCTCGGGCAAGGACGCTGCTGGAGGCGGTGGCATGACCGCAGGCCGTGCCCATTCGCTTTCGGTTTCTGCGCCCTGCGCTCCCAGGGCACGAGTGAGTAAACGTCTGGTGAGGAGGGAGACGTTTGCTGAATCACCCCGCGCCTGGGGCAGATCACGAGGTGAAGAGGCCACCCGCGACCCCCACGCTGGAAGGGGAAGGCAGGAGCTCTGTGGTCTCCTGGCTGCACCGAGCTCCCTCTCCCAGCACCCTGTCCCTCGCAAGCAGCTGCAGCGAAAGGCGGTGTCGAGCGCCTCCGAGCTGACGCGAGGCGGGACCTGGGCCTGCCCCGTGGGGTTTATAGATAAGATTGTGCACGGTGTAAAAAGCCCAATAAGAAATATTACGTTAGTYGGAGAAGGGGGGTGCGTATGTTATGCAGCCCACCTGCCCTAGGTGCCGCGAGACCCAGCGCAGAGGGGGCTCGGAGGATTTTTGGCATTGGATGGCTCGCTCCAGCGCACCTGCCTGGCAGGAAGCCTGTGTCTCCCGCAGGGCTGCACGGTGACCCCCTCCCTTGTGCCGGAAAGAGGGAAAAAGGCGTTTCTGCCATGAAGGTCTCCTCTGCTTTCTCCTCYCCCCTGCTGCCCTCAGCGCTAGGGCAGCCCATGACTCTTCTTTCCCATGACTCCTCCGTATATCCGTCCTCCTGTCCATCCTCCCCCTACTTGCTTTTAACGCATGATGTGAGCTGGAGATCAACAGAGTTCAAGTGTCAGAGAAGGGTAGCTTTTACAAGATCAGTCTTGAAAGCCTTTAATTAAAATTTTAATTGTCCCAGATGGTACTTAAGTGAAAGGGAATACAGCACAGATAAGGCAATGGTCTCAATCCGTAAATGGATTAGTGCATGTAAAATTGTTTATGCACTAAGACATCCAAAAGCAGTAGAAAATTACATTTGTAAGCTAGGCTCTTAGGGACTGTGTATTGCCTAATGCAGATGTGTTTCAGAAACCAGGCATTTTTCTGAAGACCCCAGAGCTTCTGCAGGTGGAGAACTTGGCACTAAAGGCAGGAGAGGTTTGCAGTTTGGGATATGGCTTCTTTTCTTCCTGTATCACTAACATAAAGAGCCAATATCTAAATGAGATAAGTCACGATACCTACTGTATTTGTGATAAAGCTTGTGACAGAATCAAAAAAAATCAAATTACTCATCATTTTTGCTGCCTTTCCTGCTATTCTGCTTCCTGTTAGCATCTCTCAGCCTGACGTAAGTCCAAAAATAGCCTGTGTGTCTCTGATATTTATGGAACTCATAAATATTTCTTGTCTGTATTTCAAATTTACCATGTTGCTAAGCTTGACCAAAGGCTGAACGTCACCATCTGCGAGCCCGCAGGAGGGCGATGGGAAGGAGAGCCCCTGGCAGGAAGCATCCGTGCTCGGGGGGAGGGAGGAAGGGGCAGAGGGTGCGGCGCAGCCGGGGAGCGATGCCGCGGGGAGCACGGGACTGCCGGCAAGGGGAAGCACGCGTGCCCGCCCGTGCGCCCCGCTTCGTGGTGCCCGGGGCACGGCGCGGGGCCGCGAGCCCCCGGGCCTCTCTCTGCCCTGGGCTGAGAACGTGCAAGCTCGGTCCCGGAGTTTGCAAAAACAAAAAACCTCGTGGTGCAAACCGCCGTGCTGTGCTGAAATAAGGCTCGCCCTGCCACCACGCGGCGTGCCAAGCTCCGATGCGACGGATGTTGTTCAGCGGTCAAGGTATTTCAAAATAACAAAAACAATAATAAAACCAGAACCTTTCTGCCTGCCGGTTTACAGCCCCACGCGAGCTGGCCTCGCCTCGGCGTGCGGCTGAATCGGGCTGGTAGGACGGCTCCGAGCAAGCGACTCGAAATTGCTCCRGCTTCGCCCGGTTTTCTCGCCCCGCGCCGCGGCTCCCTTCGCGCGGGGCAGCCGGGGGGCCGCRGTGCGACCTGCCGCTCCGCTGCCGGGACCGGGGCCGGAGCGACCCGGCGCTCTCGGTGCCAGGCACCCGCTGGTGACACGTGTGAAACGGGGAGGTGCAGCCCCAGCTCTCCTCCTGAGCACTCAGGCAAGATCCCCTCAGGACAGCTGAACGCTGTGAGATCAAATGACACAAATGCAATTAGTTATTTGACGTTACTGCACTTTATGAGCTATTTTCTGCTGCTGATGAGATCAGTAACGTTCGCCTCTGTGCTTTTGGAGGAGGTCTGCTCTGGCTAGCCTTGCACTGCCAAGAGACCGTGCACGAGAAGGGCCCACAGCCTCCCGCGCCCGGTTTCTTCAGCATCGCCCGCACCGCATGACGATGCGTTGAAGACCCTTGTTTGCAGCTGTAGCAGCTCTCAGCAACGTTGCTCACCGGCGGTCGAGCCACCGGACAGCCACCTGCCTCATGGAAAGCCCTGACAGACAGAGAGACGTCCCGTCAYGTCCCCGAGCCTTTCCTGTCCGGCAGCCTTGGGTCCCGCCGGATGCACGTCATGCCCTCGAGCCTCTGACGTCGCGGTCGGCGAATGAGTCCGTCTCAGCCAGGCATGCTAAAAATAACTCGCAGCATGTGAGACACTGCTCTTCGGCTGACTGGAAAAAAAAAAAAAAGAAAAAAAGAAAAACATCCTGCAGGGAATGGGGGGCGTGGGGGCGTTGTCTGTTGTCTAGCCATTCGGTTAGGAAATGCCCCGCGCACACCCTGTCTCGGGCGTGAGGCTGCGAGCTGGCCGCCGGCGCCGGATGGGCTTTCGCCCCGGCAGCTGCGGCCCACGGCGCTGCGCTTGTCGGCGTGGCAGGTGCCCGCGGCTGACGGGAAGCGCTCCGGGGTGGGAAGTTTGCTTCGCCGGGTCGGTTTGCTTTGCTATTTTGGTGTCAGGTGTTTGCGGGTGAGTCAGGCTCCTTTGGGCAGAAACGCCTGGGCACAGCTAGGAGATTTTGSTCCCCTGCCCTGCAGGGAGGAACCGGTCACCACGCCGTGCTTGGCTGCGCGGGGTGGTGGGTAGGMGCGTCTTTGGGTGTCTTTGCAAGGCCGATGGGACTTGGTGGTGTGATTTCTTTCTTGTTGGGGCTGTGGAAAAAAAAATGCACCCGCAAGAGCACTTGGCACCAGGCTGATGGGGCTCCTCTGGAYTTGTTTCCTGGTGTCCTCCGAAGGGACGTTCCTCAAAGCCTCCGCWGGTGGCTAACTGGGAAGGGACAGGGGCTTGCTTTGCTCTGATTCTTTTTTCMATCTACTGTAACCAGAGCCTTTAGCAAGGAAGCTTTCAGCTCTCCGCACGCCACGTCCCCCAGAGGTGCTGCTGTCTGCCGGTGACGCTGCGGAGAAGCAGCCAAGACCTGGGAAAGCCTCTGGTGGCGACCTTGGGCTCTCCTCTCCCTGGACATGTCCTTGGAGCCCAACTTTAGGGAGAAAGAGTAACCTTTGCTAGTCCCTCTTGGTAAGTAGGACAATTTCTCCCCTGACAAAACACCAGCTTCTAAACTCCTTCGAGAAAGCCCAAACTCAATCCTGGCAAAACTCTCTGTATTCCTTTCTGCCTGCATCCACGACTAAAACTTTAACACAAACGTGTATCCCTCAGGAATTCCCCAAAATTCTCTTCCTCAAAATTGCAACACCTGAAGCCCCTGACACCGCTGAACTATTCTGGAAGTAGTAACTGCTGGAAAATATCAAAACAGGCAAATCGTTTTTCTGTTTCAAAGTTCGGGGATATAGGTTATGTCTCGTTCCTCTTAGAAGAAGAAGCCTGATCTCCCCTTGTAAATCTACTGTCAGTCTTCTGATGCCTTGTTGTGCGACTTCCATCTTCTATTTGAAGGATTTTTTTGTATAAATGATCACTCATTCAGAATGCRCAAAAAACAGAGCTATAAAAACACTGACTCATTTTCTTTGCTAGCATGTCATATTTATTATCTCAACAAGAATTCAAGACRTACGTGCCTGCAGCAGACACAGAAACATCTGGCCTGCATCCAAAATAGGCCTTAAGAAAAACAAGCTCATGTTGATACAATCATACAGCAGATCGTTTGGAGAAGTAACACGAGGTCTCAGTGCCTAGGGAAGACRTCAAGCTCTTGCTCATATACTGGCATTGGTCATTTGGATCTAGGTCATTTTCCTGAGCTCACAGTGAGTGCTAGCACTCTGGAAAACCCTCGCAGCAACGTAGAAACATTTCATGAAAAATAAATAGTCCTTACAGATCTAGACAAAAAAAATACTGCAGTACTACTCAACTCAAATATCTCGAGGAAAACACACCCCTCTAAGTTTCATAACATTCACACCTGCTACATCTTGAAATCGTGGCTGGGCTCTATGGCCTTACACCAAGCTTCCTACTGAATTTTAAAGCAGCACATCAAGCAGAACACTTCTATTCAAATACATTTTAGTTATTAATGTGAATACTAATGCTGATTTTTTCCTGAGCGTCCCAGTCAGGCCTAATCACTGCTTAGCTTCCTGAAGGCTAGATAAGGATTTTGGGACTCCATCAAACCCAGGAGATGCACCAGGCTTTTGGCTGAGTTCAGGACTGCTGTTAGCCAACAGCTCTGCTAAGTTGCACATGGARCTAGCCTGGAAGCTGGTGTTCAGCCTAACAGAAACTCTTTGCATTTACTTTTTAATACCTGAAAAAAATGACTTCTTCTGTACATGTCAGCAAAACAAACATCATTACTTCGCAGTGGTAAAACAAATAACAATTATTCTTGAAACAGAATATTCTCACTGAAGAAGCATTCGCTGGCTCAGGGGAGGAAGGAACCAGCCTCTGGTTCAAGCAAACAGCAAAGCTCCCAGTAGTGTCACTGGAGCTGGGTTAAGCCCTATACACAGAAAGGAGATGGAGTCACCTTCTGCTAAGCAAAATCAGTGTCAACAAATAATAGTCCCATAGTCAGTTGTGATGGGGTTTAAAGAGCTACATAATGACAAATTTGCAAAGGTAGCTTCAGAAGAACTGATGAAAAAGATCATTATAAATATGAACAAGAATTTACTGAGCAGGAAAGAATGTAACTTTAACTGACCCAGAATTCAAAAGGTACAAATATGCACAATTAAGCAAGAATACGACTTAAAGTTACATTTCCTGCTAAATTCCTAAGAGAAATGGTTATTTTGCACATGTCTACATACAGACTTGAAGGCAATTACAAAACCTACTCAGTTATAGCCATTTTCTTGCCAGCTTACACTCCTGAAAAATACTGCTTAAAGTCATGTCTGACATGCTTGACCAGAAGCGTTGCTGTTTGCCTTGCTGTGAGTCAGCGTGCTTGCTGCAGCTCCCTCGAAGCCAGCCACGCGTAACCGTTCAGTGAGACAGGCATCACCATCCACTGGATGAATTACAGCAGCTTTTCCATTCCAAACCGAAATGAAGCTGCCATGAAATGAAATGGCAATAAAGTAGAAGGGAAGAGCCTCCACCTAAAAGCATCGTTGCACATTGAGAAATCCAAGGTTGCTTTCTTGTGCTAACTGTAACATTCAATTTTAGTGACATTATTTCTTTAAAGAGAGGTAGTTGCTTTCTTTGAAAAAAATAATGTTCTCAAAAAAAGCCTCAGATCCAACAATAACATCAACTTCTATTGATAAATTACTGGTCCTTATAAAAATACACAGCAGTATTGTATTGTTCTCAAGAAGTTCTTTTTAATATTGAAATAATCCCTTCACCAAATGCACATACCTTAATAGCTGTATTTCTCTGTATAATGTATCCCTTTCCATGTTGAACAATATACTGAAGAATGCTCCCCTCAGCAATGCATTAAGTATTTATTATCAGAAAGCATTACACTTTCTTTTAGTTAATAGGACGTATTTTTGTCATGACTTGAACAGTTCTTCATACTACTTTTYGAGCCTAAACATATAACACCCAATTAATAGTTCCATGAAATACTCATCTCATACAAGTGAGGGTGCATATATATATATATATATGTATTTATATAGATATGTAAATATATATACACACAYATATAAAATATAATATAGACTAGAATTACGCAATATCATGTTAATTCACAGAAYTGTAATTACTAGCCAGTGAGGCAACATCCTATAACAAATAACCTTCCAATAAAGAATAACTTTTTAAATTAAGAAGTGAAATAATCCCAACAGCAGATCGCTGTCCAGCAGACTCTGCGCTTCAGGAGAGACGAACAGTTCGAGCCGAGGCACCCGGCTTCCGGCACCCATCTCCCGGAGACGGACGGGTTTGGCTGGTTCCCGGAGGCGCTCCGCCCCGACGGCCGGCCGCGCGCGGGAACCGGCGCTCGGGAGCGCCCCGCGGCCTTATCTTGGTTTCCACCCAGTGTTCCCAGTTATCCACGTGCATCTAGGATGGCTGTAGTAGTTTCCGAAGGAATYGGGTTTTGGCGGCCTTCCTTCAGCGGCTGCAGGCAGCGAAATACAACGGCAAAGAGGTTTTTCTCCGTGTCCCCRGCGTCAGCGAAGTCTCTCGATCCGAGCGCGCGAGCCCAGCGGGCGCCCTCGCGGAGGCGGCTCACGTCTCCAGGCAGAACAGTTTCGCGAGGAGGTTGAGGACCTTCTGGCGCAGGTTCCACTTGTCCCCGATGTGGCGCAGCTGCACGGCGCACTCGGCCACGGCTTCCTGCTCTGCAAAGCCCACGAAACGGGCCCTCAGCGCCAGTGTGCCCGCCGCACCTCCTGCCCCCCGCGCCCGCCTCCGCGCCCGCCCGGGAATTCATGCGGCCTCGGGGGGGGGGTAAATTTTTCTTCTAGAGGG
>NW_028185372.1:353806-410288 GCF_003343005.1 Rhea americana | reverse complement strand
CGGGGGCGCCCCGCTGCCTCCCTGCCGCCCCGGCACGGCGCCGAGCGGGCCTGTATTCGGGGGCGGAGGGACTGCAGGAGGTGCAAACGGGATGACGGAAGGGGAGCGTGGAAGGGCCAGACGCAGCGAAGCCCTTGACTGTTGCAKAGAGACCCTAAATGCCAGCAAAACTGCATCCCCGGCGGGGGAAGGCGCCGCCGCGCAGTGCAGCCCTGCACTGGGGCTGTGACGATGCTCCTTTCCTGCGGGCCGGCCGATGACGTTAAAGTCTGTTGGAAAGACAGACCTTTCGTCGGCTCGGCTCAGCTCGGCAACCCTTTTCCCTGCGTGTGGATGCCCAGCCTCGGGCRAGCTCCCAGTCGGGTTGCAAACGTGAGCAAACCTGCTGAAACAGGGTCAGGATTTYACTCACTGCATAGCAAATCTCCAAAACTGCTTTGATTACCTTGCAAAAGGCAGCAGGCACGGTCCAGCCTTTCCCGTAGCACRAGGCTGGTGCGTGGGAAAGAGGAAGCCCCACTGAGTGCCCCGCCGAGCCGGCTGGTGCGCCGAGGGCTGTGGCGCCGCGGTGCCTCACGGCCAAAACAGCCTGTCCCCAGGCCGTGGTGGGACAGCACGTCGCAGCTTTTATCTCTGCCTGCCACGCCAGACACGGGCTGTCCAGCAGCCGTCTGCAACCGTAGAGTTGCTTGCAGCTAATGTACTGCTTCTGGTTTGCCGCTGCAGTGCTGGGCGCAAGCGCTGAACCAGCGAGTGCCTTCTTAGGGTGAGACTTCCAACAAAGGCCCGCGGCCAGACGAGCCTTCGGTAGTTATTCCCTCCCAGGGGCAGCTCACTGGCARCCGGCCGGGGTGGAGCGTGGTGCCCCTCGGGCCCTGTGGGGTGACCTGGTGCCCAGGAGTCAGCGCACCTTAAGCAGCCCACGGAGGAACCTTAAAAGGTGCAAGCAAACAACCCCGCGCAGGTTTTGTGTCACGACTGAGRAAGGGCTTGTTTGCTTGACTCGATTGCTCTTGGATCTTTTTTCGGCTGTAAGTGCGTGTGAACACCCTTGTTTCTAAAGCAGACCTGCTTAAGGCAGCTGCCCTTTAGCCTGTTACATAAGAAAGTGTTTCTTCACAACAAGTCCGTTCGGTTTCAGAAGGCGGGAAGCCTGGTAAACAACTCGGGAGCCTATCAGACCAGATGACGTGTTTCTTCCCTTGCTGTAGATATGGCGTTAGGGTCTGGAGCACCCGATGCTCAGAGCTGTATCTCCCAGCGATAACGTGGGCTGAGCGAAGCTCGAGGGCCGCTCTGTAAATCACTGAGCTCCTCTGGGAGCCTGGTATTGGAAGGTCAGTGCATTTCCTGAGACCTCCCCGTGCCCTGTACGCGCCACGGGGCAGGGAAGGGGGAAACTCCGGCCCATTGCACTGCTGTGCACCTGCATCTTCCTCCCCGTGAAGAAGGAAGCAAGCAGGGGGACAGGCACGGCCAGGATGAAGGGGCGTTACGTATGATGTCTTCTCCTTCCCCTTCACCTGCGCTTACCCCAAGCAGTGCAGAAGACTGGTATGACAGGTTGGCATATTCCCAGCACATGATACATTTTCCCTCCCCTTCCCAGGAGAAATACCGACTCCTGCAGCAGGAGTCATCTGAGCACAGCGCTGGAGCTGAGTCCGAGACGCGGCCGTGTTGGGACCCACCTGGCTCCAGTCACCCCCCCAGCTGCCATCTCTGTGCTTTGCAGTTCTTCTTCGCTGTTACCCGACTCCCAGGCTGCCACAGAAATGGTTATTTTGCTCCTTTAGGCAGACGCAGGGGAAATCTGGGGCTCGTCTCCTTTGCAAATCCACAGACAGATCTAACAGGCAACGTAGTTAAGTGACTGCACTTCAGTGAGGTGGAAAATGAAATGAACCTTGATCACGGTCTGCTTAGCAACAGTTCCTCGCTGAAATGGAGGCTGATCTTTAAAGGCGACTTCTCCCTACATTGCTGCAGCAACGCCAAGAGATGGGCCCTTCGTTTAGGCGTACGCTTTCCATCCTAGGGCAGCCTGGCACAAACTGGGGGGGGCAAGGGGAGCTGCAAGTTATTGCTTGATTTCATGCTAAACAAATAGTGATAGGATAATAAGAGCAGGGGGAGACTTTGGTGCATCAAATGCGGTTCACAGACTTGTCTCGGGGGCACAGTAACTGAAATGCTCGTCTCTGGCTGCGTGCCACCCTCTTGCTGCCGTGGGAGCTGCATGCACGGAGCACTGCATGCACGGAGCGCGGCGGTGCAAGGCGGGTTTGGCCTGGAGCTAACTCACAGCAGCCCAGGAGCTGGCTCCCTGGGGGAAGCTGCAGCGAGAGGTCTGCTTGACAGCATTTTCCTGGAGGGTGGAAAATCAGAGCCCTGCTGGAGGGGGCAGCGGTGCTAACGCTGATTACGGTATGTCACAGCAAGGGCAGAGCAAACGAAGCCCCTTGCGGTTTCAGGCAGCCCAYGAGCCCTGAGGCTTTTGGTTTCAGTTCCCTTAAATAAACGGGTGTAGTTGTGGGAAGCAGAGCCCTCCGGGAAGCTGCTGCACCAGAGGAGCCACAAAAGCCGCCTCCCGCCTTGGCTCCCGCGAGCCGGGCGGCAGCGGCGCCTCGGACCCCGGGCAGCCCCACGCGCCGCTCCGGGGGCGGCGGACGGAGCACGAGCCCCTCGCGCCCGGACGGATGAGACGGGTCCCGCTGAGCAAAACTGCCCTTCGAAAATGGAAATACAAGGAACTGCCAGACATGTTTCCCTTCGCCCTTCCTCTTGGTTTATTTTTGTGCAATATGYCATTTAAAGTTAGTGAAATCGCACAGCTAGGAAGAGCGAATCAACTTGGGAAARCAGCCCAGAGCTTTCCCAGCGTCTTGGCAAACGCGTTCGAAGTAGCAATGTCCTACTGAAGCACGTGACTTTTAATTTCAGTCTGACTAAGATCTATGAGGCAGACGTGTGGAAAGGAAATCAAATGGTATAGAAACGAAATCGAGAGTAAGGGAGAAAGGAAGCAAACTTACTTCTGCCTCTGAACTGTGCTGAATCAGCTTCAAGCCACTCGTGTGTCTCCCAATAAGCTTTTGAATTAATACTTTGCCACGGCTTCATTAATATAATTCTTTTCCTGTTCTTCCAAATAGTGGCTGGCATCGACAGCTTTGCGTTAAACGTGCGTTTCCCTCTTTCCCTTTTCCCGTTTCTGTGTACCAGAGAGCTGGTGGTTGCTCGTGAAGCATTAGCAGGAAATGAAGGTCCGTTGCGCCGGGCGCGTACTACGGGTCCTATCAGGAAAGCAGGGCAGGGTGCCGCCGCCCCGAGCCCGGCCAGGATAGCTGCCCTGGCCGAGTGCTGGCCCCTGCAGGCGCACTTTCTTCTCGTTATTTCTTAAATCAGCCCAGCTTTTTTAACTGTTGCGTGCTCTTCTCTGGTACCTTTCATCCAGAGATCTTTCGCTGCTACAAGTAAAGCTTCGCAAAACCTCAAGCCCCAAGCRTTAGCTTCACTTTTCAAGGAAACAGCTTTGCTCTATATTAGTAATTTTCTCGTTGTAACCGAAGCAAAGCTTTGGCCTGCAGCAGCTGCTGCTGAGTTCCTGATGCTTCCGCTATGGTGAGGGAAGGGGTTAATGCAGATTTAAATAGTTGAAATTTAAAATAATTGAATAGTTGAAATAATAAATGGCTGTAGCTAGTTCTATTTTAAATTGCTGGTGTGTTCAGTGCAAGACAGGTAAAGAAACCAGGGAGGAYTCTTGCTTGCCTGCTGCTTGGATGGACCTTCTCCACTTGCCCGGATCTTATCTGCTGTTTAAATATTGCCTAAAAGCTCTACCACCAATTCTTAGACTATCCCTCCTAAGCTATTTTCTCTTACCTGCTTCTCCTGAAAGCTTAATCATATAATATTCTTAGCAAAAGATGAACTTCACGGCCTGTTCATACATTGCAGTGTTTCCTCACTGATGGAGTAGGTGAACACCCATTGAGTCTTTTCCTCTGTGGTCTGCCTGTGTGCCATGCAAGCCGCATTATTTATTTCCTGTCTGCAAAAACCTTCTGAAAGATTACTCACATATATCTGATCTGGTCCCCGCCAAAGCTGGGGCAGCTTTCCTGTTGATACTAATAGTACTTGGTTCAGGATGTGCTTGTATGCCAGAGCCCCTCCTTGATCTATCTATCTGGAGTGTAAGAGAGTTTGCATTGACTGCATGGTAGCTGTGAGAAAACGTAGGTATTGAATTTTGCTGGCCTTTGGTTCTGATACAGTCAATTCTAAATCAGCCGGGGCAGATTATCCGGTATGCTGAATATTCTGTGAAAGCCAAAGACAGAGACGCTAACAGTGGCTCCATGTAAGGCCAGCCTGGGTGAGAYGGGGTTTATCAGAGGCACAGCAGGACCACCAGACTGCAAACAGCAGTGAGCAGCATCAGCACCGCTGTGCGTCGAGTCTCTTCCTTTGGATCGTTGAACAGGTGCCTATTCAGTCCTCAGAGCTATCGCTATCCWGCCAACCTGTGCTTACTGAAATGCTTTCTGAAGAACTGAAAAGGGCCCATCAAAACAGATAGATAGCAGCGTTTTTTTAATTGGGTGGGTCTGAGCACTCATGAAGATGACAATGCCCTCATGAAGGCCAGTCTTTATACCTGCAATCCAGAACAAGTAGGTGTTAGTAAAGTAAATACTGGTGCTGGTTGCTGTTTGTCAGGCTGGTGGAATGTTTGCTCAAGACTCTTCTTGGTGTGCGTAGGTGTCTGCGGATCCCAAGAATACTGTTAATACAGCTGCACCATCACTGCCATTTTTTTTTTTGTACAAGTCTTTCCAGAGGGCATGACTGTGGTTATTTCCATCTTGCTATCTTTGCTGTAAATTTGAGTGTGCTCCACTTACGGACTGTAGCACATATCATTGCATGCTTGTCTGCCAGATCTTTCTCAGGCCTTTCTGTTTCCCCAGTTCCTTACAGCCTCCCCTGCACTTTGCACTTTAAATCATAATTTTTGTATGTAATGAACAGAGGATATATGGGATTGAAAATTGGAAAATCCCATGTATGAGATACCTGGCAACTTCCTTACCCGCTGGTGCCACTGTGGCTGAGCCAGCAATCTATCTGGCGAACCGTGCAGGGCTCGTTATCAGGGGCTCGCCGTGGGCCACTGAACTCTAACAGGGTTAGCGAATCCAAAGGAGGTGTGCTAGGCACCAGCGTGGTAACCTGCGATTCCCAGCCTGGCACCGAGCAGCCCTTCAGCACAGCAGTGTTTCCCCTGTGCCTTTCCAATGCTCTTCACTGGGAAAGAAGCCATTTTGCGTGGTTGGAAGAATTTTGAGACCACTCTGAGCATTTTCTCTGGGCTGGGCTTTTGAAATGCCCCGTTTGAATAATCTCCAACTGGATAAAGAATCACTCAGTACCCATAAATTGTACAAAAGAGATTTGAAATGGGAAAGATTATAATTGGGGAACTTAGAGAAAGAGGAAAGCAGAATTAATAACAGAAACCAAGGATCAAATCAAAGTTAAACACATTATCTTCTGTGAAACATCCCTCATTGAAMTTTTGAAGGCATAACTGTTTTCTTAACTGTAAAGATTAGAAGTCTACATTTGGAAATGACAGACAGTATGTTCAACATTTTGAGAAAGTGTAAGAATCTCCTTTACAATTTGATTCATCAGTGATTTGCATGAATAGAAGATGAGCATTGTTTGGTCTGGAATTTAGGGGCCATATCTTTGCTGTAACAAGGTAAAAATGAGAGTATTATTTGGGTTTCATTTAGAGAAAAGRGTCACAAAGCACAAGACTCTTGTGGTTAGATTGTCACAGCCCAGACATCAGGAGCTTGCAGGAGTATTGGGGCAGGCTGTGCCCCTACCCCAAACATGCACGTACACATTGCTGGGCTGTACCCGCTCTGGGGCACTTCCATGAGCACCAGCAGGCCCTCGCGGGAGAAGGCTCTGTGTCTGCTCTCCGCTCCGGAGTCCGCTGCATCATGGCAGCGTTAAGTCTGCTATATGCCGCAGCTCTAATGCTCCCTACGCAGGCTATACGAGCTGGGAAGTGGAGCAGACTGAAATTACGCATGTGTGAAAGCTAGCGATTTGTCCACAGACTATGAAGGCAAAGGACCACCTGGCTCATCACTAGACTTACAGTGGAGTTGGTATCAAAGGGCTGGCCAGTGTCACATACCGTGGGATAATTTCACTTTAAAGCTTTATGTTTAATTACTTTAAAACAGTTCATTTTCTTTTATGTTTAATTTTTCTTACCCGGAAATGTGCACCAGGAAAGGAGTGTAGATGACTTTTGCTGCTTTCCGTTCTGTACCAGAAAGAAAACCAAAACCCTTCGTGGAGATGGAAAACCACGTATAGCTTCCTCCCAGACTTGCTGCAGGAACTTTAGGTATGAAGGAGTGTATCAGCACTTCCAGGCAACCCCCCATTTAGACAACAGGGTGACAGGAATATCGGCGGATGCTGTGGGCCGATGGCAGAGGCAATGATAACCTCGTTCCATGGCTGGCACGCAGACGAAGTCCAGGCCTGCCCCTTCCTGCCCACGTGTGCTCCTTCTGGGGCTCTCAGTGTTTACTGAAGAGATGTGATCAGCTCACAGTGGAGAGGAGGACTTTCTGGCTCCAGTGGTGGGATAAAGTAGTGAGGTGTCAATGGGAGGGTGCTATCCTCCCTGGGTGCTGATTTATCACCACCATGACCTAAAGGCCATTCCCATCCACTGTTTCCCTGTGACCTTCTTGACCRCAGTGGAACCCCTGCAATGGAGCAGAAGCTTCATGTGATACCACCAGCCTGCATACCCCAGACCTATTTCTCCCTTTGCTAAACGAGTGCCACATTCAAGATCCTGCTTCATTTTCAGATGACATCAGGGAGAGCAAAACCAGCACCAGAGTCAAAGCTCTGGTGTTTTACTTCCACACTGCTTCTAAACATGGGGACAAACTTCCCCTGCGTGTCTGCGGTCGTGTGCTGAGTAYCCCCCCAACCCCCTTCAGCCATGGGTGTGCCAGTATGTGTTGCTGATTATTGGTGGAAGAGAGAAAGCCACTGGGATGACCTTTGGTATTAAGAGTAAGAACAAACAAGTCAAAAATAAAATAAWAAAAAAATCTCCCCTCAAGGTTTAGGACACTATGTTCTTCCTCACCAGAGATCTCTGTGCAGATGTATCAGCCAGCTCCAAGGGGTATAAAGGAGAAGTAAATAGAGGAAACAGGAAAAGGGTTTTACACTTGACAACAACGGGTTTTTTTGCATTTTTCAGCCTGTATCTACTCTCTGAGCTCTCTGATCTTTGGGAAGCCCCAATGTTTTCTGCTCCCTTCCTCACTCTCCCCCTCCTGAAGTCTAAGTGCCATGTGTACCCCGTGAGGGAGACAACTTGCTGTGCCCCTCCGGAGGGCTGTCACTGTCCCCTCCAACTTCATGTGTGTAGGAGAGGAACGAAAGAGTGAAGCAACCGGGGACGGAGAGGCCCAAGGGGCAGGAAGTGAAGGGGATTGTGGTGAGGAAGTGTGTGGGCTGCATCCTGCAGGCAGGTTTAAAACTTGACTTCAGCGTTGCAGCCATTTTTGGGTTGCGTCGTACTGGGTGGCAGTGATGCCATCTTCCTTCCCTATTTCATCATCCTCTCAGCTGGAGCTGGAGCTGGAGCTGTGCCAACTGCTTGGCTCCCCGAATGAAGCTGGGCAGGGGAGCTGGCCAGGCTTGGGTAGGCAGCCAGTCTGCAAGGAGCATCCACACTGTGTTTAGGGTGGGGGGATATTTCGCTGTTCTCTAGTCAGGAGTGACCTTATCCTTTCGTCTAGTTGGAAGTCCTGGGTGTCAGTCTGGTTGTTGCTGTTGTTTTTGTTTGTTTGTTTGTTTGTTTGTTATTTTTTATTTTTTTTAACGGTGATTTAATTGGAAAGTGGTGACGGGTTCCGGCATAGGTCTGGCATGCCTGGTGTGTTGAGGCTATGCCTGCGGTTAGGGCACCTGAGGAAGGTCCTGGAGCCTGCACGGAGCGTGGGCGGAGGGCAAGGAAAGGCAGTGTGAATACTGTGAGGAAGGAGAGGGAGGACCTTCAAAAGGGACAGAGAAAAAGACAGTGGGGAAATCCTAAGCCTCTGTGCCAGGGAGAGGCATAGAAAAACTATATTTTACTTACAGAGACAACATGAAAAGCTTTTCTCTCCTAAAAGCTGTATTTGCTAAGAAAATTGGTGCTGGGCTGTCTAAAAATTCTAGGGGAGATAGTCCTCTTGGAACAGCCTGATCTGAAGGTGCTTTTTCTCCCTATGTGAACCAGCAGGTGTGCAGCTGATGGCAGCTATTTAACTGCCACCCTCCACCCTGCATTGCGCCGTGCTGGGGGGCACGGGGCCACTGAAAGGCAATGCTCCCCAGAAGGGCAACCTGCCGGGGGTGCTGTCCTTGTGGTGGTTGTCACTGTCAAGTCACCATTGCAACACAAGGTAAGACAGGACCTCGTGACAAGAGTCAAGGGAGTGGCCCATCTGGTAGGCCACTGATAAGGTGTAAAAAGTATTTCTGTTTCTGGACCCTGGTCCCGTGGGCATGGKTAACTGAGGAAGAAGCTCTCACTGCTGTCCGATGGTGACCCAGTGGGATGTGACTCACTGCCCCAGGTGTCCCTGCTGACCTCCCCTGGGTGTCCATGATGACYATGTGGGACTATTGTTACTGGGTTGTCCTTGGTGACTGTGATTAATGGGGGTCCCTGAAGACCCCATGGGATGTGACCTCCATCCTGGGGTTTCATTGATGGTCACGAGGGATGTGAGCTCCCGCTGTGTCCCTGATGCTGCCCTTTGGGGTCCCTGGTGACTTGGTGGGATGTGAACTCCTGGGATATTCCTGGTGCCACTCTGGTGACTTGGTGAGAGGTGAGCCCTTTTGGGTGTCTCTGATGACCCTGTTGGATTTTACTCCATGGGGTGTCCCTGATGCCCCTTGGGTGTCCACGGTGGCCCTGTGGTATGTGACTCCCTGGACTATCCCTGGTGGCCAGGGGATGCCCAGGTTGGGAAGGGCCAGGTAATGTGAGGCTGGGGGCTACCTGTGAGGGGCCTGTGGCCATGTGTGCCCAGCCCCCTTCCCTTGCTGGTCTTTCCTGGAGTTCCCCTGGAGACCTGGGGTTGCTGCTGCCTTCCCCTCCTCGTTGGTGATGAAGACCCCTTTCCTGTCCCTCGGGGAGAGTTGTCACAGACTGTGGGGACAGCGGAAGCTGTCCCACAGCAGGAGTGAGCCAGTCAGGCCCCTCTTTGGCTTTGGCAGCAGCTCCCATTTGCTCCTTGGCCCCAGTCCCGACCACAAGAGCCGGGTAGGAGTTGGCCTCAAGGCTGCCGGTGCAGCCACTGCTGGTGGTTTGCTTGGCCTGAAGCTTCCCGCTGCTGGGAAGTCCACATCACGCAGACGTCAACGCAGAGCTGGCAAGGGTGTCCTCTGGGCGGGAATTCAGGCAATAAATCCGGCAGTGATSGTCTGAAGCCTAAAAACCCAGACGTCAGGCAAGCCCACAGAGGTTTGGATGCTTAGGCAGAACTAAGGAATGGGGAATTTCAGTTTGGGCTCAGGGCTGAAGCTCTGTGAAAACAGACCTTTTCTGTGGTATCTCAGCAGTTGCCAAAAAGCAGGAAATGCCAGCACCCACAAAAATAACAAGTAGAATACCTTATCAAGTTTTAAAAACCTCAATTAAAAAAACCCCACCATTGGTACCATGTATCAGAGGCAGGCTGGCAGTAAGTCAAATGAACAATTGGACCTGCAATTCTGGAAAACATCAAAGAAAGACACAGAGGTGACTCTCCAGAATGCCTATTTAGTAATTTCTCCCTCAAAAGACAAAGCAGCATAAAAAATGCCAGCATGCACAATAAACAATWCACTGAATCTGCTAGCGGAAACTCTGATAATCATTTTATCTACCCAAGATGTTCTTTGCAATGCCTATTTGTGATTTTATTTGTTTCTAGGTCCTGGGCTTTCCCTTCTTTTATTTTTCTGTGTTGCTACTGGGTTTGGAGCAATTATTTGTCTTTTCCCTTTCTAAATGCTATCCTACCAACCAACCACACCCTTAAATTAAAGAAAACACTGGTGTGTAAGCAGGCTGGGTGGAAAATAGCCATACTATTCTTCTTTTTGATTTATTTTTTCATTGTACTTTATTGTAGTCTTTTTTATCCTTGATTGTAAGATTTTTGAGACCAGGGTCTCAAATGATACTAAATTGATATTATTAGTAAGTTACTGAAATTTGATCAAATTACACTAGTAATCTAGCTAGATCATTTATAATAGAACTGGTAGGAAAACATAATCGGAGCAATCACAAAAATAATACATTTTACTTCATACTTAGGAGAGGTTAAAGGCAATTCACATTCTTTTCCAGAAATACAAGAAAAGTAACGTTTAAACTGAAAATCTTGGTGAGAACATCCCTTGTAGCACAAAAGCAAAAGTATTAGTTCTTTGTTAGTACATTGGCCAGATTCTTTGACCAGGAGCAGAGAGAGATTGTAAATGTCCTTAATTGGAATTTACTATACCAGTTCTAAGGTGAAAGTTTTATTATTTCAGTTACTTTTAATATCTTCCCATTAAAATAGCACATTACAAGTCCAACAAGTTGTAAACTCAGCTTGTATATACATCTAAAATAGTGGCGAATTGAGAAATCAAGCAGTTGGCAGTCAGGAAATGGAGGGTATTCTGTGACCTCCCGTGATAATAGAGGCCTTAGTGGTTTGCAGACTTTTCCCAGGAGCAGAACATTATGTATTTTCTGTAGAGMAAAGAGCGTGACAGATTTCAGAAGAGTAAAATTTCTAGGAGTTGCAGCTGTGGTACATATCAGTAGCTTACATCTTCTGCTTCTTTTTCTCTCTTTACTTCCCCTCCATATACCTGGGAATTGGCTACGCAGCTACAGCGTGCAGTAGGTCTTCTTTGAGGAAGCGTTCAGTGCAGCCTGCTGAAGCAGAGCAGTGCACTCTACCRTGAAGAGAGAGATTTTTGTCATGCTTGTTCTCTTAATATCTGAGGTCATTCCAGCTGGATGCATATGGCTGCTCTTCCTTCCCCACCAATAATCAATGTACGGCCRTGCTCAATGATAAAAGTGACTGAAGGAAATTCCTACTATGAGTCTGAGATTATTTGGCAACAATATAATTAGGAGAGGAGCATCGAAGAGGAATTTGATCTTTTCTTACAAAAGCGACACTCAGTTCAAAACAGTAATAGAAAAAGATTGTTGTGTTCTCTGGGACAGTGGGACGAGTACYTTCTCCTCTGCTTGTAACGGATTTGATCCCATGCTCTGACCATGAGGGAGAATCTACATAGCACAAAACGTTAAGTGTTGCCAGGCAAGGTCAGCCCAGAAACTTGCCTCTTATGATGGTTATGGGATGTATTTAAAGAGGATGCTTAGTATATCAAAACYAAGATAGGCATAAAGCAATCTTTCCCCTCTTTTATCTTACCAGTTTCTGGCATTGTAGAAGACTAAGGATTCCTTGATTCAGAGGATACATTTCGGGGATACATATTAAATATAATTCGTTGTATTTAATCCTCCAAATATATGTTTTCTTCTGAATCCATATACACTTTAGAGTTCTACACCATTACTTGTCAGTGCAGCTGAATTCTGTATAGGAGTTACTGACCTGCAGACTGGTTATCATAGCTCTTAAATCATCATCTGATTATCTGTCTACTAACTCTGTTCATATGACTCATTCTTTATATTTGGATCATTTGCAAGAAATGTGAGCTACATAATAGCACTAGGCTTCATAAATCCAAGAATGCTGAAGCACRGTTACAGGAATAAACCTAGGAAAGGCTGTTGGGTTTCTAAGGTATGCTTGGTTAATCTTTTTAATTTATGACTATACACATAGAAAATCAGCTGATGAGAGATCTTGTTTAAGAGCAAAACTGAGAAAAAACTTCTATGTGAAAGAGGAAGTGATCGTCAAAACTTGCCTATGCAATTATGAGCTATATGCGTCTAATACTTATTGAAGGAAATAGAGGAAATAGGCCAACAGCAAACTACATGTTTGAAAGTACACTTCAGCCAATAGCCAGCACRATTAACATTTACCTCTAGCTGGTTTTGCTTTAGCCTTAGCAGATGTTTCCACAGTTCAGTTCATCTCTGGTATGGAGAAGAGAATAAAAAGCTTCTCTATGATCCCTTTTTATACTGTTTTGCCCRAATGCTTATCAGAGAATTATCAGGAAGTCTTGATTTTAGGTATAGACTAGTYCAGAGTATGGCAAATGCTGACAATGATGTGAGTTATGGTGGGGGAAGGGGTCCTTTTGAAAGGATAAGTTTAGAAGTTTTAGGCCAGTGAGAGTTTTTACTGATTTCCAAGTGGTGAAGCATAGAGATGAGCAGCTAATGGGGAGCTCTGCGGTCAAATCTGGTGCAGGTGGGACTGAGGGGGAGAAAAAGCTAGTCTGCCTTGTGATTACATTGCTAGATAGTATGATGTAAGGTCGCTCTTTGTTTATTGTTGATCCTTTTTATTCTCCATTGTGTCATGGAGTTTTAGCCTAACCACAGCCTCAGGGTTGGAAAACCCCTGTAGGTAATATTTTCGCTTGCCCTTATTCATCTGACATCTGTTGTGTCATATGCCATATGGAAGTTGTTGCTGTTTTTAAAGCACAGGAGACAAAGATTGAAGGAGAGRCCACCCAGAGAAGGACCTACTCATTCAATAAATAATCCTACTGCTTCCCCAASTTCCCCCTTCTGTATGGCCCCACACCTGGGGACTGAGCCTGGCTCACTGCGTGGGGACAAGAATGCGCAYGTCATTTGTTCCCTCCGCTTAACAAACCCAAACGCCTGTATCGGTCAGGTATAATCCCTTCTCTTAAAGCTGACCTCTAGCTTAAAATATTACCTCTGCAGGCCTGCATGATCAGCAGCAAGGAAAGAGGTACRCTCCTCATGGCGTGCCTCATCATTCCCTGCTAGGAAGGCTGGCTTCAGAGCTGCAGACCTTCAAATCCCCATCCTAATTACTGTGATGAGGAGTATTTAATTGAAGGCGGAAGTATTTAATTGAAGAGGAAGCCTCCCCCCGATAAGTGTGGAGACTGTTGAACAGCTTGAACTACAGCAGCAATGMTGCTGCTGGTGTAAAGAACACTTTGAAGACTCCTTTAAAATACCATGTTTTGCCATCTGCATAGTAAGTCTTGTTTTACCATTTCTTTCCTTGTATTAGCAGGGACATAATGGTCGAGGCTCAGTCAAGTTTATGTAAAGTCTGTTAAAAGAAAAGAYAATGAACAGGAGACTGAGAACAGCTTGATTTTCAGAGCAAGGTGCCAAAATGTTACACAGTTATTTTAAGGGAAATAGCACTATTGTGTTCGATATAGATGTATAATGACAGACAGATGTGACAGATGTGATGTATGTGCAACAAGTTTCCACACAGAGCCTTAGTCTTGATACTTCTGTATAGTGCAAAAAGGGAGACAAGTTTTTTTAATTATTATTTTAATGTCATCCTCCTGAAGTGCTTTSTAGTTCCCAAGAGAACTGGAGGGCATTTGCTCACTGAGCAGTTTGTTCAGTTTAATTCAGAGAAAACCATGATTATGATATGCTGTATCTCAACTGCTGCCTTGTCCATCCAGATGTGCCCAGGCCTTAGATTTGAAAGACAAGATGGAAGAGTGGCGGCAGTGTTGAGGGGGTCAGTTGAAGTTTTGAMGTTTCCAGAGCTTTTGATGCAATTCTGGGCTGAAGGAGGAAAGGGAGAGTAGTGAAGAGGGAGACAGGGGAGAGATGATAAAGGCATTGGCCAAAAGTACTACCTATTTCCATATGCARGGAGCAAATGGCCTGGAAGCAGTAACAGAAGCCTCCAAACCTAAGCATTCGCTCATCACCTTACTACTGATAAAGAAAAGCCTGCTGAACTTGGGTGACACTGCGAGCTCAGTGCAGGAAGCTGTTATTGAAGCTTTGCCCAGGCTACTTCCTGGAAAATAACTGTTCTCATGCCATTYGAGTGGAAACGGCGAGCCTGTTCTGCTGAGTGGAAAAATAATGTCAATCAAAGCCWGAGCAAACATAAAATCTTGTGAAAATGAAGGCTTTGCAGGAGATAATTTGGAGGGTGGCTGCAAAACCTTCTGCAAAATGGCTCTTGTATTGTTCTCACAGAAGAGCTTATTTATTGCTCSTCACGAGAAGGCACAGAAGGCACGTCACTGCCGTCCAGCAGCCGCCCAGCGGAGCACTGAGTCATCCCCTGAAGTCTCCGCAGCCCTGTGAAGTTCCCATCTCTTCTCCAGCTTTGTTCAGGTCACATATCAAGTCACCTTCACAAACAAACCCTGAGTTACCGATTCAAAAACCACAGTAAAGCAAACTCTTTCRAGGCTAGGGGAAAAGAAATATCTGAATTCTCGAACTCTGTGAAAATGCAGGTTCTCAGATGTTACTTGCTGGTTGAAATCCAAAAGTTGAAGGTTTAATCTTAAAAAAGTCTCTGCTTCAAAGCACACTGAAATCAGTCACAATACTACCTGCAAGCTCATGTCACACTTCTGTATCTACATTTATTAAAAGGGCCCAAAAAAGCAGAACATAAATATTTTCCATTTCAAATGGAAATGGTCTGAGATTTATGTGAAAAATCTCAGACCTTCCTTGAAGGCTTTCTCATTGCAAGTTCAATGATTAGTATTGCCCGATTAAGACAATCTTCATCTCTGTAACTGGCACGAGTTTATCTATCTGACTGAATAAGCTGCTGAAGTGAAGCATTTGCATTCACTTGGGTTTCACTAAGTGCCTCTTATCTTGCTTTATTCTTGCTGGATGGTGGCAGAAGCAAGGAAAACCCTTTGTAGTCTTTACTTGTAAAAGCTGAAGGTGAGATGCTCTTAACTCGGGGTCCTCACATTCGCTTTCACTCTTATCTAGAGAAATAGTGCTCTGAAAGAAAGGGCCTAAGGCCCAGTCATAAGAAGGTGGCAGGTTCCTTCAGAAACTTTTCACATGTTTGGGCAAYATAACTTGAGAGTGCAGATCCCACTCAGGAAAAATTTGCCAACTCTTCAAATGAAAATGACTTCCAAAGTGACTGTGTTAGGCCTTTATGCAAAGCTTACCCATGCAGAGAAGTATTTCCCAATAGTTAATTTGATATTATATATTTGAAATTCACACTCTTAGCTGCATAAATTCCTCCAGTTAGGGGACAGGAGCAATACTATACAATCAGAGAGGTGACCAAAAATTCTTGTCAGATGGCGTAAGCMGCTGTGAGTCATCTATGCAACAGAGAAAAGAAGCAATAACAGCCTCGAATTATTTGGAATAAAAAGTTTTAGAATATAGTGATCTGCCTAGAGATAGTTCTGGGACAGAAAAACGAGTAGAGTCCATCAAAATGATATCTTCTGACTGCTTCTGGTTGCTCTAGTCAGCAGCGTGAGACACGCAGCAGCAGGRCTGGAAGCAGCCCAGCACGTGTGGAGTTTGCATCGCTGGTATCTGGAGCCRTGTACTGGGGGCTCGTGGCTCGTGTGGGCTCACCGGAGCAGGGCTGGACATCCAGCACAAAGCTCGCTTCAGCTGGGGAGTCCTTATTAACAACAGTAACAGCTGTTGAGGCGGTCTCTGTGTTGYGTGAAAGTGGTGCTCGTGTGAGCTCTGCTTAAAAGAGAGAAGGTGCTTGAGTAGAAATTATTTGTGGTTGTAGTTTGCAGCTCACTTAATCGKGGATCAAGTTTCTAACATCATTAGAGTCTTGGGTAGGAAGGAAGATGGATACAAATGACTTTTGGGTAGCAGCAGACAGATTTCTGTAGATGTGCTGGTTCAGAGGCAGGGCATTGCGCTAATAGGCCAGGGATTGAGAGTGGGGAACATCTGAAGCGCATTGGCGGGGTGTACCTAATAGCCAAGCCCTAGGTCACATAAACATACTTTGGCAGTTCAGAATCTTGTATTGCTTACTGATGCAAAAAAGAGGATATTTCAAACAACAGCAATTGAAATGGCATGTGATTTTGAAATGAGATACGGTCTCATGGCTGCCTGGCAGGTGGGGGGACACTGTGTGCATTGTTTTCCTCCATTCTCACCGTGTTTTTCTAAAGCAGCTGATGCTACCTCCATCTTGGAGTCATGTGGAGCAAATGGATACAGCGCCTCTTGCATTAGCACAGCCCGTTGGAGCTCTGCCGTTGGAGCTGATTTAATATCATGTCTGGTCTTTACCCCACCTGCAAGCCTTGTGGGCAACCAACGAGTTCATTTGCCCATTGGTTTCTATTAGCATGTAGCTGCATAACTCTCCTTTGGGTGTGTGAGCCCTCTCGGCGCTGGATCAGGCAGATCGGTGGAAGTGWAGGCCAAGAGCTGCTCTGCTCTCTGCTCTGTCCCTCTGTCAAGGGTTACTGCCACATTATCCGAACTGGCAAAAGGAAACGCTCATCTAGCCAGGAGTCAAACACGTCAAAGCRCAGTCTCTTAGCCTAAAATATTTCRGATYGTAATTGATGCCAGGTTTTGCATTGGGAGAGCACAGGTTTCCTTYAGCCTCTCCTGTGGGGTGGTAGTTTCCCATGTGGGGACCAAGTTAATACAATTTCTTACCTCGCTGCAGGAGGCCATGCTGGATTTTACCTGTCAGAGCTTCTGACTTACCATTGGCTCTTACRTGGTGACCAGGCGCATCTGGGTGGTGACCTCCCAAGAGCCAGTGCTAAGTGAGAAGCATGGCCAAGGATATGCAGAGGTGGAAAGGACAGGATCACAGTGAAGAGGCCTTACTACAGTGTGCCAAACCCTCCAGAACTGGATTTTGAGCTTCTTCCCTCAAACCAAGTCTGAATGCTCCACTTTGCTGTGGAGAGATTTCAGATCAAACGCATCGTTTCTGCATATGCCACAGTTTCTTCTCCCAAGCACCAGCTGTCWCCTAGGAAAGCAATGATTCTTCTCACTTTGCAAGGAAAATGCCTTCTTGTTACTCTTGCTAACCCCTAGTAAGAAGAGTAACAGTGAACAAAAATGACACCTAGCGGACACAGCCAGCATATCACATATGGGTATCTTTCAGCAGATGTCTATGAATCTAAAATCAGAGGTCATTTAAAAGCATCTAATGACTACAATTAATTGGCTATTCTTGAGTTTTGAATATCTAAATACTCCTAATAGGGTTGCAGGATATTGTTATATTTATAGCAAAGCGCTTTCAAACTGTCTGAGGACAAGTCTAACATTTCTCTGGAAAAAAATATGTAATTTCTGTGACTGGGTCCCCTGTCCGCAAATTGGGGAAGTCCTAGTTCCTTCTGCTATCTAGGTGTTGTTTAGTCCTTGGCAGTATTTCAGAGCTGAAGAATAATTAAAAATGCTTATCCTTTGTGAATTAAAATTTAAGAAAAGAGAGTGGAAATGGCTGGATGGTTTTTCTCTCACTGCTGAAGAAAAGCTGATAGGCCCAAACTGTTGTTATACAAATGGAACGCCGACTCTGAAATAGAAGGGTTAGAGCAACRAGCTGTGTTTTTTTATCTTGACAAATGTCAGTGCTGGGGCCTAAGCTCCTGGTGGCTGGGTGGCATTTGGGCTRATGTCCTTCTTAGAGATGCAATGCATACGCCAAGGCTGGCATTGCTTGGGCGATAAGAGACGCGTGAGGCATTACACGCAGTGCCTTTGGCAGGAGTGAGAGTGAAAGGTGTACATTTGTGAGCCTTTACAAATGCACATGCGCTTTGGATTGGATTTAAGTCCTCTTTTCTTTTTGGACTTCACAGCTAGCTCCTGATGAGGAGATTCACCAAGGCTTGGATATGAAGGACTCCACTCATCTGCTGAGTGGTGGCTTCAATGGGCTTGGAAAATATTGTAAGAACAGAGTTATGTCTTCTGTATTTTCATAATYCCCAGAAGGCTTCTAGACTGAAGTCATCTTATTGAAGTGATTCTGACTGTTCCAGAAAGTACAATGTTGAGTCAAAGAAAGGATATTTAGCTGAGGAATTTGAAAGGCCATGTGAGACAGACACTGAATTTTTAACTGGTGGAAATTTTTTCCCCATGTCTATTGCTTCACAGTTACTTGTGTTAAATTTTATCTGCCATTTCATTTTCTAGTTTTCACTGTTGCAAGATCATTCAGAAATTCCTCCTGACTTGCTGCAGCAGTGGTAAGGAAGAGAAAACTGTCCTACAAATTGCCCTGACCTATGAGTAACAGTGGCTCGTGGGGGAAAGTTGTGTTTTTATGTTCTCCCAGTTTCTGGGGGAGACTGCAAGCAAGGGAGATGATGTTGTGGATAGTAACTGTGCTTTAACAACATGTGAAATTSTTTTCTCAGGAAGGAAGGATGGCCACTACCAGGATGGGGCTGACTTTGATATTGGCTGAATCTGTGTTCACAGGCAAGAGCTTGTTGGCAGATAATGAGATTGGATTAGAAGTAACACAGAAAGGAAAAGATTTGAATGTCACTTCAGCACTGTAAAACATCATGACTTAYGTCCAAAAATGTAAAACAAAGCATGCTGATAAAATGGAAACTGTAGACAAAAAATTTCTTTGAAAAATATCCCTGAAAACGAAAGACTCCCAAAGACCTATTGGAAGCACTGAATATGCATYCCTGTGAAACACAGCAAGAGCTTTTCATTAGCTGTGTGCTAGGGAGTGGGTTGTGGCTGGATGAGAGGACCTTGCTGCGGGGAAGCGGCAATGTGAATCGACCTGCGCTTTAGGGCGGAGAGGTGAGCYGCAGTTCCTGCAGCTCTTGGGGACCACGGAGGCTGCTCGTTTGCYGGTGGCTTGGCTCCCTCTGCTGTGTGCGGGAGCCCAAGGCTGAGACACGCGAGGATTTGCATCAGCCCCCAAGGGARTCAAGTCTCAGCTCAAATGTGCTGGGTTGTAGCTTCCTCTCTGTGTTTCTCCTGACAGTGGCCCACCACTGAGCCAGCTTCACTGGTGTTTGCCAGGAAGGGGAGACCAAGGCGTAGCGCGGCCAACGCTCCTAACCGTGTTTACTTATTAGGAGAGTGACATTTCCAATTTCACGTGGGAAGAACGTTGCTTTCTTCTAACTGCTAGAACAACAACTTAATATAAAATAAAAGAACAATGTTACATTTGCACTATTTATTGGTAGAGGCGTTGTCTGCTCCTTACAGAAAATTAGTATATATATTTGCTTTCCCCTGCTGTTTTCCTTATTTACCTTGCAGATTTTCTGTTTGCCTTTGATGATATCACACTGGACTTCTCATGGACACTGCRGTAGGTTGAAAACTATTGTGATTACTGCACATTGGAAGGTATCTTATCAAAGACGCCTTCAGGGCAGTTAAACTGAGTTGTTTCACTGTCTGCACTCATCTTGCGGTTGAATTAGAATGACTGATTTTTTTAAGGGTTGTTTTAACTGAACTCTGCTCGTTAAGTTAAGATAGCAGAACACATCAAACAGCTTTCTCTGACCCTCTTCAATTCTCTCTGGCTGCTCTGGCCTCTTGGTCTCTGCTGGCTTCAGCTAAAACAACCAAGGCATCAGTCTGCACTAGGGGTTCCTTGAACTAATATTTGCTGGCTAGAATCAGGAATTGGCAGATCTTCAGTGCCTCTTGAACCCCTGTGCCTAAGGCATCCCAGATACTTCCAAGCTGTGCTGTAATAAGCTTAAGACTTACTAAACACTTCCCCTGACCCAGAACAATTGCATCCATTCTTAATTTCAGTGCGTGTGGCTCTGTGGCTTTRTTAACACTGAGGCGAGGGAAAGGGGATGTACAAGAGAAACGTTTTCCAAACAGAGCTGCTGGTGACTAGCACCCAAACCCATCCTTACGTGCTCAAATAAAGGACAGGTTGTTTTTCCTCCCCTTTTTCAATAGTCCGTATGAAAGCCTGGAGTAGTCAGTGGGAGTCTTCCTGCTAACTGCCGTTTGTGTGGGACCAGGCTGTAGATGGTGGAGAGGAAAGCGTTTGAAAGCAGCAGCCCCCGCTAGAACGCCTGCTCGTGTGTCAGGAGGTGCTGCTGCGCAGTGCAGAGTCCTTCCCCATTTTCTCTCCAGGTACTGAGATGCTTAGATGCTAGTGATTGTAAGACACTCGCCTTCGAATCCTATGTTCAACTTTACTGTGTAAAAATACCTGAACTCTTCGCTGTTTCCTTCCTATGCTGGTTTCATCTAGATTGTTTTAACCGGCAAACATTGTTCTAGCCTTTGCGTATTTGTTTTTCATTTGAACTCAGATTAGATACTGTGACAGGAAGGCAAATAGGCTCATTTCAGCCAAGTTTTCATTCCAGAGATGGCTGCTGATTAGCCAAAATATGACCCTAAAAAACTACAAAGAGCTACTTCGAAACAAACTCTCGGAAGGGCTGAACTGGGAGAGACAAAAGTACTCCGAGTAGTTTGCCTACTTCTGCATTAGCTTTCCAGGGATTGCCAGCACGTGAGCACCTGAGCTCATGACATTGACTTTGTGGTGTTGTGGTGGTGTCTGTGTACCCGAGTGTTTATGTTGCACAGTGGAATTAGGTTGCTCGGCTTTGAAAGAGTAAAATAATATTAGCAAAAATTACAGTCGTTTACAGCTGAATCAAAAGCAGTGAAGGACAGTTGTTGCCTAGTTATGCTTAGATTTTGAAAGAGATTTCAAATAACTATTAGTTTGATTTAATATGATGGATTTAATTCAAGGTTACTGGAACACATTATAAATCAGAACATAAGTATCTGTGAATGTGTCTTTAAATACACCTGGCTACTTCACTTTCTACTACTACAAATGTCAAGACACACACTTATAATCAGAAGAAACAGGAGTCAACCTATAACTGATCTAATCTCAGACCTCTAGGGTAGTCTGCTCTGCTCTGCATCTTCAGTCCTCTGCTTAATCCTCTAACTGCAGGTGCGTTTACTTAATAATTTAAGAAGTGGTTAGTTCTGGTCACAAACATTCTCAAGGGTGTTTTACCAGGCTGTATAACTGAAAGATTTACCTGTCAAATTAAGTGGATTCTACTGAGTAAAATATTTTTMTTACTGGAGCTGAATTGATTTTGCACCATTAAAGGAGTGCAGATTAGGTGCATCTTTTCTACGTTATCCCTGATTAGAGGCATGCCCTCTGCCCGTGTCACTCACCCCGCCGGCAGGAGGAAGGATCAGAGCTCACCTGAGGTAAATTTAGATGATAAAATGAGGTTGATCCCTCAGTGCTGGGAGTGAGTTGGGTGTATGACTGTGGTCTGTGTTGTAGTAGTTACTCTAAGTTATGATAATTTTTATGTTATAGCTGTAGGACTGAAAATGCCAGTAAAGGAGAAAAGYACTCAAGGTTTCAGGCTCATATTCAAGCATGGCTGAAATTTTAAGGTGAGAATTTTAACATGTATGAGTTATAATCTCTCTTCTTGTATTTCAGATTCCTAGGACCTCAGTCCAAAATGCTCTCTTGATTTTGTTCCTCTGTGAGCTGCACAGCTAACTCCGGACAAGCTGTTCACTTCTGCTCATTTCTAAGAAGCTGTGTTTATGGCCAYTGCTCCTTTGCGTTTGGTTACCTTGTGTTTGTAGGCCAATTACAGAGGGGTCAAAGGATTGGTATGTTTATGTATGTTCAGGGCTCAAAATRACTGTGTGCTTTGAGCTATGCTACTACCCCTTGGCTGGACTTGGAATGCAGAGCTGGGTGGAGRTGGGATTAATTGCTAACCAGTTATCTTATCTGGAAGGCCACTGAGTTAGGACAAAAAAAGCACTCAGGTGACACACTGTGGGGTGACTGACTTGACTCACGAGCTTGTGAGATCTCCTTTTCTCCAGGCAAAACTATTGCAAATTGAAGGAGCACAGCTAAGCCAGCTGAGGAGTTGCTCTGAGTGCTGCGTTCCTGGAAATGCCAGCTCCCTGTGGAGACATCACTGAGAGCAAATCACTGCGTCGTGCAGGGAGCCGAAAGGTGGTGCTGTTACTGCACAGCAAGAGGGGGAAAAGTGGATTCCCGTCTCTGCAAGGGTCTTTGGGGTCAGCTAGGGGCAAGGGATAGCAGAGGTGGTCGCTTGCTTTCTTTTCAGGTAATGTGATGCTATCCTAATTTGCTTGACAGCTAGTGTTTGTGAGTAGAGCCCATAAAAGCAATAAAAAAAACCCCAACTCCAATGATCCCCAGAATGAAKTATCTGTCTGGAGGGATGGAAGGGAAGAAAAAGGAGGAAGGAAATCCCAGCCTTCTCCCTTGTGAGACATCAGGYGGAGAACAGGATTGAAAGACGGGGTCTGTCAGGCCAAGAAGTCTGTCAGAACAGGTCAGACAGTAGATGTTTGAACGGCCTCCAAAAGTAAAGGGAAGATCAGTGAGAGAATATGGGGACACGTAGCACAGAAGTGAGTGGCAGCAGGGCTGTGGTCTGTCTACTCACCTGAATAACACAAGTGACACTTTTCATTGGACTGACTGGTCAGTTTGTGCTTAATCTTGGTGTAACACTCCTGAGGTGGTCTCTGCAAAAACATGTTGAATGKGATGCTGACCTRTTCAGACTGMGAAAATTGCATCTTCTGAGTAGCACAGTAATGATTTTTAGGTGCCATGCAGCTGGGTTAGATAAGAACTTTCTCTTCCGCTGCAGCTCTCACATGGCTTTCTCTGCCTTCCTCTGGCAGGAAAGAGATCTGTGTCCAGCTGCTTAYGTTTCTGGAAATATCTCACTGTTGTTGCCCAGCTTAGCAGACATCTGATGTGTGCTGGATTCTGTCCTTTGGGACTGGAATTGTCCCCGGTCACTGTTGGGACAGTGAGGTTTGGACAAACAAGAGATTTCAAATGCAGGCTTGGAGGGTCTCTCAGGGGTGACTTCARACACCAAGGCAAACTTCAGTAACAAATCTTGGCTTTTGGTGAGCAGCAGCCGTGCTTCAATCCAGGAAGCATCACAGTGGCAAGCTCTCCCACCATCRCTGTCTCAGCATGAGGTGCTGCCGTGATCATCTGAGGCATTAGGGGATGCAATGACAGTCCTCCTCCTCCTCCTCCTCCTTGCTCAGCTACGTCACTGGTGCAGCCTCCACTGTGAAAACCTGCAAGGGAGCCTAAACTAAATTTCTCCTCTGTGGCTGCAACTACTGGCATTACTGAATGAGCGTGACAACGTATTTGTTAAATGAATTTCGAATGTTGCTCAGGAATTTGATGAGCTTTATGAGACCCCACCYGCATCTTATTTTTGTGGTTGTAGATTATTGGCAGCAGGTGTAAGCGCCCACCATGTTGTTAAACTCCTTGGTGTGCTTTTGAGCAGAAGCATCCCTTATGCTTGTCATGTTCTTGCATTTTTGCCCTGCTCATCCTGCAGGCATCTTTTCCCTCCTGAAGGTAAAGAAAAATAAGTCCAGGGAGTGTAATGGATTAAAAAAAAAAAAAAAAGGGAGAAGGGTGAAATGTAGGATCAGGAGCCTGAATAGGGAACAGCCCCACTAGCACCTCGGTCTCCCTGAAGTGCTCTTTCCTGGTGCTGCCACTCATGTGTCCTCAAGCCTCTCGTGGACTGGAAGCCTGAGCTGTGTCTGTCTAGTGCTTGTGGGGGAGCGCTGTGCACTGTTGTGTATTCATAACCATAAGACCTCCTGGAAAGCAGCTGCCATACAAACTTTCACCTTCTTTGGGAGGTAAGAGCTGTAAGGTGCTATATTTTCTCTCTATTGATGACAATACAGCTCTGGTTAATGCTAACAGGAGTTAATCAGAGACTTCAGTGGGTTGTAGCAGTATAGGTCTGTAATCAAAAATCTTTATCTGAAACATGCCAAACAGTAAATGTATGTGTCAGCCTGTCCCTACRGAAGTTGTGTGTTGTACCTGTAAAAGAGATAAGTGGAAAATAAACAACAAATATTATGAAGAGAAGTCGCTAGGTTTCCTTCTGTCTTAAGTAGTTTGTATGTAACTCAGAGTTCTTGCTGTGCAATGATACTCTTGTTTGTACTGGATGTTTCAACTTCTTATCRTTAGTGTCTTAAAGCTTGTTTATTGAACTCTAGGTCAGTTTATTCAGGTTTAATGACTCTTCCACTACATGTTTTCATTTCAGGCATGGGGAGCACTTCATATTGTGTTGTATGGCTCTTGCAGGAGGTTGATCTTGGGTCATTGGTTGAACTAGTAGATGAATGATAGGAGTGTCTGCTATGATCTCCTTTCCTTTTTTTTTTCTTAAACATCTGGTTCTGATTTGTTCTTCATATTCCCATTTCAGCTTGTGGAGAGCGCTGTTGGTTAGGACAAAAAAGAATCGTGTGTGGTTCCTAGAGGACAAGTTTAGCCTGTATCTGAGGTTGTCTTCCACAGAGTGAAAAAGTCTTATGGTTTAAGTACAGAACTGCAGAATTAAATGACCCATGTTCTTTTCCTGGTATTTCCATAATCTTTTTGAGTAAATCATGACAGGGGAATTGAATTATAGGATATATTTGTGGTCATGCGAAAAGATTGTGGCATCAACAGAAAGCAGTCTGGGTTCTTTTTGTAGTCTTTTCTGTTTATGTAGGAGGTCTTGGCAAATACAAAAGAGAAACATGCATTTCCTAGAGGATACTCAAACTGGGGGATATCAAGTTATAATAAATCTGAGGGTTTTTTTGATGGTTCCTACAGTGTCTTGTCATGCTTTCACAAGTACAAAGGAATAGCTTCCAAAAACCTCTGTACCAAACAACCAGAACTTGGGCTAGCAGATGGGTCTGTTTTTCCAATGTAAATCTGGAACACTGAGATGTTGACCTTAAAGTTGTCCAGCAACTTACAGATGCTTTTGCTTACGAGCAAAGGAGAGAGATGTGGAAACCATCATATGAGCTCCTTCCTGTATTTCAGGCCTTGGTGCCAAATCATCAAATTTGTGTAAAACACAATATTTTTCAGGTAATGCTCTACTGCCTCAAATTGAGGAACAAAGTAAGATGCGTGAAATATGAGCCAGTGCAAAAACATGTGTCCTAATGTTGAAGATAATATTAGTTCTGCTGGCTGGCATGAAATAGGACTGTTCATCTGGAAATTACACAGGAGAGCTGTTCTGCCTCAGTGTGGTAGGAATATTGCGAGATCCGTATTTGTTCATCCGTCTGTCCTGAATCAACGTTCTTCAAGCTTTCTTACCAGGAGTGAGATGGAYGCTAATAGTTTCCCTCATCCACTTGAGGGATGCTCTGAATATCTACCTAAATAGCTCTGAAGGATATCTCAGATGCAATTCGGTAGAGTTTGWAATGAAGTCTCTTGTTGCTCATGCTTGTGGATTAGCCTCTTTACCATGTAAAGAGACTATATTTCTTCTGCAGACTGGATTGACCGAAAGTGAACCTTCGGGAGAATGCTGTGGGTACACCCTGAGCTCACTGCTACCTTGTCCTGAACCCTGGCCCTCAATAAGACAGGGAACTTAAGATATGAGTCCCCTGAGTGGGCTGGAGCTGTCAGAGGCTTAAGATCCCACTTTCTGTTTTCACAAGGCCTTTCACCATTTTGCWATTAAAGCAGTGTGAATATATTATTCTGATGATTTCTTCAATGAAGAAGTAAGCAGAGAGGCTGCTCYATGTTTTGAACCTGAAGTGAAGTGAAAATCCATAGAAAAAAAGAAGAAACCTGTTGAGATTGACTTTGGGATTCTTTCCCTCCTACAGTTTCACATTTTCAACCCTGTTCAACAGTTCTGTGTGTGTATATATATATGTATATATTAAGGTGTTTATCTCTTCTTTGTTTTTTGCTGTCTATGTCATGTTAAACATTTCTACTTTTCAATATATTTTCTRGAAGTAGCATCTCAGGTATATCCAAATGCAGAGTAGTTCTGCAGAAAATATTTTGGACTCTTAAGTATTTTTCTCAGTGTTTTTTGAAATGTGAAAAGGTTCCCAAAAAATCTGTGAAACACTTTGAGACTCTGTAATGTCTTTTCCTATTCAGAAATGATCTTATGGTGACAGGCTCTGGACAAAGACTGGAGAGAAGTGTTTAATACCTGGTTTTGYCACAGAATCTTTCCAAGGCATTGGTCAAGTCACTTAGTCACTTTTTCTATTAAATTTTCACTTCCAAGGAAGAACGTCTACAATCCCCTACCTCGTCAAATTATCGTGATGTATAATTTGACATGTTGTATAAGGAGGTGATTGGATTCTACAGAGGCAAAAACGAGAAATATTTGGTCTGCTTTTTATGGAGTTTGCTATTTTTTCCCAGTAGCTTCTTTCTGTAAAAATTTCTCTCTGCAGATAGTCAGTGACTGACATGCAATCACTGAGCACACAGATGTTGGTCACTGCAAACACAAGCAACTGCAGAGAGTTCCTGCAGTGACTGGATCCAGCTATGCAAGTCGGCCCGTGAAGGCCAACGTGATGTTTTATAGCATATCCACATAAGTGAATTCTGTCMCTTTCTTAAATTCAGGGGAAAAGAGTCAAGGTTAATTCCTGGATCATTATTTGAGCTTACTTAGTAGGTTGGACATGGGTTCAGCTTTATTACCTTGAAGCCATATACTGCTTTTTGGTGGGGTTTTTTGTTTATTTTTCTACTCTCTGGTTTTACTATTGCCACCAATAGTGTTATGTCTTGGAGTCTCTTAATACATTTAGTGTTGCAATATGGGAGGGGACTGAGGGTCAGGTGACTGGCCCAAGTTTCCTTGAAGTCTCAGATTCCCTCATAATGGGAGGGGAAAGCAAGCCCCCATCATGGAAATAATGAAAGACTAAATAGCAAGTAGTAGTTATGACAGAGCATGATTGAGAGCTGGTCTGTGATTGCAAGCGATGACACCCAGCCCTGCAGGACCAGGGGACTCCAAGTATTGGAAGCTACGGGTAATGCATTTCTGCTATGGCACTGAGTGGCATTCAGAGCAGCTTCGGTTTGCTTCCAGAAAGGTCGGTGTCTGAGAYGAGGAGAAGCCTCCCAAACACTAAGAGAGGGGAGAAAGATATAGCAGACTTATACTGAGAAATCCCTCCCCAAAGAGCAGTAATTCTAGCATAAAACTGACTTTTATTCTGATGTTAAATATCTACTTGGTGAGATGACCTACAATAACAAATTTTTCCCAGCTTTTGTGCATAGACAARCCTTACTGACTAGAAAAACATTGCCAGCTTGTCCACATCATGTGAAGTAACACAATAAAACCTATAAAAGTGTATTTCAAGAGTGACACCTCTTTCATTTACTGTATCGACTACTGCGGTAATTGCCTCATGTATGAAAATAAAATGTTTGATGCTAGTGTCTGATAATTCAGTGACATCCCACATAGCATGTTAGTGTTGTAGCTGACATTGAAAGCTTAYCATAATCCTTTTGAAAGTATGGTAGCCATTCTGCCCAGCTACTGAATATGGAATAAATTTGGTTAAAACAGGAAATCATATAAAWTTTGTCAGAGCTCTGGATGTGCATGTGAAAATGGCATTTTCCCTTAAAGATCAAATGCGTGATAATAAAATGAGGCCAGTCTCACTTGGAAGTCCTCTCCTAGTCCACCTCCATTTTGGAAGAAAATATATTCCGAAGGCTTGGACTATGGTGTGAAATTGCCTAATTCCCTGGAAGACACATCCCGCATTAGGAGTGCCTCTGTAAAATTGTACCTCATCGAGCCCAACAGCTTATTTTTAAGTAAGCCTATTTTTTTAGTGTGTCTTGCATTTTAAGCACTTATATAACTGATTATGGGATTGTAGCTATATATATGTGCTTGAAGTCTGTTAATAAAGGACCTGAGTAAAGGTCTTGTGGATATATATTCTCCATCCCCTCAGAAGTTTTGCTTTTGGTGAAACTTGTTGGTGAGAGATAAGCATTTTCTGTACTGATTTTGTAAACTATYAAGGCAGGTCTACTCTCTGCTGGCTCTTCCCTTCCTGCTCCCATTAATATCACCATGGATCTTCCTGTGTTTAAGTATTCCTTGTTSTAGCTGCTCGATTCCTTCATACCAACACTCTCCATCCTCTGAGTTTGGTTTTTTTTTTCTTGAATGTTTAGCACAAATACGGCTCTAATTATTTTGGTTGGCCAAAAGGCATGATTCTACACTGAATAGCTGCTGACCTCATGAGAACTATCCTTTTTCTTTCTCCTGATCCTTTCAGTGCAAAAAGGKGTAATTCTTATTCTATTTAGTCAGTTTTGACTGCCTGCCAAAATTTAAACTCTCTTCCTATGTTCTGGCCATTACCTCATGCTTCATACATAGGTGTTTAAAGCAATACTCAGGAGAGACATAAGGCTGGTGCCGTTTAATTTGACGCTAAATCTCTTGCATCCTTTAAGTGGCTTGGAGACCAGTGTTGACTGCTGYTGACAACCTCAGTGTGAGTGTATGTATTCCCAGTGATGTATACATAGTGTTCCTGGCTTTGGGAGAGGGCTTTTTTGGCAAGCTAGGATTTAACAGAAAATATGGGGAAGTTTTTGCTAAAATGACTGTTTCTAGCCCAGATACCAACCACTTCCAGAATAATAATCATAGTCTGTACAGAAATGAGATGCTTGGTTCTACTTTCTACTTTAGAAAGGTATGTCTCCCGCAATATTTGACAGATTTTAAATTTCATAAGAATACATTCCTGCAACACTAATGCTCTGAGTAATTCTTCTGACCAGCAAGGATTAGACAGTTGAGTCATACTGGTGTTAGAAAACAGCATAAGAAAACAGTGTAAGAAAAGGAATAACTATCCCACTTCCTGCCCTTCATGTTAACAAACGGCCAAAAGTTGAAAATAGTGTAAGTGTGATGGAGAACGGATCACTTCTGTGGACTGCCATTTTCTACTTCTTTTTCTGATGACTTCTGTCCTGTTAATGAAAATCAGGACATGCAGTTTCAGAGGGGGACAAAATTAGCTAAAGTAAGAAATCAAATGGGAATCATCTGTATTGAAATGGAGGAATCCAAAATGGATCACAACTTGTATGTCAGCAAGTTTCCCTGAAAAATGCTCTGGTACCTATCAGAAATAGGGAATTTTCAAAATGGTAGAATTAACAGAAGTTTTTTTTCATGTAAAACTACTTATG
Organism: Rhea americana; assembly: GCF_003343005.1. Classification (NCBI taxonomy): domain Eukaryota; kingdom Metazoa; phylum Chordata; class Aves; order Rheiformes; family Rheidae; genus Rhea; species Rhea americana. The sequence goes on along the minus strand of NW_028185372.1, from coordinate 381,078 downwards.
TAGAGGTGCACCTGCTGATATCCATCTGTTGTTCAACTGTTGAGTGCCAGCATAGCTTCAGTGTGTTAGGCTCTGTCCAAAAATAAAGCAAACGGTATCTGTCATCCTTAGGCTTTCCAAAAAATAATGAAAATAAATACAAAGTTGGATACTTTCATTGGTTTGGGGGCCTGAAGGTAGTAAAGAATCAACAATTCCTAGCCAACAAAACTTTCTGAGATTATAACTTTGTTTCATGATGGTATGGAACAAAAACAATCTTTAATGAGAGAGGGTAGGACAGAAGGAAATACTCCCATCACAGCCTGATGAGCAAGTTTAGGTTTGTTCTTGCTCTTTTTCAAGAGCTCAAGTAGGTCTTTTTGGTGGTGATGGGTTTTCTTGTTTGTTTTGTAATCAAATATGCACAGGTGCATAGGCCAAAGCAAATTTTCCAGATGACTTGCTCTTGGGTTTCTTTTTATCTAATGACCAGAAATTCTAGTCTGGCTGTGAGAAATCCTGTCAAAACTGTACAGTCTTGTGAAAGGTTTAAATTGTAACATATCAGCATTTCCTAACTGGAGGAAAAAAAAAGACTTTTGGGGGAAAATTCCCAGCTGGTCCTGCTCAGATCACAGTATCTGGCATGTCTCTGAAACAAAAAAAACTGGAAACACTTTGGGGAATTTTGTCTTATGCTTTTTTTCCAAGCAGTTGCCTTCAGGAGCTGGCATTTTGTGAAACACTAAGCCTTCTAAGACAGGCAAGAAAATGTGAAAGTTAGCAGTACGGAGTGAGACACAATCCTAAGARGCTCCTGAAATTTCATGTTCTTGGTCTGTAGCTCATGAATGTGCATCTTTCAAAGGATCAACTCCAGAAGAATTATGGTGCCACTTCTGTTGGCCTGCTTGTTATGTTTTTATTTCTTTTTGGCAAGATTCTGTCTTTTCACTTCTCCCCTGAGGAGAGTACAGCCAGTAAAAGTGGCTGCTGTCTGTGCATTAGAGAAGAACAAGGTAGAAGGTAACCTACATCTCTGTGCCTCTGTTTCCCACCCAAAGAGAAGGACAGAAGATGCTGTACTGATTAGATTTTGGAGGAGCTCTCAGAAGGGGGCAGCGTAACCATATCTCTGTTATATTAAATAAGGAATCCAAGGGTACCCAGGACTTCTGACTCTTGRAAGACATGTTGTGTTGCTAATTTTGGATTGTGCATGGCTTTTTAGTGCAGCAGGGTTGGGGCAAAGGGCAGGAGAGTTCTGCTTTTCCCCTTTGGTCTCTGATTGAAGTAGTTTCCTAGAATAGTTTTTCCCTGGGAACCTTTCACTGATATAGGGCTGAGTTCTTTAGATGACAGMCTTCCTTATTTCTTGATCAGCCCTATACCAGGATTGACACGTGTTTATAAAGAAAATGTTACGCTTACAAAATACGTGTACCAAGAACAGTCGTTTTAGGTCACAATAAAGGTCTATCCAGCTGACTAATCTCTCTTCAATGGAGGGCAGTAACAGATGCTTTAGGAAGAATTTAATAAGGTGAGTGTAGAGTGAAAACTCCTCTGTTGTATTCTTCTGGCTCCAGTAGTTTGCTGCTCAGGGGCTTTCTGAGCCAGAGATGGTGTCTTTGTCTTTAACTCCTGATTTTTCTCCCGTGGATTGGTCAAACCAGTCTTAGAATCTGTGCAAGCTTCTAGCATCCACAGTTCCTATGGCAGTGAATCCACAGTTTACATAGACCTTGTGTAAAGATATATCTCCATTTATTCACCTTCAATCTACTRTAGCTAACTTCTTCCACCCTTTGGACAACCCTTGCCCTCAGGGCAGTGAGGACCTTCTCTTGCCTTGCACAAATTAGCACTGCTGGCAGCATCTGCCACCTTGCCCAGCTCATTTGTAAGTAAGACAGCCACAAATTGCTGTGAGACACTCTCCTCGCTCCCCTTTTCCATTGGGGAAAAACTTCTTACTTGTACACTTTGTGTTCTTTTAGATGTATCAATGTGGAGGGCTTTTATTATCCCAGGCCAGCTGAGTTTCCATAGCATCTTTAAGTGATTTTTGTCAAAAAGTCTTTTGTAAAGACACRGTCTGTCTACATTGTCATAAAACTGCTTCCCAGCCCGTGCTGGCCTTGGTGACAATGCAGGCACAGGCAGAGTTTGCCTGTTTTCCTCCCTGTTGGTAACTCACTTGAGGGCCTGTTTCTGAGAGGTGGTATGGATAAGATGGGTCAGGCCAGGTTTAACACTTGTCTCTACCCTATATACCTCGCCAGTGTTCCACCAACATCCTGAAAAAGGCCTTCAAGTCACATCTGAAGGCAGCGAAATCTAATCTTAACTTCACATGGTAAGAACACCCTCCTGGTGTCCTACAGCACAACACTTGCATATTTTCAGAAACTTTTAAGGGAAACTTCTTTCTTTCCCTCTTCCTACTTCAAACTACCCAGCCAGTAGTTTTAGGACAACGGAAACACCTTGTGTTTCCCACAGGAAGCAAGTGCTATGAATGTGRACATTTTGATCTGCTCTAGAGAAGACTGACCCCAAGCTGGGTGAGCTGGATCACTTGGCCCTGCCAGAGATCAGTCCCTGGAACAGATAACATTTAGCAGTGTAGACACCGTGTACTAAGCAGATGTTCCTTGTTCCTTATTGACTCCTACATGTATCCTGGTAGACTGGCGAGTATGGCTTCCCTCCATCACAAGAGGCTTTTCCCTCCAAGAGTCTTATTTACATTATGTGCCTTACAGCTCAGCTGTGATATCAAAACCCCTCAGCAAAAGAGGCAGCAGTAGCTTTCCTTTGGGCCATATGGTCACCGGTCCTGAAGGTGATACTTCACTGTTTCATTTGCATATTGAGAGGCCAGATAGCTCATGCCTGACTTCTGTCTTCCCCTACACATCAGTCTGCTCACCCATCTCAGTAGGCCACAGGACTGTCATGACCACAGCAGTCTGGACATGCTGGTCTTTGACAACATGTACAACAGTCATCTCTGCTTTTTCCCTTGTTCTCTGCTGCTTGTTTCCTTGTTTTCTCTGCTTCCAATTTTCCTTTTTGTTTGTTTTTAGAGCCTTTRTGTTCTGACTTTGCACAGCTTAGAAAGTTTTGTGGAACAGATTGAGCACTAGAGCAGGAGGGTTGCTCTTTTGAAGTGTCCCTTGCAGCTTTCTGTAGAACTGAACGTATCTTCAATTTTCCAGGTTTGGGTAGRGTGGAGATGGAGGGTCCTACAACAGGTGATGTTGGCAGGAGGGCAAGGCAGGCRTATGACTGATTTCCTTTGAATTGGCTTGGAGATGGTATGGTATGGAAGTTTCTGGATGAGAGCTAGAAGTGAAGCCCCRATCAATTTTGACAAATTTTGCTTTTTAATAGCAGTGTCTGAGCAGCCCTTGCCTACCACTCTGYGCTTGTTTCTGACCTCTGATGTCCTCTTAGTTGTACAGGTTTTGTGTCGCATTGCTGCAGGTTGTACTGTGTGTGAGACTGTTCTCACARGGAACTCTTAAACAGCAAAAAAATGGGAAGAAAGGGGAGTTTCTTACAGTGGCATTGCAGCCAAAATAAATACTTGTCAAACTACTACTATGCCTTTTTAGTAGCAATTTTCCTYGGTATATTTGTGTTTAACTCTGTTTGTTTCATAAATACTATAGCGTGAGTCTAAACTGCAGGTCCCACACAGTTACCTTTTTATCTTTWARWMMMASCWWWWGSTKKKWYTWAAAGTAACCTTGTCCATCTACARCCTTGTATATTTTCATAGTGGCAATAATTAAATTAATAAATGAGTGCCAAAGATTCTCTAAGCCCCCTTTCTTCCAATCTCCTCCATCAGTTATCACCAGAAGMCAGGCCAGCTTTTCTCCTTGTGCTGCTTTATAGGAGGAGGCAAAAGAGCAGCTCTAGATTTATGTCAGCACATAAGTGAGGAGAAAGCAGGGCCAAAACTCACTGCTTCAGGTTCAAAGGTCTTGACTCCATTTCCCTCTACTTTCTAGCTTTGCACACTATTGGGATGGCTTTCATATGGAAATGTTAAGCAAAATAAAGCCTTGTATCTAAGTCTTTTTTTTTCCTCTCCCTTTTTTTACACTGAAATCTGGCCTATGGAGGTTCTTTCCTTCAATAAGACTTTATTTCTGTGAGGCTTCCCACATAGAATACTTAAGAGATTAAGCGGTACAATAGGCCAAGTCATCAGCCTTTCCTCTCTGAGCTCGGTTGCTGCGGCCTTGATACTGTTTGGTGCTTTCCAGGTAGAAGGGGTAGTTTGGTGGATGTTTCCCATATTACTTACAGAGCAGTTACTTATAGCAGTGCAGCTTAGTTACTGCAAGTGATCTCAGGTCTGCAGAGAGGTTTAGCTTAGAAAAGATAATAGAAAAGATCAGGCTTTGCATCAATACAGTAACAAAACAGCATCGTTGACAATTTTTTTCATATTGCATTAGAAGACTTTTTTTTTTCTTTTCACATACTCGAAAAAATYGCTGGGAGAGAGGTGAATAACCAGTCACTGAAACAGGGATTCATTTCTTAAACAGGAAAAAATGAGTCAATGAGAACTTGTGATTTCTCCTTYGCCACACAGAAAATCATTTCCCTGAGAACAAAACTCGCATCTCTGGAATCTCTGCTCAATTTYTCAGTTCAAAATAGTTCTTTAAAAGGTAAGCCAAATGCATGATGTGGGGCAACTCATCGGCTGGGACAGTCCTGAAAGAGATGCTCAAGACTGCAAATTAAGGCATCAGGAATGTCTTCCAGTCTTGCTGACAGAAGAGAGGAGAGAGCACTAATTCCTGTTTGTTTATGCTTGTGTTGGCTGTTTTGAGTTATTGATACGTCCCTTGAAACTGTCTCTGATCACTTCCAATTGAGCACAGAGGCATGTGGTGGTAAGCAGAGACCTGGCCTAGCTGCTGGACTTTCTGCTGCTGAACTCAGCACACAAGCTGTTCAGAGCAGCAACAGATGTTTCTGCTTTAAGGTCTGTGGGAACCTCACTGAACTTTTTTTTTCCCCTCTCTTCCTTGTAGGAACAAATGCTAACATAGCTGAGATCCAAAAAGCTTGACCTCAGCTCTGTGTTGTTATTGGAAGGTATTGCGGCTGGATATCCTATTGTCCCTTCTCAAGTAATAATCTGATGGCTGTTAGTGCGGTATTTGCTTTTTCATGCATAGTTCCTATGTGTTTGTTATAAAGCTACTTCCTGGCGATAAATACAAGAGCACGCAATTACTGTTGCCTTCAGTGCAAGGAGGTCCTCAAGATTCATCTTGTTTAGAAAGCGGTAGACAAACCAAAAATAAGATTGTTAGCAACTAAAACAACACTTCCCCTTTGTCTTGTCATAAGCAATCACCAGCTTCATTATATTAAAGGGGTCTGTTTCAAGGCTATTCATAAGCAATGTTTTGGGTGCCCAGATGTGGATACCTCAGAAACCTCAGCTGAGTTTGTTAAACATGAGGCTTTCAGAYTGAGTGGATATTTTTGATTTATTTAGAAAACATATTAGGACTCAAATCTGAGCATGACTTCATTCCCTGTATGTCAGTAGTACCTGCTTTTGCCAAATAGACCCTTGCTAGGCAGGGGATTTCTYTTCAGGAAAAGACAGACTGTATGCCATGTTTCAGCAGATAGTTCCTGTGTGAATTAACAGCTTTGCTCTCCAGCAGAAAGCCTTAGATGCCATCTCGGCAGTAGCYGTTCAGGGCGGGTGCCATGTTCAAGCATTCCCCCAACCGTCCTGCCTGCATCCCGATACTTTCAGCATGTCACGAAAGGCTCAGCGGTGGGGCAGACTTCAGCACAACCTTTTTTCCCCAATGTGTGGGGAGCGACACATCCAGTTGCGTGGACAGAGAGGAGCCGTGGGGCAAAGCTGTGGCTGGGCAGTGGGACTTCTAGGGCTGCCTAGCTGCAAAATAGAGCCAAATTCTTGTAGCGTGAGCTCTGGACTCTCTGCTGTCTTGATTGGTAGGAAAACAAGCCAGCTGGCTGTGTCCTGTGTGTGGGGTTGGGAAGTGGGAAGAGGCCGTGTGCTGTGCTGGGGACATGTGCTTTTGCTGGAGGGTAGGAACAAGGAGGCGGGCACGTAGGGCTGACAACATTTACCTGCTGGGGGGCCTGGCAAAGAAAACCTGGTTAGTTCTCCCACAAGTAGTTCTACTGTTTGGCTCTGCAGCTGTGATGAACCAAAGCACGAATACAGGCTCTTGGTGTCGTTCTTGCAATGAGACCAYGTTGGCAGGGCACGTTCACCATTGATACCGTGACGTACGGTAATGCCTTAAGGTTATTTAGTCTTTAGCTAATGGAGTGACACTTTGCTCTGCTAGGTTATGCTTGTGTCTCAAAAAGAAATATTTTTCTKTTGGGAAAAAGAAAAAATTTGGCTCTTTGTTTTTACGCACTGGACCTCCAGCTTTCTGAGCGGTAACATTTCAGCCGGATCAGATGTTCCAGGAGGCCGTCRGGGAAGTGCRAGCTCCTGTTYGTTGCACTGCYGTAGGGAGGTGGGATGYTTTAAAGCCTGCYAGCCACACTTATGAAATATGGTGCYGGAAGAAGGCAAGGGAGCTAGTGCCCTTTCATGGGAAATGTAAATCCCTCCAGCTTCCTGCTATTACTGTTTGTTTAAAGATGGCTTAAGACTGAAAAATGAGGCTATCTGGCAGTGTTTGCATTTTGTACGTGCTGGCCTGGTATCATGTGGTATCAGAATACGCCTGGCTTACAGCATTCATGGAGATGGCAGATGAGAGTAAACTTCACTCGTGTGATTCAGCAGGAGCAAGTCGCGTGGCCTTTCTGTGTGATGTTGTCAGTCCGGGCTGCGATGGGGGTGCTGCAAGAGGCCGGCTGCTATGAAARCACCGCTGCTTTGGTGTTAATCCTTGTGCTTGGAGCTGGCAGGTGGGCTGCTATGAGTAGCTGGGTACATTGGAGACCTGGTCACCCCCCTGAGAAAACAGCACTGTGCCCCAAATGCTGGGCTGGCTCCAGTTCCCTTCCCAGGGCTTCTCTCTAGCAACGGTTCAAGGCACATCCATTGGCGTGCCTCTCGCAGGCTGGTCCCCTTTGCAGCAGCCCAAAGGGAAGCGGTTGGCAGGCTTTGCTGTCAGAAGTGGCTGCTTKTCCAAACAGGAACTTATTCTGGGGAAATGCAAAGTCAAGACRAAGCCTCTACTGGAGAAACAGTTTCTGAAGGGCAGACCGGAGCCACTGAGCAGAAGCAGGCAGAGGAGCGAAGCACGGCCAGGCACCCAGCAGATGCATCTGGATGCAGGAGATGGCAGCGGAAGGTCTGGACCTGAGCAGACTTTCTTCTTGTCCGGGGGAAAAGACTTGTCCCCTGGTCCTTTGGTGCTTTTCCTTTTTTACTTGACAAAAGGGAAGGGAAACTTTTATGTAACAGGCTTAATGATCTGTATATTTGTGGCTTTTCCCAGAGACGCTTTCACATACTTGTAACAAATTTCAGAAGTTTCGGAGGGTTCAAAATCCTTCTCTTATCAGCTCTTCATCCCATCACCTGTGTTTTTACGAAGCTGTTTCACACCTAGAACTTGTCCCAAGCCCCTGCTGCAGTCCCAGTGCRGGGACCGGCCAGCTTGCTTAGGCCTTAAGAGAGTTTTCATGCTTTCTAAGGTTAATAAGTTTAAGTTAGGGCTCAGTTTAGAGAATAAAAGATCAAAGTATAAGAAGTGCCTTTGGTTTGCCTCTCTGAAATCTGGCTTCAAATGCATCTGCCCCTGGAAGCCAACCCAAGATTGGGATTCTCCTGGCTTTTCACATTACACTACATCTAATACAGCTTGTCATGCAACTTTTTGCAGAGATCCTGTAAACAGATTTGTTATTCAAAAGCAGCAAAGTGTGTAATGAAAGGATATGACAGAGTCCCCACCAGCGTGAATGGATGTAGTGCTATACGTGAGTTCTGGTACAACAGCGAAGGGATGGACTTTCCGAATTCTTCCTAAAGTATCGGCAAGGAAAAACCTCATTAAATATCTTCCATGTGATATAAAATACAAATGCTTTTAATAACACTGGGACTAATACACGACACGTCGTCTGCTAATGCTTTAACTCTTCCATTGCAGTAGTTTCAAATGCAAAGGCTTCCTACGTTCTTCTGTATAGGTGTATTTACAGTGACTACGGCAATAATGAAATGCAAAACTACGCAAGCCTTGTGATTTGCACAGCGTGGGTGCACAAGGTTCACAGCGGCTGTTTGCACACGTGTGCGGATAAGGCTATCGCTTCTGCCTGGAGGGAGGGGTTGAAAGGGACAGGCTGTATTTGGAGTCTGGTATTCGCACTGTGTCAGTAGAGACCTTGGATAAATCTGTCGCTGCTGGCTCGTTATGGGTAAGAGACATCAGTGTGTAAGCTGGAAGAAGAGTTATAAGGAGGTTTTGCAGTCTCCCTTCAGATTACTATARTTACAGATATTATGAACAACAGGTATTATATTAAGTAGCTGTTAGAAACGAATAGCTGCTTAGTCTAAAACTGGGATTTGGGACAAGGAAGTCATTTTTAATAAAAGCAAGGGTGAGGTYTGCAAGAAGACCTGGGACCCCAGATTCCCACTGGCAGGTTTCTCTCTCTCTGGTTCAGTGCATTTCAGCAGTTTGTGTTTTTGACATTGATCCTTCAGCTATTTTCCTCCTGCCTTTTTTTTATATATATTTGCCCAAGAGCTGTTTGGCAACTTCAGCTTAAATTTAGGAATAGTTTCAGATGAATTAAACTGCAGTTTTCAGTGACGCAACAGCTCATCAAGGAAATACTTGTCAGTGTCCTGCTGGAAAGTAGCAGAAAGACCCAGACCTCTGTCCTCTGAAAGACCCYGTTCCCTCTGCCCCAGGCCTTTCCCTTTCCTACATGTTACTGGTTTTGCAATGGTGCTGACTGCACCAGGCACAGAGCAAGGGCCTCGCTCTGCTGGATGCTGAGCATCCTAAACCCTCACAGAAGGACACTTAGCAGTGACTTTTCACAGCCTGGCAGGCTGAGGACACTTCTAATAACAACGAGTAGCTCCTCAGTGTTGTATGAATCCATAAATTCACATTTTAGAACTGTGAATTCTCGTATTCCTATACCACGCTCCCGAGCCTTGTCAGCGTTTGCCACGGGTCAGGTTGATTTTTCTGACTTACACAGCGATTTTCTTTTTTTTCTTTTCAGAGCCTTTTTCCAGCCTGCAGAAGTCACTCTGTGTCTAGCAGGGCAGAAGTGTGACCCATCAGGAGAGCTGCTGCTAGATTTTGCAAGGTTAGGTTAAGGCGACAGAGTGCTTAACTTGTGCTGGGTCTGCCGGGGGGGGGTCAGGATGGAGTTAGGATCACCCAGTCCTCCTCCCTCGTATAAACATGCCATTCAAATGCTTCCTCTCTGCAGTGGTGTAAACATCAGCAAAATTTACATTAAAATAGCTGCTGGTGAAACGTGCCCAAAACGCAGACAAGTTCCACGCGGGGATCTCGCCTGTTCTCATGGGAAATACGCAGCTGCTTGCGTCYGCACCAGGGCTGACTCCAGCTGCCACCGGGGAGCGGGCGGCTGCTTGTGTTTGCCCGCTTGTTCGCTTATTCTGTGCTTGCAAAGCCCTTCGTGCAGTAGGTATCTTAGGCTGTAACTGGTGCTTATGCAGCCTGTGGCAATACTAATAAATATGTCTGACAACTGGACTGTTTTAGTTTAGCTTGGCTTTTTCTTTAATTTTGGATCTATTCCATGCTCCAGTTGCAGAGTGAAGGACATTCGGTTCCTATCGCAGCAGATTGAAGTTGCTGCTCTGAAATACTTCGTTTCCTCTCTTTCTCCTCTACTTGTCTTTTATAATTAGTTCATTCACATTCTATTTCCAGTTAGCCAGATAAATACCATTTTTCATGGTAGATGTTTGTAATGTTCGTGATGTYTGCAATTACTGTCAACACATGATGAAATGTATTTATAAGTGTCACTACCATAATACTTGGGGTTTTATTGGCATTACTAAGAATAATTTAGGATGTACTGCCATCTAATGGCTCTGTTAACAATAGAGGAAACCTACTAGTTTGACTTCTTAGCTTCAGTAAGAAAAATGAAAAGATTTCCAATTTCCCCGTGGAAAACTGTATTTAAATTGCATTGCTGAAGATAAAATGTGCAGGTCCCCTTTTTGAGTGTTTGAGGTCTGGTGGTCTTTCACACCCTTGTTATGGTCGGGGAAAAATATAAGTACAGGAATATGCTTGCATTTTACGGTCACRTAATCTGAAGAAATCTTGAGCCTGTTTAATAAAACTTTATGACCTTTCTTAAAACAGGTCAGCAGAGAGCTCTTGAATCCAAACTTTGGGGAGGTCTTCCTCTGGCTTCAGCCTGACTTTGTCTTCCAGCGATACAAGGCAGTGAATGATGCAGGCCTGAATTCAAGTTTGTGCAGCTCTTTCTCAAAAGAGGAGATTTWAAATCTGGACCATTTTTCATCTCTGCTACTAGGAAATACATCCAAAATGCACTTCCAGATTCATTTTGCCATGATCTCTTCAAAGCACAAAACCAACACCCCCTTCCCAGCAAGGCTGTGAGTATTTCCGCTGGGCAGAGTGGTTTCTCCGGGCTGCCAAAGCCCGGACCTGTCGAGCTGTCCGTGCTGGGTGAGGGACTGCCGGTCGCAAAGCAGCTGGCACTGCGAATCCTGCGGAGAAGGGACCGCGTGYCCGCCTGTGCTTTGTACAGCGCCTGTCTTGCTGCTGCTGGCAACCTGTAATTGAACCGGGGAAGCCAGTGCATGATTAATGGTGCGAAAGCATCTCGCCTTCCCCACCACTGTCCCCCCAGCTCTGACTCTGCTCCCCCACTGCCTGCTGGGCTGCGGAGCTCCCCTGAACACACCTGTGTGCCTTATTTCTCTTACCTGACCTTCATCTGCCTTATCCAACCTCTTGCTCTCAGCGCCCGTCACCCTTGGAATACTAGGAATATTCCCTGATCAATTTGTACCAATTATCATTTRTTAAATTGCACCTTCGAGCATCGTTTTACAGCCCTGTGTAGYATTAAGCCCATGGCTCAGTGGCACTATCCATGTGGTGTTGCAAACAGTTTCTTTGTCAGGATGTATTCCCCTTGATGACACCAGGAAGAGTGAGAAACACTGATTTCTCCTTCCTGCAGCTTTCTGTTAATGGCATTCTTGCATTGTCATCTTTGCACCTTTTCTAGTAAGCAGTGAGAGCTGAGATTATTCAGGATGAACTTCTTCCTTCCAGCCTGCTCGTCTACAGCTGGGAGGAGAGGAGAGGAGGAGGTGGTTCTGGTGCATTGCATTGCAYGCACATTTTTCTTGCTAGCTTCTTTAAGCTTGCAGTTGGATAACTCTGGACAAGGATCACCCCTAGTCCTAATTGATTTGCACCCAAGGTCACTTTGGCTAATGCCCTACATATCCAGCAGTCACAGTGTTGTTCTAACAATCATTTATTTYCCTAAATCCAAATGAATGCTCTATGCCAGCATCAGATGGTGCATGCGCAACTGGGAATTTCAATTTTTCACTTGGATGCTTAAATTCCATGAGGGTTGAAGTTCTTTTAAATCTCATGTAACTCTGATCATTTTGTATGAAAAGTGAGTTGGCAGCAGAAGGTCAAAGGAAGTCTTTTAAACTGATTGTAAAGGAAGCTATCAGTTAGGATTTAATGTGTTTGGCCCAAACTGAACTTCAAAATGGAATCTTAAATGGCTTTTAGGCTGATCTTCCTTCCTCCSTGCTTCTGAGCTGACTCCAGTAAGCCCAGAGTTGCAATTTAAATACAGTAACTCTTTTGGTAATCAATCTTTCAAAGTTTATCAAAAAATGTTTGTATAGTGTGACAGGAGTTAGTGAGATGGTAAGCTAGTTCAGGAAAGAGGAGCAATATTTTGTGTATGGAAATTTTTCCAGTGCAGAGAGGACWTGGCAGGGTGGGCTTTTCTGTTTGCATAGCAAACAGTTAAGGCAGCAGGAATGATTTTAAAAGTCTTTCCATCTCAAATCAAAAATTTGATGTCCATTAGCAAAATCTACCCTTTCCACAGTTTAGTTCATCTGTACCGGGCTTTAGGATTGATGTTTTGTTCATTTGAACCCAATCTTAATTTAATGCAATAGAGCTAAAGTTAGTAATTGTACCTTTTCCTGCCTGGGGATGCTGTTGCTTACTTGCTATATTTTACCTTACTCTTCTCACCCAACCATCCTTTTCCTGGAGCARTGGGAAGAACCTCCCCTGCGATAATGCGCACTGCTCCAGTTCACTTAAAGCCTCTTCTTCCTTCAACAAGCCTTGTGTGATAGTCACTGCAGGAAGGGTTCTTACCTAAGACAGCAGCCCTTTCTGGGGAGAGAAAGAGGAAAAAAAATGTTAAATGAGCACAGGGAAATCTCTGTTCGGCCAAAAACATCAAAACTGCTTCTACTTACAGTCTGAAATCCTTAGAAATCATCGGCCTCTCCTGGACTGATACGTAGCTGCCCTCTTTTTACTGCGTACTATAAGCCTACTTCTAACCCTCTCCCATGCAGAAATGTTAGCAATGGTATTGRTGGCTGGTAAAACTTACAATAGCAGTTTTCTGAGCTCCACTTAATCCAGATGGTTCAAGCAGTTCTGCCCTGGGAAAAAACATGATCAGTGGCTTGCCCACAGAGTTRGTGCCCTGATCTCAGCATTCTTGGCACAGAGAACACCTTTCCTCAGTCGTTTGGTCTAAAGTTAAGCTCACATCACTTCAATATTTGTGCCCCCTTTAGAAAGAAATGTGGCCATCCATCCCTTTCATCTGTTCACCTTGTCTTGACTGCCTTCTCCACATCATCTGAGCTATCTGTGCAGAGTGGCTTGTGCCTGGAGTCCCTGAATATGTTCTTCACTGCTTTTTACTTTCCCCTCCTTTTCTATTGTATTTACATACAGAAACAGTRTTTGAGTGTTGGGCAAATCCACATGTGATGAGATCATATTGTTGGCTTTTTTCAGCTGTTTGGTTCCAGCAGCTGGTCCTTCACAGTTGTGTACTAGCCTGTGTAGGTTAATAGAAATGCTTGAGTGAGAGAAAAATAAGAGGCTGACTTCTGCAAAACCTCGAATACCTCTGGGTGTGAGTGAGACCCTGTGGGAAAGACCTTGTGAGTTTGTCGTTGGAGCCCTTCTTAAGTAGAGCTCACCACATTTCATAGCCAGGAAGCAAGTTGGGTCAAAAAATTGGCAGAACTTTTGGTTCAGTTTTGGTCTTTGTCCAAAGTGAAGGCACTSTGAGAGCTCTAATTCCCACTGCAGTGGTTTGAAGGCTTTGTAACAGTTTATGCTGGCCGGTACCATCCGTCTCTGCTTCCTACCTGCACCAAGCTGCTTGGAGTGAGTCTGCTCTGCAGTAGGTGGTGCCCCCTCCCAGGRCTTTCTGCACTGCAGGGCTGTGGAGCTGCATCCACTGACCAGCCTGCATGCACCCTGGCTTCTTGAGGAGCTCAACCTAAGCACGAGGGTGGGTGCCACCAGCAGCCCCCATCCAACCCAGACCACAGCTGAAAGGGCAAAGGAAGGGATGACATTGCCATAGGGATTTTCACACATGGAGTCTTCTGGGAGTGAGCAGGGAGGATATGCCTAAAAATTGCACTTATTTAACATTTTCAGAGTTGTGGAGTGAAAACAAATGCTCCTATTTCACATTCAGTCTATTGCTTTTGTCTGTGTTTCTAGTTTTTAATTTACAGGGGTGGGGGAAAAGACTTTGAAGAGAAATGTGTAATTTTCTCTGTTTCTGTGCCTTGTTTTCATCACAGATGCTGGAATASAGTGAGCAGTTTTCCCCTGCAGTGGTGCCCTGCTGAGTCTGTGCTTGCACGTCCTTGCATGGCAATTCCCTGCGTAGATGTGTCAGGTCTCCCTCTCTATCCTCTGCTCCTGCTTTGCTCTCTCTAGTTCAGTCCTGGGCATTTACATGGATCCAGAAGTTTGGAATGAGAAGATTTGGGATTGCACGTACTTGTAATTCAGCTCATAAATCAGCACTGTTTTGCTGCAATGTCTACCTGGTCGTGTTCTTGTAATGCTGTCCGCAAGGGTAGGTTACTGGCAGACAGGTCAAGCCACAGCTTGGAAGCTTTTCCTGTTGCTTTGTGCTCTCTCTGACCTGTCTGGCTCAGCTGCGACCTGACTGCTTTAGGATCTCGCTGGCGTGACGTCCCCCACCCACGGTCACGGGGCACACAGCTTCCTGCTGTCCTCAAGGAGGCAGCTGATGCTACAGAAAACGATCRTCTTGGGCTTCTCCCTTCTCCTGCTCACTCTTTGGTTAGCTCAGATTCGTAATTTTTCAAAGCAACACAATCAAGGAGTGTTTTTATTKCATGGCATTAGAAATTCAAGTAAAATTGGCTGCTGGACATTTCCCATTTATAGCAGTTTCTTGCCATATTTTGACTTCATTCAACCTGACCTCTTTTAAGATAGAACTGCTGGGGTAGGAAAGGGCTATTGAACCAAGCCTACTCTGTTATTAATTATGAATTATTGCTGTTTTACTTCATTACTGATGGCTCTTTTATGTGAGATACTTTGTATTTTTGAGACATCCACAGAACCAACTACCATATGCTCCGAAGATTATCAAAACCCYGCAACAAAGCGTGTGCTTGCAATTTATGTGCATGGACACACAGTGAGTTTTGGCTATGAGCATGGTTTGGGACAACCCCTTGGTACTGCAGATCTGGCCTTTGAAAACACACTGCTTAAACAGTGTTAGAGGACACTTTCTCTCTTCAGTCTACAGTGCAAAGGCTTTCTGGTTTTGTGTTTTGCTGTTTACCTTAATGTCACAGCTAACTGGGAACAACCTGACTTTGCTGCCCACGCGTGAGAAATGCTGCATATTTCCAAGTAGCTATGATGAGAATTAGTTATTTGTAATATGCAGATTCAGTGCTCGTTTCTCCAAATGGCTGCAGATAATGTGGACGACTGGCAGCATAGGGGAAAGAATATGCATGTACCAGCCACAACTAGGGTTTTCTCTGTTTCTGGGTTAGCGTAGGGTTAGTATAACTGAAAGCATGCAGGTCTCTGAGCTCTTCTAATGTAGTCCTCTCCTGAGAATTACAAGCCAGTGCAAAAATCTTTCAAATACAGGGTTTTGTTACAGAATAACGCACAGCCAGGGCTGCTCACCTCACACTCTACTCTTTTAAAAGACTTCTTTCACTGATTTGACAGCCTGCGGCATGTAAGTTAAGAGTCGACCCACCTCTCCTTTGGTAGAAGGCTGAGCAGGAATCTTGCCATTGATTTCAGTAATGGTAAAATCCAGCCCGGGTGTTTTTCGTATTGTTAGTAACGTGCCCCTTATGTCATTTCTTSTGGAAATTTTTCCAGAAATCTACCAATTCCAAAATAAACACCATCTGAGATGAGACTGCAGGGTCTGAGYGTTGGTGCTGTGAACACCACAGCTTGCCAGATATGAATATAACTGTCCATAGGCTAGCACATAGCTTTCTTTTTAAACACTGCATAGCAGAAAGTAGCATGCTTTTCAGTAAAATTCTTGACTGGAATAACGTGAACGACACAATGCAGTGACTGCGGCTGTGCCAGGAGGGTAGATAACAGTATGCATAATCTTGACTGGAGTGCGCATTCTGGAAGTAAAATTACTTAATATCAGGAAAGGCATGCTTGCCACTCTATATTTCATTATAAATGCCAAACTGTAGCTTTGGCAGCATTTGGATGTTAGATATACCATGGGCTTTGTCAATGCCGGTTGAGGTTGCAGTACATGAGCTGAATGCTCAGATTCTTATTTTCCTTAGGTCGGTTAAGCTGGCAGTAGGTCAGAAGTGACTGAAGAATAAACACACATGAACTAGTTTATCAGTTTGTCGCACTATTAATGATTACCAGTCCTTCGCCACGCAGCAGTATGAATAGCAGAGCTAGCATATCTAACAGCTGGCTAATGAATACATTCACTTCTGGTCAGGCCGGGTTGCCAGTGGGAGAAGGTGCTGTTAGAGTTATACATTAATCGTTTGTGTTGCAGAGTCGCTGATGCCATCGGCTCCTGGAGCAYGAGCCCCGCTGATGTTAGCAGTCAGAGGCAGCACTGAGTTGAGGCCACTTTAGGAAGCAGGGATGATCATCTGGCCTTGTTACGCTGGGCTCCAACCCAGTGCTGCTGCRGACAAGGAGGAAAGACAACAGCAGAGGCAGAGCCAGGAGGAGGCAGTGATAGGAGCGAGTGAGGAGGAGACTTCAAGGAGGGATGAGTGGAAAGTCCCAGTGAAAAGACAGAGGTGGGGGGAAAAGCTTGGGGGAGCAGGCTGCAAGCCTGCGAACCAACAGTTTAGAGGCCAGGGCTGTGTCATACAAACTGCCTGGTCTGAGAGAAGTCCAGCTCTGCTGATGAGAGACATCAGATAGGCCCWGTCCTTGTGTTTCTTCTCTTGTGGTGGAGGAAGCTGGCCAGCAACAGCAAAGRCTTAAACTGATGGACACACTTCTCAAAATCAGGGCAGGTGCTGGATAAACAGAAGAGCCCTACGGAGCTGCTGCTTGGCTGCCCTTCTCCTGGCCTGAAAGTTGAAAGAGGATCTGGAAGGATCCCTCACCAAAACAAGCAGAGGACTTCAGGGTAGCGAGCCCACGCAGATGCATCATGCGGCTGGTTTCTGTGCTGTGCCTGCTCACACCATGTCTGTCTGCTTGTACAGGCCGCCCGACTTGGAAACGTCTTATCCCAAGTGCAGTATTTCATACATACTTTCGTAATTCATTGAAACCCCCTTTGCTCTCGTGGCAAGTAGCCACCTAGATCTATTTAATCCAAAAATAAGTGTTGTAGATTATAAATAGCTCTTGCACACACTGGGAACATATTCCAAAGAAATATTTGGATGCATTGCTGAGAAGAAGAATCGGTAAGGAAACGCAGCTTGGTTCAGTTGAGTGCCAAGGCATGCACTGCTAGTTTTCCTTATTATTCAGGAGAAATGTGTTGCTGTCAGGATTGTTCCTGTGTTCATTTTTTTCTGTATTTTAAGTGGAAAAATGAGTGACCTAGCTTTGGTAGGGAATATAGCTACAGAAGGTCATAGTACTAAAATGTGTCATTTTCTAAGGTGTTGAAATCATGCTGACATGCTCAAATCATACTCATGAAATCATGTTCGAGAAATCAAAGAAATGTGAATCAACAAATAYTTATTTTCTCTTTATGTCACTTTTTTTTTCTTGGCTGATGTATAGACCTGGAAAAACTGTTACTTTATGTTTAGTAAAACACAAATATAATTTCCTGGCTGCAAAGGACCATTTGGATAACAAGGACAATGTACCTTAAATAACACTCCRGAGTTTTTGGTCTTTACAAAGCTCTGCGGGAGAGGTTGAACACTGTTCAGCACTTTAATAGTCATCTTCCTTCWGTATTTCACAGGTACTTGGATCCCTATTCGCAAAGCATCTGACAGTCTTAAAGACCTCATCCCTAGGCTCTCAAAGACACCAGTAGCATACGTAACATTAATCATTGGTCACTGTCAGTCTTCTATGGGGGCCTGGTAATGGGGAGCAGGGTGGGTGTGAAGGGATTGAGGCCTGGATCTGAAAAGGACTTGTCATGCCTGGGCATTTCCACACAAATGCAGATTTACCCACAGGCAGAAGCAGCAAACAACTAAACCCACCTGTCTCAGTTCCTGGTACCGTATGGAGAACTGCATGCTATACATTCAGTTTTGCTGATGCAGCCATTACCTGAAACAGATGAATTATTTGCTTTATAATTTACAATAATTATTTTTGGATTAAATGCCTCTGGGTGGCTAACCAGGCTTGGGATGTAAGATCTGTTGTTTTCAGGATAGGCTGCCTTTAACTTCCTGAGCTGCATTCAGGTTCATTTTCCTTCCTTTCAGGATTTTTTTCTTAACACAATTAGTTGTTACCTGTTCCTGTATTATAGCTYCTCTGTTTTATTAGTTGCAACTTGGAGTCCTCATGAATCACTCTAGCTGCTACTGCTTTTCTTTAAACTTCCAACAAGGAAAATAATCGGCTATTACTCAGCACCCTATGCCAGCCAAGGCGCTGAGGGCCATCAACATTTTAGCTCTGTCTTGACTGCTGATAACTTTGAACATCACTTACCCGTTTCCAGAAAGGGGAAATGGAGGATGCTTTATACTCTTGTACTTGCATTTTAGGGCAAAATGTCTTCTGCCTAGTGTATGTACCTCTGCTTGTATTGAAGTGGCCTGGCATAAGCTCTGCTGTGTATCCTTCCTGTACTGAATTAATACAGTACAGTATTGTATTAATTGCACTGCAGTGCCAGGAGACCAGGATCATAATTACAGTTATTCTCTGTGAACTGAATGCTAACAGTTAACATTATACTCTTGTATACTCAAAGCCAGTTCATGGACCACTTGGGTCTTCTCTGTTTTTAGAGCTTGTCGAAACGTTGTGCTAAGCCTTTGAGACTGTGCTAGTGTGAGTTCAATAGTCAGACATAAACCTGAGCAAATCTGCTAAAAACAAATAAATAACGGTAATATGGGTCAAGCATGCAGAGCACGTCAGTGCTGTGACCCAGCGGTGCAACCGCAGCAGGCAGCGAGCCCGCTCGGGTATCGTCACCGCACAGCCGTGGGGCTCGGAGCCGGCGGCGCCGCTGCCGGCCGCGTGGCCCGCTGAGCGCTGCCCGCGTGGAAGCGGCGGGGCGGCGTATCTGCGAGACGCTAGCAGCAGCCAGCTTCAGACAGAGAAGGCGGCATTTATTCGGGCAGTGGGGCTGAGGGGTCCCCTGCCAAAGGGGTTGCTAGAAGTCCGTGCAGCGCTAGGACCAGTCGGAGGGGAAGTTCATGGGAAAGGAATTCACTGAGGCTTCCTAGCTGCATAGGAAGGAAGCCTCTAAGTTGAAGATGGTCATATATATATATCATATATGTTTCTGAATTGCGTTATGGTCATTACATGACACAACACCGGGTGAGATCGGGTCTCAGCTAGCGCAGCAACTCTTACGAGTTACTGTCACATCTTTGGGTTGCAGTGTGGATGTGTGTATTTGTGGTGGGAACAGAACTGAAGGTTTTGAYTCTAGAAATACCCTTCTCGTTCTTTTAATCTAAAAGTTGCTATAAAGTTGTTAAATTGCCACATATGATAACAGGAGTAGAAGTCGGACTGCAAAAGACAGCACTGGTGCCTGTGTGAGTGTTTAAGAAATTAGTGTGTGAGGAGTTTTGAAAGTTATTCCAGCAAGATGTAAGGAATGCAGGAGATCAAACCCGGATTGACTGTAACATTAGAGTTCCTGCAAAGGGGTAAATATGAAAAAGAACGTGTCTCAGATTCATTGGTATAAAGCACCCACAATTTTTTGTTGAGGCCAATCAGTSTCTCAGTGGTGGGCACTTTTAGGCTGAAGCTGAAGCAGATGTATTACTGCTTGTTTTGGGGAGAGAAGTCCTTCTCAAGACAAGATTTTATATTTGTCTTAACAAATAACACTTCAGTAAATGTGTATTTTAATGCAGATTTTTTCTTTTTCTGGCAGGAAAGTGGTATTTCCCAATATACTGTTTGCTTCCTGCCCATGCTCGACTAACTTTGAAATCTCCCACCTGCATTGTTGATTGCTGGCAGTTTGCAAGCTCAAAAGAAGAGGTATTTTTTTTTCCCCATCACTGATTTTCTTTCCTACAAGTGTCCCATGCCACTGCCTTAAGCTTTATATTTTTAGCCATCCACTGTAGRGAATTCAGATGAGAAGCAATATAACTTCTCCTGAAATAGGTATTAAAAGACTCAGATAATTTCCTATACTCTTCATAYAGTCATCAGCAGAACTACACGAGCTGTGTTCACCGCTGGGCCTGGAAGGTGCCTGGAGAGATCTGTTTTTCCACAATGAATATATTGGAACTTATTTCTGAGTAATTTATAGTTGATTTGCTGGAGTGGTCAGTCCTCCTGGAAACCAGTCTTTTATCTCTGACAGAACCAGCATGGCTTTAATGGGAAGGGACTCTTTAACTGAGACAGTTTAAAAACACTTGCCTTTTGACCCCTTTCTTTGAGATTTGATTGAATGTGTGGAGTGTTTTTGCAAGGAGTGCAGAATAAATAAGCAGTGAGTGAGCTGTCACAAGCTGTAGAGTGAAGGTCGTATTCTTCTCTTTTCACATGTGTTTTGCCAGATTAACTTCAATGAAATGGGTGACTGCTCTGAATTTGGCCCATTTCTGTGATGAGTTACATGTGTTGCACCAAAGGTCAGAGTGAAACTCCAGTAAAAACTGCCTCACTTAGAAGGAAGTTGGGGGAAAAAACGTATCAGTACTAATAAGGTGATAAAAAAACGGCATGCAGGAGATGAAAAGCACAAAATATACTGCTATTTCCATGGCAGTGAAAACTGTGCACCGTTAGTGTAAAGCTGTTGCTTCCACTTTCGTGCCAGCTTGCTTGTCAGTTTAAATAACCTGTCTCCRTCTGTAAGCGGAGGGGTTTTATGTTTGGGTAAACTCTGTTTGCCCACTTATAAATTACACGCAAGTGGAAACTGTCATTCGAGTGAGAGGCCGGGGTGAGAGTGTGCGTGCGTGCGTGCGTGTCCCAGCTTTTCCAAGGAGGGCAGGTGCGGTCAGCACCACGCAAGAGGGAGGAAAAGCAGATTTCAAAGGCTGCAGCATGTCTGTACCTCTCTCAAGCCTCACTGCACCCAGCTTGGGCCATAATTATTCCAACCAGGGCTCTGCGCCCTCCGAGAGGGATTGAAAACCTCGGGACTCCCATCCAGTCGATCCTCGTTAATGTGTCCGTCACTCTAGCGTGCCCATGGCTCCGCGGGAGTTTGAGCCAAAGAAAATACAGCTGGGTGGGGATGCCGCAGCGGGGGCATGTGTACAAAGTCTCCAGGCTGCGTTTTCTTTGGCGCGAGCTCCAAGGATAGCCGTGAGCGTAAGGGTGCACTCGCTGCTGTGGTTCCCAGTGCATCGTAGACCTTCTCAGCTTCCTCCACACCTTGGGATATGGGCAGTGCCCTAAAACAACGCTAAGACTAGTTAGGCCAAAACGGCTCTTTCCCAGGTGTTGTCAGCTCTACCTGAGCTGCCTTGGACTGAGTCAAACTGTACTTGCAATGTGGCCTCAACGTACGTGTTAAAGACTGCTGCAGGGGACTCTGTGTTGCAGGGAGCAGACTGTGACTGAAACGTGAGCTTGCTGTGTCTTGGTGTAGACAGACTCATCACGGTGCAARTTTTGATTAAGTAGGTCTGGAAGAACACAATGAAACTTTCCCCTGCAGCGTGCAGCGTTCCCTAAAGAAATCTGTGTCAGGAACAAATAGGAAACTACAGTTATATAAGGTGAAACATCTAGTTTTATAAGAGGCATGTTTTGCATTTCAGCGCTGTGATCGGGGTAAAATTTTGCTCCGTAGACAGACAGCTTAGAATCTATGCAGACAAACCTGACCAAAGGTGGGAAAGAAGAGATTAGGTCATTTTGTAGACAGTGTGCTGCTGAGGTTCAAAGATCAAGGCTCAGGCTCTTAAAGGTTTCTAGACTGCAGAGGGTCTGGACCTATGTCATTTTCCTYAGGAGTCTGAGACAGAGGAAGTAACTGAATGCATGTTCTCCATCATTTTGCTTGCGTGCTTATGTGGATGCATGGAAACTACATGTGCACGTGTGTGTGAGCGTGTTTAAAAGCACATTTTTTTTGGCAGTTGCTCCATCCATTCCCTTCTGATGTCTTCCACATGTGTGGCTTAATGCCTTACTCACTGTAATGTCTGAAACTATGGCTGTATTGTCCTATGAACACTATTCCTTATTCCAAATAAAGGCTTGACCATCGATCATATGTAATTAAAACAAACAATTTCCCCCCCCCCTTAGTTACTTTTTGGATTAATGCAAGTCTTTCCCTGAAGTCTTCTCTTGCTCACATCTTCATGTCTACTACTTACCCTATRCTGTGTGCAGTTTTCAGACAGCCTTCCCCCACCTGGCTGGCATCAATATCCCATCATGATCCAAAATGTGGGTGTTAGAGTCTGGCCATTTATGAATAGTTTTGATCACATAGATATGCAGGAATCTTGAGTGCTGCATTTTCTTTGTGAGCAGCTTGCACTATAAAATAGGGCTTCCACAGCCTTTCTAATCAGAAGACCACCTAACTTTTTAGAGGAGAAAAAAAAGGGGGGGGGGGGCAAATTCCCTAGGGCTGTCTTCCTCTGTGCTGCCACCATGATCAAGTCTGCAAACAAAAGAATGAGTAGCCAAAGTGTAGTTTAATTTGCATCAGTTCTAATTTCCCACCTATTCTGTTGCCTTGTATGCACATGTGGGAATTGTGCAGGTATCTTGTGTGTCTGTSTTTAAAAAGCATTTCTTCAACAGTTGCTTGGTCAATGACCTTCTGCAGTCTGCCACACTGCCAAGGGCTTATGGAGCACAGCACTACTATGGGAGAAGCATCACGCAAGCAATCATTACTTTGGGTGGAAGAGGTTGCAAACCTCAAAACTCAACCCAGAGCACRGGGATCTCATTCAAATTATCACAAGGACTAAATACAGGGGAACTGCTTATTTCACTGTCCGTGCATTTAGTACGACAGCCRAAGCCTTGTCAAAGGAGCTGGGGCTGACAAGAAGCACATACGCACTTCCGAGGCCATTGGTGACTGATAGCTGGGATGCCATGAAAGATTTTGCATTCTTCAGCTCTAATCTCTTATAACAAAATGGAATTCAAACCTAACCCCAGAGAAAATAAGTCAGCTCTGGTTAGTGTCATGTCCTGTCCCATATATGCATCAGTATTTGTTTTGGGTGGATTAGAGCTATCCTTTACCTATTTTCTGCTTGGTCAGCAGCGCTATTGTTTTAGCTGATATTTCCAAAGGTGTTTATTTTTGCTATTAATCTAAGATGAGCCCTGTAATTATCTGTGAAATGGAGGAAACGGTCTGGAGTAATTCCTTTCAGTAGCTGTGATGCTTTCTAGAGGTAATGCCTGGTGATCTCCACTGCGTGTTTTCTGAGGCATCTTTTTCTATGGCTGCGTTAAAAAACACTCACATCACATCTCAACTACCTTGATCCAGCATCAACAGATCTTACTAAAAATGTCCCTGATAGAAAGCAGGAGCTTTTTTTTGTCCCTTAGTTGGATTAAGGGCCATAATAGTGTCCATGACAACAAGTATCTTTCCTCTTCCGAGGGGTTTTTATTTAATGCCTGTTTTGTGACATATGTATTAGGTCAGGCTCCAGAAGTGCGATTAGGCTTTGYAGTATTGAGCAAAGTAAATAAACTATTTTCACTTTCACAAAGTTTATTATCCTTTCATCATGTAACATAAGGTGGCTGAATCCAAGAGATGAGAAAAGTAACCACCTTCTCCCAGCTTTTCAGCCTCCTTCTCCCTGCCTTTTGCTCTTTGCCACCCAAACATGTCTCTGCACCACTGAGATCGCACCACTAGCTTTTCAGCAACCTTTCCTGCCTCTTTTCTGCTCTGACGTATGCTCTCCAGGCTGTCCTACTGTCTTCTTTCTGGCTGTAATATCTTCTTATATCTGGGCAAAGCTGCAAGTTTCCCTAACGCTTCTTCAGCTCCTTTCTCTTCCTTGTTTTCCTTCTGCTGCTTCCTCTTTCTTTTTTTTCTCTCTCTTTGTGCTTGACTGATGCCAGACTCCTGTCTCCATCCATGGATCATCTTTGGCTTTCACTCTGTCTTTACTCTACCTCTTTCTTCTGTGCTTCACTCAACCTTTACAGACTAGGCAAATCATAAACAGGTTAGGAAGAAATTCCCTCTGTCTAATGGCTAATTATTCAGGAAATAACTTTTTCTCTAGTATCTGCTTCTGGCTTTTGTCTGAGATGGGACCGCTGCTCTAGATGTCTCCTGGATTTGGAGCGGTATGGGAAATTCCCACGTTAGGCCTGCTGAGGTGAGTACTTAGTGGTTAAACTCAGAGTGTGGAATAATCCTTTGATTGGCRAGTTTGGAGCTGGACAGATCCAGCTCAGGCGTTCACTTTTAAAGGGAACCTCGTTCACAGATGACAAACATGAGGCCTTTCAAATCAGACAAGAAAACTATCATAGGCCTAAGGTGTTCCTTAAAACTTCTGTTTTCTGTTTGTTTATACACTGAGTTCTGCTCTGATCTCCCTGACCATGTGAATGCTGACAGCTGGAGACCTGGTAGGGTTGCCATGAGGACACTTGATGCAAACACAATGCTGTAGTGGGATTAAGACTATTTACAATAATCGTTTGCTTGCTTTTGAACTGAAGCAGATGGAAAATACACCGATGAAAATGTCTGTTATAAATGGATTAAGAAAATTCACAGTCCATACCTCTGAAGACTCTAGTGGAACATCTGGAAAAAAAAAACCCAAACATGATGCTCACATTATTTTTAAAGCTGAGGGCAACAAGTAGGGAGAAATAATCTCTATTCAGAATCACCATTAAAATTTCAAATCTCTCTGTGAACGAAAGGGTTTGACTGAGGCCTCTAAATAGTAGCACAACATTACAACTACTCAGGGTCTTGTGAGTTTCTTCATGTACAAGTATGACCTCAGTGTGTGCCTCAGTGTGTGCGGTCCTCGTACATCCTCCTCGTCCTGTTCTGCGGTGTGCAGAGGCTGTGCCTTCCTGCTGGGGAAAGCCTCTTCTGAAGGAGCCTGTTCTGATGCRAAGGCAATCTAAGTCTGTTTCTGAGATATTCCAGTTACTGGCAAAATCTAGAAAAAAAAAGCCTTGGATTTGTATTGTTAATTCAACAACATCATTATGAATTAAATAATTGTAGGAAACAATGTCTGTTCCTATATAAACAGTATGAAGATAACTGCTGATAATCACATTATTACACTGCATTCCTCCTTTTTTTTTTTTGACAGTGCTCCAATTTTTAATACACAGCTTGATCAACTTTATACATGCTTAAATTGGGCAATTCAAAACTAACATGACCCCGTACAAGGAGAAGCATCCCTTGCACGAGAAATCACTTTCTGCTTATTTACTATATGTGAAAACAGTCCCAGATCGTTGCTTCCCCAAGGCAATTGGAACATTTCAATGTTTCCTTAACCACTGGCACCCTTCAACGCTTTTCAGGAAGTAACCCTTGTTCTCCTAATGGCTCTAGCTGCATGGTGATTAAAGCTGAAATGAAGCTGATGAAGCAAAATGATAAAACTCTCAAGTTTAATGTGTTCAGTGRTAATATGGTTGCAAGTTGCAAAGTATGGATGTTGTTGCATAGTGCTGTTTAACCTCTCTTTTCTGTTTATTACTGATCACACAAATTCTTTCCTGTGTGAAACTCTTTGCTTTGGCAAAGAGTTGAGTACGTGATTAGCTTTATCTGTAGGTAGCCTTGCTTAGGTTAACAAAACTATCYGAGTTAAATGAAGACCATATGTAAACTCCTGTAATATTTTTAATTAAAAAGATAGTACAGTGTGTAGATAGTACAGTATTATGTAGGTGGCAGGCATTAAAGAAAAGGTGGAGAGCAGAGCTAAGCAATTCAGGTATTGAATCAGGTCCATAACAAATGGCAAGGTTACGGATAAATTTTTTAAAAGATATGCTCGTCCCCAGGCTATATAGTAATCTGTTTAAAATCAGAGTCCTTCCTGAATCATGGCAGTTTGTTCTGGATTGGAAATCATCCAAAGGTTTTCAGCTCTGTGCTTGCTATGATTCAATTTCAAAAAAAAAAAAAAAAAAAAAAAAAAAATCACCTTTTCAGAGGGAATGTGACCACATCAGGGACACAGTAAATTAAATCCTTAGTTATCTGTAGACAGTCTTCACAGGGCTTACAGCGGTGTGAACCTCTCTTCATTTTAGACTTTGTTACTGGATACTTTCCACTTCGGTAAGGGAGGGTAAAGAATATTATGTGGAGACAGGTGCCTCCCAAGCACTGGTATCGAAGTGCCCAGGTCCTGCTTTTGTCCCCGGTTATCTCAGGATCAGCAGTGTCTGTGTGAGAGACGAAGAGCTTAACCCAGAGAGAAACACCCACGGTTTTCACTGGCTTCGAGTAAGCAACTCCCGACTTTGCTTACTTGTTGTTTCTGTAGCGGAAAATAAGTTAAGTATGAAGGAATAAACATTTAAATCAACTTCTCAATACTGAAAGGAAAAACAACTGAGGAAAAAAATCTGCCGTGCATAGTTCTCTTGCTGGAATATAATAATTGCACAGTGGCACCTAGAGCAGAGAAATATCTTGATTTTGGTAGTTCACAGTACTGTAGTGACAGGCGAGGAAGACTTCAGAGAACTTCTGAGAAACCTCAAAGTTTTCTGAGTAATAGTCCATCGTTAGCCTTCTTCTGAGTTCTGGCCAGCCTATCAAAAGGGTTAAGAGCTTAATCATAGCTAATTTGGCATTCTGCATTTTTTTTAACTATTAGGACCTTCATATTACATATTTAGAAAACTGAGGCATGGAGGGGGGAAGTGATTAATTCAAATGCTACCAGTAGCAGAGCCAAAAATAGGGGATAGGTTGCTCAAGTCCTCGCACACCCCTTTATTACTTCTGCAGGGGTTAGTATAGGAGTTGCAATCCATTACTTGGATATCTCTGTTTTTTTGGCTGTAAAACAAGGTTATTTATGCTATAGGTGGAAGTGCTAGTAAGGCTAAGTCACCGACCCTTCATTGCCCAAACTGTTTCATGTTTATAGGGGGTTTATGTTCTGATCAAAACCAATGCATTGGCCGAAAACTTCCGAAAGACATCGTCTTTTTGCAGGTTTCGTCTCCTTCTCCCAGACAGTTTAACCATGAGAACAGGATATGATACAATGAGCCAGACCTGATGCACTACTTTATCAAAGTCTGTTGTTGCTGATCTCCCTTTTTATGAATGGCGGGGAAGCGGCAGCCGTACACAAGGATAAACAACAGTCACAGCAGAGAGGCTTTGAACTGCTCTGTTCCTTTGGGAAAGAGATTTAAGATAAAGCTGAATCTGGAAAGCATCAGTGATGGTGCACCGGGAGCTGCTTGTCACCCCGACGGCTTCGGACCTTTCCCTCTCCATCGCTTTCTGCCCCGTTCACCCCGTGGTGCCTCATCCCGACCCCCCGCACCTTTCCTGCATGGGGCTGCGGAGGGGGG
>NW_028185372.1:299774-353046 GCF_003343005.1 Rhea americana | reverse complement strand
GGGCTGGGGCCACCTCCTGCCGTCTACCTCTGCCCTGCGCCGCCGAGGGCTCCGGCCGGCTGCCCAGCCGGCATCTCTGGTGGCTTTTGCCCGAGCGAAAGGTTTTAGTAACCGGGCTGCAGACGTCACCTCGACAAAGGCACCGGTGGAAAGGATGTGTGTGTTCGTGGGTTGCCTCTTTTGAGCTGTCGGGTATTGATACAGTCTCTGAGAGAGGCTTCCTCTGACCTGGATGGATACATCTAAGAGTACATGTAGCTGCTTCAATTACAGTAAAATCAGTGAAGTCAGCTGGATTCATCCTGCCCAGAAGACATTTACTTTTAGGTGGATGAATCATACCCTCAGAATGAATAACTTCTTCAGCAACCAGCTGGGAGGGAGACTTCAGCATAGGTCTCTCAGACTAAGACAGATGAATCCAACCCTGAGTTTTCATTTTTCGGTTGTGTATTTGAGAAATATCATCTGTTTTCAGAAGAATTTTAAAGCTGTTTTAATGGTGACAAATGTCCCAGAACACTTGACAGTAGATGTGTTTTTTGAGAAAAGTACACAAAGAACAAGCACACTCATATCACTTTACTGATGTGCTCTGATTATTCCCGTC
Source organism: Rhea americana (assembly GCF_003343005.1). Taxonomy (NCBI): domain Eukaryota; kingdom Metazoa; phylum Chordata; class Aves; order Rheiformes; family Rheidae; genus Rhea; species Rhea americana. The sequence goes on along the minus strand of NW_028185372.1, from coordinate 352,436 downwards.
CCTGAGAGACATGTTTAATCTGTGATAGTTGCTTCTTGGGAGAGGTTACCTTGTGGAAGCAGCTGTGCTCTGCGTGGGTATGCATGCAAGCATGTGTGTGAAGCCATTGCATATATCAGAAATGTGTTAAAGCACATTGATGCTCATGAAAAGTACCACGGAAATCAACAAGCGAGAGACATTTAAAAGCTGGTCTTAATTGAGAGACACTTAAAGGCTGGTCCTTTCTTCTTCTTCTTCTTCTTCTCTCTCTCTCTCTTTTTTTTTTTTTTTCCTCCACCACTTCTATCAGTGAAACTTCATTTCTATCCACTACGTTTTCTGCTTGGCATAAATACTGTAGCGATCTGAAAACGCGGTGCGGTAGGGTGCTGCCTCGCTCACGCACGGGGGGCTCATTCACCCGCTCTGGTAGCTGGGCAGCCACGGCCAAACGCGTTATGCAGTTCTCAGCGGGGGTAGCATCCTTATGTGCCCTACGAAGGATTACGTGGGGACCAGAGACCTTCCCGGGTTCCCTCAGCCTCGCGGCCGAATCCTGCTCTCTCTCCGCTTGCCCTGGGAAGGTGGGGCGGGTTTTAGGCAGCTCTGTAGCGCAYGGGAGTGCTCAGCACGCTCTGGAGAGAGGCAGTGCAGAAGGCTTGGAGAGAAGGAGTGCYCTTGGGGGAACTCCCAGCCCGTCTGTGGTTCGGCAGCAGGGCTTGGGGGTGGACAGGGCCGCTCTGAGAGGAAGCGGAGAGTTACCGAAGGAGAAGGGCAGGAGCGGAGGGAGCCGCACAAAGATGGTGCACGCATGGCCTTCCCTCTAGTAACGTCCTCCCTGCTGCGTGTCCCCAGGTCTGTCCGTCAAAGTGCTTCCACTTTGGGTGTAACAGATGGAGATTTTGCAGGCTCTGCCGGCTGCTGTGGGTCACCGTGCAAAGAAAGCAGGAACCTGTCCAGCTGCCAACCCCCCTTATACTTTCTTTCATCCTCGCTGAGGTACTGCTGACCTTTGGGCTCGGGTTCTGCTGAGTCTCTCCTCCTCCTCAGCTCTCCCCTCTCCCCAGTCCGAAGCAGCATTGACCGTCCCAGACTGCAAGTTAGGGTCTCCAAATCAGGGGGTTGCCCTCTCGGTCAAGGGTTTGGGGGTGATATTTTCAAATGTTGTCTATAACTATGACTGCTAGGACTGTCTTGATTTAAAAAGACAAAATCCGTTTCCACGTAATAGCATGTTTTCAAGGGCTAGGGATCCAAGTCAAAGCATGCCACGAGACTTGCAGTGCCTTCCTCAGAGCAGGTAGCGAAGGCTGGGGYGAGGGCTGGCACGGGGCAGCAGCTCTGCAATGACGGTACGTGGCTCTTCACACTTGCTGGGCCTGATCTTGCACAGAGAACATGTCTGTGCTGCTAAACTCACTCATCTGAGTTCCCTGATGCTCTGGCAGGGACCAGCAGCAGCCACCCGTTGTAACGAAGCTGAAGGTGAAGAGTATCCCAGCTGCTCCTGGTAGCCAGGTGTGCCTCCAGCAGGCACGTGACCGTAACCCCCCGCAGGACACATCTGCATTTAAGACTTGTCGATATTTCTAGGCTGACATAAGGTGGCAGGAAGCGCGTGCAATTGTTGGCTAAGCCTGCGGCGTCTCGAGGCGGGTTGTGCTTCATAGGACATTGAGGTACTTTGGGATCCGGTTCTCGAGTTTGGAATGACGGCAAACGTTCTGAAAACTTCAGATGGAAAGGGAACTCAAAAGGACTGTGGTTTTGGAAAATTTTCACTTTATATTCCTGAGAAACTTAATTTCAGTATTCTAATAATTACTCTTACAAAATTTTATTCTTTTATTTACCTAGTCTGTTTTTTTGCACTACTTCATTATGGCAATAGTTCTACATAACATAGTACTTGAAATACACTGTTAGAGATAGCTGCTGACATTAGGTATCTTTTAAAACTATTTAGTATTAGCATACACATCTAATTTATTTTCTAGGCCAAAGTGTCTTTTTGTGTAGAACGGAAACAATTTGACACAAACTTTATATGATGTCATAACATGCCAGGCATAGGGCAATATGCACTGCTACTACTGATACACTATGCAAATATGCAAACAAAAGAGGAATATATTTCATGTCTAATATCAAAATTTCTAAACGAAACAGATTTTCCAAAACATAAATTCTTGACTGAAGACAATTTCATCCTTTTTTCTTCCCTCCTGCTGTGTTTTTTTGTTTGTTTTTTGGAAAATCAGTGTGTTTGCAGAACACTTCAATAAAAATAGCATCTCTTCATAACAAAAAATATTTCTTGAAAATTTTTTTAGCAGATTTACTCATAAATAAAGATGAGCCAAAAGCAGGGCCAAGCCAAAAGTGGGGCCAAGCACTGAAAATATATTGGCATTTTTCCCTGTGGTCATAGCAACCTTGTACATAATTAGATGTATTTTTCCTTTTTGAATGTGTGCAGTCTGGCCCTTGGCTTGATTTGATTTGTATTTTTTTAGATGTCCTCTGTATTTATTTTCATAAGAGTACAGAGGAACAGATGCAAAAAGAAGTTGGAGCTTGTAAAGTATCTTTTCAGCACAAATCTTGTTTAAACTCCTCTATGCAGAAGTGCATAAAATATCCTGTACTAACATCGTGTAGGTAAAGTGAATGAGTCCTGGGGATTTAAGACTGTAACAGTCTTGAAAGATTTTGAATTCTCGCTGAATGCAAAATTGCAGCTGAAATAGATGAAACCTGGGCAGCGTGCAAGAGAGCATGAGGCCCCAATTAAGTGTTTCTGCCCTCTCAGCGGTTTGAAAGTCATCTTAACCTGCTTAACTCCTTCAAATAGACTTTTAAACAGTTTGTTGGCATGTTGAATTACACAAACATGGCTGAAGTTTTCTTCAGCACCTCCCTGTGTGTTACATGGCTTGTTTTTTTTTTTTTTTTTTTTTTTTTTTTTTTTTTTTTTTTTTTTTGACATCTTGACGGTAGTCCTTTTACATTGCAGATTGGCATTTTCTCTGCAAACGCTGCAACATCTTGGTGACACGGGATTGCCCGAACTGTGGCCCTCTGCTCAGTGACGATTGTGGGTGTTTCTACGAGAAAAAGTAGCGGCTGCAATAGGCAGCCCCTGGCCCTCTCTGAGTTCCCATCACAGTATAGCAGGGGTTATGTCACTTCCAAGTTCAGGGGGCTGAGTCTGTAACGTAATCTGGTGTAATTAAGTCAGGAAGCAGCCTAAAATTTAATTATTGGTGTTGCCCACTTTTAAATACTGGCAAAACCCGGTCACACAATGAACTGCTGTGTATTGAGAGAGATAAATCTTATATTAAGTTAGAATTCAATGGGAGATTGGATATTAATTATAATAAATATGTTTCTGAATGAAAATATTCAGACTTAACAGAAACAGTTGCTARTAGGAAGCTGTTTGTCAGGCGCAAGTCATAGGGAGATTCAAGCATGAAACAGATGGGACCGTGAGGGTGTTTGTGTCCCCACATCAAGTAAACCCCGTTGTGCACTAGATAATTAAATATTGTTGTAAAGTGGTTTGAAATAAACAGTCTTGCTCCTTTTGAGGAATTTTTGATAAGAGTAATGGGCTAAATCGATAAAACCAGCATGCGGATAGGGATAGTGTCCGTCATGCTTGAATGATCCTTGCTCCGAATCAGGCAGACGGGCATTTGAACCTGGATCTGTGCATCCCAGATGAATACTCTGGCTACTGTCTTAGTGGGCAAAGAGCTTCCCCCCACACACACACCTTTATTTAATCTAAACTATTAGTCTAATTCCTTCTCAACTTGCAAATAATATTTAGTTGCCCAAACAGAACCTTTTTTCTTAAGAAAGAGACTGCTCACCTGGGGAGAAAAGTTCTCAGTTATCCAGCTTTCTCAGTGAGATCATGGTGAGCGCTCTTTGCATGTGGAGGGCATGAGATCCTTGGGGGACTGATGATGCAAAATTATATGTGTGTGAGGTCCTCAAGGGACAGATGATGCATAATTATACGTGTGTAACAGCTGAAGCCATTCCTGCTCCTGCCTTCTGCCGGACTAGCAGGGACCARCAGATCACAAGTGGTTTGGAGTAAGGGTGTTTGGCAGAACTGTCCTGAACTGTGATAAAATCTTTACAAAGATAAAACATATGCAAATAAAGGTCGTGTTCTGAGGTTCAAACCTTGGCTCAAAAACTTGGTCAATAACTTTGCAGAATTTCCCAAGCAAAAGGTGTTTTGAATAGGGTGAAAACGCTGTTTCAAATGTAGACTGTCAGCTTCTCCCTCTGAAAATCAGCAGCCAGAAGTGTTTTACAGAGGCCCTCACTACACTTCAGGTTTTTAATTTTGCTATGAAAGTTTACATTACACTTCGTAACAAAAAGACAATTCAAATGCATCACAGAAAATAATAGACATATACTTATACCCTACTTAATTCTGATGCTGACCAGAGATCACATGGCTCAAAAAGGATTTCTTTTTATGTTATTGAATTCTGATATTGCTGATGGAGACTATTGTTTTTATAGACTGTATCATTTTGCACATTCTTAAAAGATAAAAGTAATTGCAAGTTAGAGCGCAGCTATTTCACAAGGAGCAGCACTTTCACTAATGTGCCCTTAGGGACTATACTCAGTTCTTGGTTCCCAGATACTCAAAGAGCATGTTGCAGAGCTTTCCAGCTGTTAAAAAAAAAAAAAAAAAAAAAGGTTATATACAATTTTGGCGCTTTCAGCTGGTGTCAAAGATTGGTCAAAGATGACACAATGTCATCTCCAGACTTTTCATTTTAGAGATTTCTTTTATTGATGCTGTTGTTTCTTCTATGCAGTTTTGCTGAATTGTTTTAACAGAATTGAAAGAACCCTGACTGACATCATAATATAACTTTTGTAAACAAGAAATTTATCTGATTTGAGCAAAGCAGAACTTAATCTCCAGTTATCTTGCAGAGAAATGTACTGCATAGTGGGGTTCTGCTGAAAATTTAAGAGAGGATAAGATTTTGTATTCTGTTTTGGTTTTAGAAAAGTAAACATACACAACAGCTGTAATTTCACAGCTGCCAAGAGAATTTCTTTATGTTTCCACAAACTGAGAATTCTTCCTTTGCATGTAATTTAATGGTGAAGTGCCATGAACTGCTAAGCCTGTGGATTTCTCAAAGTAGCATCAGCATCTGTAACATGCCCATGTATGCCATCAATGCCACTAAAAAGAGGTACAGCAGTTACYTAGCAATTAGGCTGAAAACGAGGACTGTCAAACTTAGTGTACGAACCTATTTGTCCCGTACAGAAGCCTGCAATATATGTGCAGTACTGGGCCTTTCGAACTCTGTATCAAACCATCATCATGAAAAATAGTTGTTGAGCACCTCTACGATGGGGCACGTATAGGTAAGCYGTGCTGTTTGCAGGTCCCGCTGATACTAGTTCTGGATGAACTCACTGGCACGATGTTCAACAGATGCAAGAACAAACATAAACATTCTGCTAGTTCAAAAGCTTTTATTGTGTTTTTGTAGAATTAAAAAGCTCTTATTGTAAATTGCCATCACAGGTAGAATTTTGTACCTATGAATAAATAAAAATTAGCCTGGGTATATCACTTGTTCACAGAACGGAGTATACTACAATGATGGTAAAACATTTGTCTCGTCTTTCCTGTTTTTTCTCTCTCACTATTGCTTTCGAAGTAGCACTTTTAGGTATCTTAGCTCTGAATCCAGTCAGTCCTTAGTTTGATTTGACTTCCTTTGCTGTGATTGCCAAGGAACCAGATTACTGTCAGTTCGTGAGTTATGATGTGAATACCTGTCAGCTAAGTGCAACGCTGAAGCCATACRCGTCTTTTCTGCAGGTTTCCGTATAGCATTCATGTGGCCATGACTCTGCCTCCAATCCTAAGGCTAAGGATCTTGATTCTTACTAAATTTCAGTGAGATTAGGGACACCTAGCTCAGCTGAGATCAGATAAATATAGAAATAATATGGATGATTATATAGATTTTAATGGCTTGAGAATAGCCTCATGCAGCAAAATGCAGTGGTGCCATGATTTAGTGTGCAGCGTCTCCTCAGTATAGATGGTTTGCCCTCAAATGAACCAGTGTAATTAATGATCTTTCAGAACATTGCATAATTACTGTGAGTGGTGAACTGAGTTAGAAATTACTACAATTAAAGGATGAGGTCTGGCAAATAGTTGTTCACGTAGTCCGGAAGTTTTTGTTGTTCACATCAAAGCAATTTGGAGAATTTTAAAATAGGCAGCCATGAGCTGTAGGATAAGTGCCCTCCTTGGTGGTTTGATCGATAATGGAATCCAGGTGCATTACATTATGGTTTTCATCTACAGAATATAGGGTTAAATATGAACTGACTTTCCAGGGCATTTCRTCTAGCGCAGAGACTCCAGACAAACAGAAGAGTAGCCCCAGGGCCTCCCATGGTTGATACAAAATATGTAATAAAAATAGGCTTGCAAAGGGAATATGACTTTTGTAATTATACTAAGTATTGTATGTGCTCCCTAAGGTCGGGCGCTTTGTCCTTAAAAAAGTGATTGCCGTCCCTCTTGCTAACAGCATGACATTATTAATGCCTGTGTTACGGCTCCTATTGCGATAGAGAGCCCCTGAGCCGGATTGCTCCGAACTGACTGCGGTCAAAAGGGACAAGACAGGAAAGCGAGGAATGAAAGGATAAAYGTATGGAGCAAGAAGGAAGAAGAAGGAAAGAACAAGGGCCTAGAACAGGCAGAGGATGGCTAAAGACGCAGAAAGAGAAAAAATCTATCTCGCAGGTTATAGAAGGAGGGTAGTGGCTTCCCATTAAGTAGAACCCAGACAAGCCAAACATCAGCCCAAAACACACACACACACACACACACACACACACACACACACACACACACCCCAGGGAAGATGCCTGTTCTCCCAACCAGACTCCAAGTTAAGCTGTAGAATAACTGCTGCATCTGCCCTTGAGGGCCTCTTCCCTTCTTCCTTCACCCAGATTGGAAAATATCTCTTCCCTACAGTAAAGTGAAGGGATATGTGAGGGCAAGGAGAACATATTATGGGCAGATTTTTAAATTGCCTGTTCAAACTTTGCCCAGTTCAGCTTGCTTCACTCACTGTGATACCACAAACTTACTGAGAAGTAGTTTTAGGTGAAATACTTGACCCACACTCGAAGAAACAGATGAGGCTTGCTAGAAATCCCAGATAACAGGAGATTGCCCATATACTGCTGTGATAGTTGTTGTCCAGTAGAAAAAGCATGTGGAGGACAGGTTTTCTGAGACTTTTGCTGTGCCAATCTGCTTTTTTGTTCACCCTACAGCCTGGGCTGTTGGGTGTTTGCAGGAGCTACTGTGCATGTGCAACCAGATCACACAAAGCMGATGAGCTGGGCTTACTGTGCATGCCCTGTTCTGTTAATTTAGATGTGCAGAGAGACTTTACCAGGTATGTGTTGTTTCAGGTTGCACTTACTGTTGTGCAGTGTTGGTAGCTTCGGGCATGTGTGATTTTTTTCACTGAGACTGTACTGGGTACTCACAGCCTTGAGGGTGTTTTTTTTGWTTTGTTTTTGGCTCTGGCACTGTACCCCGAGTCCTAAGGGGACTTTTCTCTGAATAYGTGAATCATTGCTGAGTGTTCAATGATAGCGTCATTTTGGCTGGAGCTGTTGTGGGAGTGCAGGGGACTGCACAGAGCTCATGTTACGTTAAGTCAACGGCAGGGAGAAGGTCTGGTGATGTTCTCTCACACGCTTGTGTCTCTTACAGATGCCCTATGGGTCACTGCAATGTTCCCTCCCACCTTTAAAATTCACACTTACTACRAGTTGGGCCTGCAGCCCATGGAAGTGGAGCTGACTTTTAATTTACAATAAAAACTTCCCCCAAGGTTGTGCTTAGAATTATTTTTCCCTCTGTTGTCCATTTTCTGTTCCTTCTCTTTCAGTCTGCAAACTAATGGTGGCTTGTTTTGTAAACTAACAGTAGCAAATGTCATTCTATTGCTATACTTTGGTTTTTCTTCTGTGTTGATCCAATTATAAGCAAAAACAATGGAGAGCAGAATCCATACGGAGCGCACTCAGTTCCTCATTGGCATGGGAGAAGAAAGCAATTCATCTGAATCTCCTCRAGGGTAGATCTGTTTAACAATCGAAGGGAAAAACAATTCCAGTTGCAGACAGTAATCTCCGAGCTTRGTTGTGTTTGGAAAATCCTTTGTGCTTAAAGAGTGTTTTCCATCAAGTTKTGTTGATTTCCTTGTTGATTCTGGTTCAGAAAGTGAAGTACGAGTCCATAAAGCATTTAAGTTGCATCCAGTTATTAAAAACATGTAGTTCAGGGGTTATTTTTTAATTACTATTAAATKTAAGTTCCAACCACATCCATTCTAATTGATGATTTGTACTGGAATTTAAATAGGGTGAAATACACATTAACTATATATCCCTGTATGTTAGCAGCCATTCAGTAGTGAATATATATCAATCAGAATTTTTCCTGCTTCCTTTTCAAATAGGCTGTGAGTTAAAGACAGTGCATATACAACGTTTTAAGTGGGCAAGAAAGACAAAATCAAAGTAATAATCTGAATTTTGAAAAGGGTTGTTCTTGAAGAATGAATAGGCTTATTATAAGTCAAAGGCAAGTTACATTAGAGGGAGAGCTTGAAGTAGCATAGGACAATATTCATGTGGACTAGCAAGTCTATAAAGAACAATAGTCTTTCTATGGAGGAATTGGTGGTGCATAGCTTCCAGTGTGAAACAGCAGTGCTGGTGTCGGCTTTATAGGCTCATTACCCTCCCCTCGAGGGTGAAGGCTGACAACCTAATTCTCCATAACAAGGCACATAAGTCCAAAAAGTTAGATGGTAAAGTCTGCAAAATGCCTGAAGAAATACCTTGAATATAATAGTAGTATTTTATGAATAATGAGAAAAATCTCACAATTAAAAAATTTGTGAAGGTACTCAAAAAAGCTGAGTATGCTCAGAATTCTTTTCGTAAGAGAAAGAAAGTGACTTTATTGGATGCGTTATTTCATTGTAAACTTCCTGCTCAGAGTTCTGCTATCTCAGTGGAATGTTAATATCTTTATGATCACGTTCAACACATTTAATATATTGTAAATCTGACATCTTGCCTATTCAACAAGATGTTATTATCATACTCAGTTTTCATTATAGAGTTTATTGTCATAGCTACAGCAAAGAAAGCAGTATTGTTTCTTAAATATTGTGCTCTGGAATTCTGATAAAGCCCTTAGTTTGGAGCTTATTGCCTTTCAGAGTTRAAATGAATTAGAATTCAAACAAAAATAGCTGAAGGGAAGATTATTTTATCTTCATAGTATATAGGATTTCTGGGAAGGAGGGAAAACTGGATGAAAACGGTGATGAGGGTCTTTGGTAGATCTTAGTGGTTCAGAAGCGCAGAGTGACTGAGACCAAGCATCAGTACCGCTACTGTTTTGTAAATGCTTGATCCTGCCAGGGGGTACCTGCTTTTAACTGCGGCTTCCTAAGGCAGGAGAAAGGCGCAGTAGCAACCACACACATCTGCAGTCTGGGCAGATCTCTGCCGACTGCTTGGAAGTTAGTAGCAAGAGGACCCCAAGCATGACCAGGCTGTTTGTCTCCACSATGGGCCGGACCTGGTACATCTTGTCTCACACTGGGACTTTGGTGGTGCCTTCAGTGTTGACTTCTTGATGTGCTACATAATGTGTGGGTTATAAGGAAAATAGTATATAATGCTTAGGTAGATTTAGAAACTTTAGATTTGCTGTTTTGATGGATAATATATCTTGATAAAAATGCTCATTAGTTCTTTTTTTCTTATGAAGCAGGTATACTTCTACTCCTCTAGAGCGTCTACTCACCAGAGGCCATAAAATATGTATTCAAAGAATAGTTGGTGAAACTACTTTAAATTTCAAAATTGATAGATGCAGAGGGCTATGAAAAATGGGGTGTTTTTCTCTCTTGGAGATTTTCGTGGAAAAATTTGGAAAAATTCTAATTTCAAGCTTTTCTGATTTTACGATAAGGAAATTAAAAAATGGAATACAAGTAAAAAATGGATAGTGTGGTACCGAGTTTTCTCCTAACTTCCCCTACTTGACTGCCAGCTTGTGCAATAGCAAAACATTTAGAAGATATTTAAAGTGTTGCTTCTGAAAGGGTTTCCCTTTCCACTCTCATCTTTTACCACGTTTCCTTCTTCAGGACCAAACCCACTAAATTAGTAGTGGTGGAAGAAAGAAGGGGACATTGCAATCCCCAGTGTTTGGACCTATCTTTTAAGAGTCTGCTTTAGAAGTCCAGGCTTTGTAAGCTCTCTATACAGTTAGGGGAAAGAGAGCGAATGAGTTATCTTTTAGGCCAAGTAAACACTTGCTCTTTCCTCTTAGTTTTCAAACGTCTTGTGGAGAAAGCAGAATTTCACTGGGATATAACTTTAGTGAAGAGGCTATCCTCACAAAAGGTTTTCTAAAGAAAGAATGCATGAATATATTTAAAATATGTTTGCAGGACTGGCCTCTTCTTGATTTTTCTTAGAAGCTCACCTGTGTTAAAGGATTGGCTTTTTTTTTTTTTTTTTCCCCTGGACTCCTGGATGGTCACTTAAGATGCTATAAGAACAGATTTGCAGAGGTCTGCACTTCCATAGCTGTACTTGCTTCATTTGGATTTAGGCCAAATTGCTTCAGTTTTGGAATTTCCCCATAATTTTTCTTAATGTTCCATGAAAAAAGAGCACAAAAAGTGCTTAAAGCAAATGGAACGCATCTTACCAATGAAGCAAGCTCTCTGCTTGACTTTTCAAGCTGAGTTTGTTGGCCAGAGCCTTGGCTGTGCTGTTTCTTGTCCTCACATTGACCCATGTTTGAGTAGCGGTTTTATTAAGCGTGCCTGGAAGGGGTCTCTGCGGTGCCCTTCCAGATTTACATCGATGGAGGCACCACGGTGATCCTAGGAGGCAATATTGTTTAATTGTAGGATGGATTTGAAGGAGCTGAGCTGTGGTTTGAGATCTTGGGCTAAATTTCTGTGCTTCTCAGTAAGCGACGTCACACACCAAATACTGTCTTCAGTTACCCACTAAGGTTACTATGGGGTATTGATATTGGCTAGCTCCTCACCTATGAAATGGAGGGAAACAATATTTATTGTTGCCTCATGGAAAAAATAAATTGATAACTTACCTTGAAGGTGTAGTGCTCCCGATTTAGCAAACAAGATTCCTGTAAATTGAGTCTTCAGATAACTTACTAGACTTTGTTTACTTACGGTGATTTACTGTCATTCCAATTCAACAAACTGCTACTGTTTGAGATAAGAAGAAAAAATGCTTCCTTTTTTAAATATAGTTTTTCATCTCCACCAAGAGACAAATTAGATTTCTGTGATGTTTTCTTATGTTGCAAAAATATCCAGAGTATTTCCACAGTGGGAATAAGTTAATGGTACATCACTGGAAAAACTCCAATGAAAATAGCTGTGGGGAGTGAAAAAAGAAGCAGAAAACAAGTAGTCAGGAGAAAGAATGGCTAACACGTACACATATATTTATTTACACATCCTCATTTGCAATATGTACTGCTGGGTATTTTTTATGTACCAGGAAAAAGAGACTTCAAACATTTCCATTGACCTTAGAGCCATTACAGTTATAAGCTGTTCCAATGAAAAGAAAATTGTTCCAAGAAATTATCCTTAAGGACTTGACAAAGACTTAATGCATGACAAATATATCTTCAGAATGGAAATAAAGAGGGATTTTTCCTGTGTTCACATTCCTCTTAATTGTACATTAGGACAGAAGACCCTGGCTATATTCCATATTGTAGAATTTGGTGCTTTTCTCTGTAGGGCTTCTTTTTTGGAAGAAGGAATCAAAACAAATGTAGCAGTCCTTCCATTAAATGCCATCTTGTCCTTGACTCCTGGAAGTRCAGTCGCCTAGAGAATGAAAAATTACCCTAAGTGTTTATTACTGAAATCTAGACTCATTGCGAGAAGATTAACTGCCTTAAAAGACTCAATATCCTGCCTATTACAATGGGATATATATGGAAAAAGTTGCAAACCAGTGCGAAAGAAATGGAAAAATCTGTACAGTGTCATGCTCATGAGATACACACGTTTGGTATTTGTGGGAAATGCTTGAGAAACATGAGTTTCAGAAGTAGTCCTAATCAAATGCTTCATCCCTGTGTTCCCCTGCTAACTATCTGGGGCTGCTGTGGGTAAGAACTGGAACATAAATCCTTGGTCATCCCAAGCTGCTTCATAATTATGACTAAGAGAAGCAAAGTCTTCCAAAMCGTGGGCCTGGAAGAGCAAGTCAAATATGAAAATGAATTTGCTGCTGCTGGATCTTAAAAACTGAAGGAAAAGCTAGTTTACTCTTCCTTTTTTTTCCCTAAGATAGCTGCTGTGCCTAAGTCCATTTATATAGAATGAATTAAGTCTTTTCATGAGGAAGGTTTCTTTGGAAGAGTAGGTACCTAATGAATACACAGAAATAGGAGCTAAATTCTGTTACAAATACTTCTGTCTTTTAAAAACTGCTAAATTCTGGACTTTAAGTAATTTCAAATTTTTCCTTATTACTATATGCAGAATAAAGATAATTATCTCTGAAGACACCTTTACCTCTTTTATCTCTTAATTGGAAGGCATTCACAGTTATTTCCTTCTCTAAACCTTTTGTGGTATCTTTGCAAAGTGTAACCATTAGTGTCTTGGAGATAATCATTTCTTTTGGTACTCCTCTTTACTGAAGCGTGAGTTTTACAAGTAAAAGCAATAAAATTTTTCATTATTTGGTAGCAGTTGTAAAAATAACAACAGGCGCACTGAGCATGGCAGCTTATTTGGCTGCTTTACTCAGACTAAATGCCTTATCTCTAAAAGACTTTGAGACCCAAACATCTGCTGTTTTTCTTTCTTTCTTTCTTTCTTCTTTTTTTTGGCATCATTTATAGTATTTTTTTTTGTTTAAAAAATCTTTTGGGAAATTTCCTTCTTAAAAAGTAAATTTTCATTAATGTACTATTCAGTTAAATGCTCCGAGGCTCCATAGGCTACAGCTGGATGGCTWGCGAGTCCCACTGTAAGGCCGATGTTTAGACAAAGGATTAGCCGTACAGCCCTTAATTTTTCCTCTTACAGCATATAGCTGAAAATCATAACAAAATAAAATTATTTATAAACTTAGGATCTTAACTGTTAAAGTTAGGAAAGCTCTGGCTATGTCTTAGCTGTCTGTAGGGGCAAAACATGGATTCCCTTAATGCAAATTTGGATTGTGGTACAACAGCCTATCTACACAAAAATGCCAAACAAATTACTGCCTTAGCCAAGACAGCAAGAATACCTCCTTTTTTTTTTTTTCTTTTTTTTTTCTTCCCAGTTCCTGTGGACTAAAARGCTAGGCTAGAGTCAAGATCTGCTTTGCAGTACCAATGCAAACTGGATGTAGCTCCACTGGCTTTGATTGAGCTTTCCTAGATTTATGCTGTTTTAAATGAATAGTGAAAATGGGATTTAGCCCCTGGAATCCAGCTTTTGTGAAATGGCTCCCAGTTCCCATCAGGATGAAGTAATTTGATTTTGTTTTAGAAGGAATGATCTAACTCAGCAGTTGTTGCATATGAAAAATTAAGTTCTGTTTTTTTAGCGCTTTTTTGTCTCAGTATAGATTTTTAAAGTTATTTTTGGTTGAGGGTAATGCAGGATTTTTTTWAAAAAACAGCTTGATTCTTGCATACTGCATTTGGATGGTCAGCAGTTCTGGGCTCTTTATAAATAAGTAAATAAAAGATGTATGATCTTACAAAATGTTGGAAACCTTCAATGGACTGCCGCGTCTTCMCTGCAAATTGTAAGCAGTCCTTTGTATCTCTAGCCCTATATTTTCAAGATCAGTGTAAATTTAGTGTCAGCCTGATGATGCGCCAAGGCACAGATAATCAAAGCGATTTATATGCTAACTKCATTGATTTGAATGTCAGTTAGATGACCGTGTATCATCTGAGCATCTGTACTTAAGTAGAGGGTACGTGGAATATAGGACTAGACAGGAGCAGCCAGTTCCTGCGTGTGGAACTTCACGCCTTACTGATGTGGAAAAAAATGATTTGCAAATTTCATTTTAGAATATCATCAAAGCTGTATTAAATCTCTTTGGAAAGCCAGCTAGGCTGATCCTTTGGATTCTCCCACCAAAGCACGTTCTCCAGCCCTCAGATCATCCTCACGGTTCTTTGCATCCTCCTGTGTTTATCAACATCACTGAACTCCAGACAACACACTGAATTTTAGGGATATGTGCATTACCTCCAAATGCAGAGGCAGAACAGGCTCTCTCACTTTTTACTTATCCAAGACTCACAGCAGTACTTTTGGTCATGGGGCTGCATTTTTCCTTTCTGGAAAGAAGAAAAATCTATATATAGCTCTCTCACRTTTCTGTACAGAAAACAGCAAAGTTGCCTCAAAGTTTTCTCTTTTATTTTTTTGTATATATTTTGTTTAACAGTGCTGAAAGTAAGTTTAGAAGTGGAAAAYGCCTCAATCTTATCAAGAGAGGGAGAGTGTGGAAGTCTGTCAAAGCAGGAATCAGGTCTGTCCAGAAAGGAAAAGCAGCCACCAGCGTCAGAGCGTGGCAGGATTACACAGTCCCTTCTGTGTGATGTGRTGCATGTGGCATGATGCAATGAGGCAAGTCAGAGAGAAAATTAAAGAAGTGAATTTGATGTTATAGGGAAAAATGCACATGTTTTCATCAGAAAATTAATCCTCTTCCACTCAGTTTATTTCAGAACAGCCTTTTTGTTATATTCTTGCTTTTATGATGGTTGCACCGGACCATCTTGGCATGTAAGYCCAGGAGCTCAGCAGAGCAGACAGGGAGGATCTCTGGGCAGGCGGACAGATGTGTGGGGTGAAAAGACATGCTGGGGAAGGATTCATGGGGTTATCACAGAAGCTATGTGGCTCAAAAGGGGGCATCAAGTCAGCTTGAACAAGGCTGCCGGAAAAACTCAGCCAGGAAATGTAGCAATTAGGGAGAGGGCCATGGAAACACCAGACCTGGAAGATAATTTCCGTGTTGGGGAGCGCAGAGCTGGAAATGYGACGATGCAATGTGAACCTCCAGGAAACCCTCAATCTAAAAAGCATGGTGGCAAGGCCAGGTAACTTGAAYAAATAAGGGGAAAACTTTATTTGGAAACAGTGGATTTATTCTTAGAACTTGTAGAGGAACTGAGACAGAGTTTCCCCTGGAACATCCTGAGTTKTGAGGAGGCTGATATGCCCCTTGTTCAGTCATCTGAGAAGAACCAGAGTGTTGTGTATCTGTAGGGAGAAAGCTGAACATTTTCCCTCTGCTTTAGAAATGTCACCTCGGTCACCCTTACTCCAGTATTTTCCTAGAGGAATATAYGTAATCTCTGGAATGTTTGTGCTTTTCTAACACTTTTGCATGGTGGATCATCACCTCTGATACTTAAATATTTGAGAATGAGAGAAAATAAATAGTGGTCAAAACTTGGCAGAAGYTGATCCCCAGCTGAGATTACTTATACCTTTTGCTGCTCCATATATCTGTTAAAGAGGCAGCTTGTTGTAGCTAAGGTAAATTTATCTGCCCCATTGGGATTTTGGGAGTAATTTTCTCTGTTAGGAGCTAATGCTGGAAGTTAGAGGCTCATCAGCTAGGAAGGACAGAGGAGGAAAAGTTTGATTTCATGAGTTTAACCATYGGAAGACCTGGAACTGTAAGTGAGACTCCTAAAAGGCAAGTGTGGTGGTGCATGGCATCTTGTGAAGTGCATTCAGTAGTGGTGGGAAAATATTCATGCTACTGTGCAAAGCCCTAGTGAGATCCCACCTGTGCAATGCTGGTCATTTACTTTCAAGGATGAGAAATGAGACCTGGGATAGGTGCAGAGGAGGGCTGCCAGGGCTTTCAGGTGAGGAACAGCCTCTCTGATGGGGAGAGGGAAGCACTTTGTAGCCAGAAAGAAGTGATATCCCTCTTGGAAAGTGGTAAGCCAGGCGTGATTTACCAGTTGTACAGCTATCTGAGTGTTGTTGAGTCTGAAGTAATGCACTTTAAAGCATAGGGCTTATTAGTGCCCTATTCATGTGGCAATATGKCTTCTGGATTTGGAATGGTTTGCACTGGGCAGACTGGGCATGGTTGGGTGAGGGTTTGCAYGCACCTATATGCAAGCACCCAAGCTGGAGAACCTGTCTTCGCTCTACTGCATAACTCAGATTCTTGCAATAGCTTGCAACACTGTGAACAGAGTCATTTTCTTTCTTATGTATGTTTTTTAACCGGTTGTCTGGTTGGCTGAGTTAAGCCGCTGTATTCCCAGCTCRTGTGGGAAGTGCTAGTGTCACCCTCACCTCTAAAAAACCAGCTGTCCCCAGTCTGTGGCTTTGCCTAGAGGCTTTTGGGGTCGGCACGAGCGGGTTGTTAAGGCCATAAGCTCTGCTCTTTGTGTTAGTGCCTGTGGCTTTGCCACTGAATTCCTCTGCAGATTCAAAGTCATCRGTCTCACAAATCATGGCCTTAATATCGAGTCCTCCTTCCTCCCTGGCATTTTGGCTGGGATTTTAGTTTTGTTATTGAAAGTAGTGAACGTGGGAAATCTTATCTCTTGTCTGAATGACTTCCATAGYTGTGCTCAACATCCTGCGATGGTTCTGTCTCTTTATGAATCTCCCCCTTGTCATTGTTAACATAGAACAAATATCCTTGGAAACAAACAAAACAAGGAAATATAGAAAATATTTGCTGTAAAACAGAATTGTATTTAAATTGAAGATCTTCCCAAGGAACTTTATTAATACACACTTAGAGCAGAGCATGCTTTGTCTAGCCCTGGGCAAAGCTGACTTTTATTTCTGAATCCTGGAAGGGTAATAATGTTTTTTTAAGTGTCGGAGTCTCTGCCATGGGCCTAAATCATGGCAAATCTTTTGTACGGAATGATTTAAAAGCTAAACTTGAGTTAGAGCCTTAATGTCATCAGTGTGCAAGAATTCTTGAAAAATTATGTTTTTTAATTAGTTAACATAATATTATTGTAGTGGTTTATGAGGGTAGAGGATGTTTGAGTATGTTCTTTTCAGTACCTAATCCACAGATCTGTGCATTTATCATGCAGAAGCAGGTTAGTATCATGGGKGATGTGATTTGGGGGAATAGCCTATGGTGTTGCTCAAAGAACTGAACCTTGCTCTTTATTAAGTTGTTAAAAGTGGCAGCTTTGGGACTAGATGCCTCCAGTCATATTTAAAAGAAGAGCCTTTTATTTGTGCGCCGTCTACTCAAATCCAGTCCAGAGGCTGCTGTATGCATGATGGGATATGTTGGCTTCGTTTTCTTTCACTAAGAGAGCGCAGAGTTGGGTTGTCTTGTTCTGTGAGCTTAGGTGACTTTCACAGATGCTCATTACTGAAGAGTAACRGGGCAAAGAGTTGACCTGGAGGTTGACTCTCCAGTGACCCTTAAAGCTGGAATAACCGAGAAAGCAGCAGTTATTCCAATAAGAGCTTCAAATGAGCTGAGAGTTGAGGRAAGGGAGATTGCTGCTTATAGGAAGAACTGAACTGATGCCAGCAGAAAGCTGATACAGGAGCGACATGAGCGATATTATCTCCCAGGCAGACGTGACTGTATTCCAGAGGCTGCAAGGTCAGGCCCCGGGTTTGCTTAAGGGCACATGAAGACAAAACTCATCCTTTCTGGGCTACTGTAAACAGGAATCCTAGACAGGATAATTACATTATGAGAATGAGCTCTCTGCTTCAGGGAACCTCTCCGTGTATTTCTCAGCCAAGAAGAACAGAAGAGTCTTTGAAAAAAATACTTTGTAAAAGTTTGAAATCACTCAGTGGCCAGAATGAGAAACTAAGGCTGTTGTTCCTGCTGCATGTAGAAATTGCTTAATCTTGATGATTTTTATCATGAGTAGGATCTTACTATGGAATGAGGAACTAGATTTACAGGATGAAGTCAAGGCAAATGTGTCCCAGCATCCACTTAACTTCCCGCCTAACATTTAGAGCTGTTTTCTCCTGACCTTCTGTATTTAAGGGCTATTACCACAAATACCAGAGGGTTTGGGTCAAATTTTACTGTTTTTTTTTTTTTATTATTTTTTAAGTCACTGAGATTTGAWTGAAGGACAGCTCAATCATGAGTCATGGTGGTAGACGCTCCCAAAAGGCGTTCTGATTGCTTGATGGAAAGAAGTCAAAGCTTGCCAAATATTTGAGATTTACTGACACATTTAGTGCTCACTATGGTCACTAGCAGCTCCTTAGAGGTAGTTACTGCAAGAGCTGGTGACTAACTGTGAGGAGGGCTCAGGGGCACAGAACGATAATTTCAGAGTAGTGCAGTCACGTGGAGATTTAGTCTATGCATGTGCCACGTGGTGATGATTGTGCAATTTTGCACRTATAACAGAATATAAGAAATACAAGTCAACAATACCAGTAATTTTTCCAAATCCTCATAGCATTGTTAAGTGAGATATAATATTCTGTGTCATTTAAGCAATCCAACAAGATTAAAGGCGGAAGGTGCCATTTTGGTAAAAGGAACTAGGTGAAACACAATATGGAAAGAAGAACTCTTCCCATATTTATGTGTCTTTGTGTTTGCCTGTTTATTTTTACAGAAAATCAGGGTGCTGACGTGATGAAGTTCCTTGTTGTGGGTCAATATATTTTAAACTGCAATTTCAACCTAAAGGAAATCCCATAGGAAAATTCCTTTTATTAAAGGYCTCRTGTTCAAAAGGGCTAACCTGTAGCTCTTGGGACCCTGAGCCAGCAGCAGCTGATGTGCTTAGGGCCACCGAGGAGCCAGCCCATCGTTTCATATGGATCAGGTGGCTGGGAACATTTTCTACAGTTGTAGCTTATCTGATYCTCCTGCCAAAAGCAGGTTCAATTTTACTTTTTTTGCATTCTGTTTCCTAACATGAAGAAGAATATGAATATGTATCTTGCTATGGCATCCACCAAAGAAAAATAAAAACAAACCAAATCCCACATTATGGCTAGAGTTACTTATTGCGAGTTAAGAGCAGTTACTGTGTTTAGTTCAGGATTTGAAAATATAGTTCCAGTCTTAAAGCCAATAATTGTATCTCATGCTGTTATTTTGGCAATGATGTCCAGAGGGGGGCTAATTTAGTAAAACTGGGTGGAGTCCTCAAGAAGCATTACTTTCTTGGAAAAGCCTGAAATGACCAAGTATTATGGGAAAGAATGGAAGAACACAAATTATCTCTAATCTCCGGAGATGTGTTAAAAGTAAGGTTCTCTCAGGCAATATACGATCTCTCGTATCTGTCAATTGAGATGAAAATCCAAATGTAAAATTAGCACTGGGAAGCRTTTTATAGAATCTGACAATTCCTAATATACATAATTTATACATGGATTACGTGAAATGTGAAACAGTATTTTAAGCTGTGACAGCTGTAAGCTTGCTGCAACCTTAAAGAAAAGACCAAGTGAGGAGAGAGTTGTAATTTTAGTTTTAGGATGTCTGTTCCACTTGTTTTGAATATGATCTCAGTGCATGCATTTTGACTGGAATCAACATAGAAAACTCTGGACTCTGTGCAGAAATTAGCTGCATTTTCTCAACTTTTCGAGCAATGCAGGTTGTGGCAGGGAGGAGGGGGAAGGAGTCTCCCTATTGCTAAAGTCTTCTCGTTGCCAAATGGCTGGCAATGAAAATTGTTCATTCAGAAGGCCTGTCTTTCCTCTCTGTGGCTTAGCATCAAGCGCTGGCTGGCTGTCCCAAGGCGTGCTGCTGGTGTGCGTGTGCGTTGCTTTACGCCGAGGGGCGTGCGTGCTGCATGAGCGTGGGCCGTGCAAACGTTCAGCTGCACGGCTCAGTACTGGTACTGGTTTCTTCTACGTTGCTGGAAGAAACTTCTCCTTACTGTTGATTTATTTTTTGACTGACACGTTTAGTTACCTTGACAATATTTATCAACCCAGTAGTAAGATTAAGGATCATTCATTGAAATGCCTGGGGAGGTTTTTGGTGTTTTTCTTTGATGGTAAGTACGTTCTGAGGCCAGTGTCCTTGGTCTTAGAGTATATCAAGATAACGTTAGTAAAGGGCTACTTTCTAGTATTAAAGTAGGTTTAGGACCTGGAATGAACAAAAATCTGTCAAATCCAGTCTCCGCCATGCCCCTACCAGGTTTGCTGTTAGAAGGAGAACATATGCCAAAAGCCACCAATTGGCAAATGAAGGTGCGTGCTCCATGGGMGCATTTCTTCCCACGTGAGGGAGGTGCTGAAAATCCCATCAGAGTGAGACTGTGAACACAGTGACTTGCTGTCTGAGGAAAACTGTCCTGAGCCTCCCTACGCATAAGTTCTAGTCTGGAGGGTGTGCAGGACCTGCTCTTCATCSCCAGTGCCCTTTTATCTCGTATTTGCAAGACTCACATCAGCTCAGAGGAGGTGGAGGGGAGCACCACAGGCTGGGACCGGGTGCAGGAGCCAAATCCTGCTACTATCTGTCTTGCATCAGGTAGCATTGAAACTTATTGGATGGAGAAGATATGGGTAGGAAGTTAGGTTAAGTGCCCACAAAGCCTTAATACTGATTTGTTTTGAGAAACAAAGTGGAAGAATGGTATTTACCATGGGATAAAAACCTAAATAGCTTGCATTTTCACTGACTCTTTGCCAATGGTGTTATAGAGCTCAGACCACACAAGGAAAATGGTTTTCCAGGATATATTGCCTCCTTAAAGACAGACTCTGAGACTATGACCTAATGTTTATAATTGTAAGAGTTATTGAGAGTCAATTGAAAATGCAAAATTCCCAAGTGGTAGCATTTATCACTTGTGTGATTAGCATGCTTGTGAAATGTAAACAGCTGAACAAATCTAAATGGCCAATGTAGTAGTCAATGGAAAGAAAATTAAAAATACTTCAGATACTGCTGAAACCATAGATAAGGCGTGATTTTAGACCTCGCACAGGGAAAGTGATCAAAGGGTTTTTTTACCAGACTTTTAACCATCATTCAGGTTTGCTTGTCCTCATAAAGTTCTGGGCAAAGATAGTTTATTGGAACCTGATAGGAATATTGATAGCAACACTGTATTCAGGGGGATTTTGCACATTCAGATATGATAGCCTGCATTGTGGATTACTCCAGAGAGGTTTTGGTTTTAGCAAAATTCTCCAAAAACAAGCTTTACTTTAAACATATATATACACACACATATATACATACATATACATATACATACATATATATATATATGTAGTCTCCTATATCCTGCCCTAAAGCACCATTTTATAGCATAATATTTGTGTGAGTGAGGCAATGGTTTCTTTAAGTAAGATTGCCATTTGAAATCTTCAGCATCTTGAAAGTTATTTTTTAAATTAGATTTTAATGTATATAGTAGAAATTGGCACGTTTTGCATGGCAGCCTGGAAACCTAGTGCTAGTCTGGAAGTCCGATTTTGTTGTAGGTGAAACAATGATTTCTGCATTGTAGATTATATCTTATTTTTACATCTTGTTGGCTCAAGAAAGAACATAAAATGATTTTTCTGAGCTTCCTTTCAGAAAGATTTATTGTTTTTAGCTTTTGGCTAACGTCAAAGTTAAGGATTTTTCTCARTTTGCTCCATTTCAATGTGTGTGCCTCCTGGAGAAAACATTTGGGAAAAGAAAGAAAGAAGAAACTAAAATTGTAGTTACAGCTGAAAAATTACAGATATAAAAACAATTAAAGTTCCATTAATTTTTTAACTAGTTTTGCCTTGTGCCATTTTACCCCCAATGCAATATTCTTAAGGCATTACAATTTCATTTTAAAATATCCTTTTTTAAATAATGAGGGAAATCTGGAAAAGGATAGTCTAGAAAAGATGGCTTATTGGTGGTAACTACTGCTCGAGCTGTTATCCCTACTGCCGTAATATGTGAACATTTCACGTACAGTGGTGTATTTCTATGTCTGCCTTCTTCCATTTGTGAATGTAAATTCTGCTGATCCAGAAACTGCAAAAATGCCTACAGGGCCCGATCCAAGCATTTCTGGAGACAATAAAAATGCTCTGAGTGAGGTGCCCAGTATCATATGTGACACTGGAGAACGAGCTGGCCACTGAGCGGAGATCTCTGGAAACCCAGACTTAGACGTGAGACCAGACCCTCCTTGTCGGCATACCTCTRCTCATAGTTTTGCTTATAGGATAACATCCTAGACTTAAATCCAAGATTTTCGTCAGAAGATACAACACCATAGTCTACTTTGGGGTGATTCATAGGTTTGGGTTTGGTCACAGCAGTGCAGAGGTGAAGCAGAGCTGGAAACCTAAGCTAGAAGGTGCGTGTCCAGGGGGCAGCTTTGAGATGGATTTATTCAGCTTTTTGGTTGCGTGCAGACAGAAATTGCTGAGGGGTTGGGAACGCTGTTTTTATTGGTTTTGTTCTGTTTTTCCTTTTGGCTGACTTTGCTCCATTTTGTTCACTCAGCCCCGGGAGTGTGCTGTGGTTGAGACCTTACATTTAAATCACGTCAGTAGTTTCAGTAAACACTTAGTAAATAAAACAGCATGCACTTTTAAAAAATATATCTTCGTTTTTTTTAGCAACTTCAATGCATGTATTATTGCTAGTTTTTAACTATACAGTATGCCATATCACTCAGCTATAATCTAAGAATAGTCACATATAGATTTTGGAAAGGCAAATATTACAATTTGGAAAATATCAGTGCAAATGTTCCCAGTGTCATCCAAAGTTTGCAAGTCAAGGGGGCCTTTTCCATCTCTTCACTTCAGTGAGCTTCAGATCTGGCTGTTGGTATCATTTACATTTCAGATGACTTTTGCATAAAACGCTGGGTAACGAGGAGTCAAATACCTTGTCTGCGCACAGCACGCAGGCAGCTGCATGTCTCCCGAAATTGCTAGCTTGATGACCTGAGTGGTGACCTGGCGGGACCACCCTCTCTTTAATGGAGAGTGGTAATTTAGTCTTTGTGCTTGTTCAGTCCCTGACCTGCTGCTTGTGTCAAATTACTGCATTTGTGGCTGTTTGCAGCGTGGGCTCTGGCTCGCTAGGGACAGAGTTAAAACCAACCATCTCTTTTCTACCAACGAGGTGTCCAAGCTTGGATGTAAGAAGGCAGTTGTTTTCTCTATAAAACCTATGACTCACATTTTCTCTGTTTAGTTTATGATTTATTCTTTAAAATGGCCTAACGTGCATTTCTCGTAAATGGCCAATAGAGTCATGAAAGCAGCTTGGCTCATCTACAGTGGCTTTTGAAATCCTAATGACCATTTAACCAAGTAAATGTGAGATAAGCTGTGAGCTAGAATGGGTTTCATGCCTCTGCTCACATTAAAGAGTGTCGTGATCTTTAAACAATGTGTATCCTAAAGTGTTAAAGCATCCCGCGTGTTGAAGGCATTAAGCTATTTTCCATACCCRCAGTCTAGCTGTGCATCTGCAGTTCGGTGCAAATTGGCCTACAGTTAGGAAAGCTACAAATAGCCGTGTATACTGCCTTTCATTACACAGCTTAACGAGATTTCTGCATCCTCTGGGAAACTAGTGTGGTTTGCATACAAATGATAACCGTGTTGGTTTTCTRCCTCCGTCATGTCTCCATACCTCCGAGAACCTCTCTGAAGATAAAGGGCAGTTACACTTCTTCTTTAAGTTAAAACAAAGGCTGATATTACAACTTCATACTGTTAAAAATTATTTTGAAGAATACAGGGAATGATATTATGATTATTTTTCAGTTTGTCTCCCTATGATAATGCTGAGAAGTCAGTGTTGTAAGTTCTGTGCTAACAGCATACGCCAAGCAGGAGATAACTGTCTTTCAAGAGCATGTGACGTCTTTTGAGGGTCTTCACATAACCGGCCAACAAAAAAGAAATTCTTCCAAAGTCTTGTGCCTGATAAGAGTTTTGCCAAACTATAAACTCTTATCAGGAATAAATGAGGTATCAAATGAACATCCAAGCAGCCACTTAAAATCTGACTGAAAGAAAATTCTGCTCCAAAAAAGTGTCAAACCATGGGAATGTCTTTTGTCAAAGTTACAATTCATTGAATTAAAATTTATCGGAGCTAACTGCTCTCCTCTTCTTGTACTGGGCAAACACAAAGAGTATCTTTCCYATTTTAAATCTTCTAGCTCTGGAGTCTATGCAGCCATTAATGAGAGCAGAAGCTGACCATGTAGGTGTTAATGGGAATGTAAAAGATCCACAAAAAGCCTCTGTATTAAGGTACATCTGCATCTTTAAAAAAGTTGGGATATAAAATTAGATAGAGGAAACTGGAAGTGACTTTTTATCTTCCAATTTAAAAAGAGAAGTGATTAGGACCTTCTGCAGTAACCTGTCATCTGCATTTTTCTACTCTTAACAGAAATCTTTCTGCATAGTCACTTACGATGCTGACCTAATACCTGATACTAAACTGTAAATTTTACGTAATATCTTGCCAGTACTTCTGCAAAAAAACTTAGTCAGTAAAAAAGAAATGTAAAAAGGGAAAATGTGATTAAAGATCAAAATTATAAATTCCTGAAACATGATGAAAAAATTGTGCTCAAAGCTAGTATCTTTGAACTATTTTGGGTTTGCTTCTTCTTAAAAACATGTTTTCATCTTCTACTGATAAGAAAGCAAGGGCTACTTAACTCTGAAATTGTGGTTTGAAGATACTTTCTTTCAAAGAAGTATTTTAAAGTGAAGGAATGTTTAAAGCAATTTCCTGTTTCCACAGAATGCCATGTCTCAAAAATGGGCAAGAAAATTGGTCTCTCTACTGCTAATGTACCGTACTCATCCACAGGACACCCCAGGCAGCCAAGAATTGGCCCGGGCTGTAAAGAAAACAAGGCTGAGAGCTTTGAGCGAGCACAACTTCAATGCATTGCATTTCATGTTGTTAATAATGCAACCACCTTTTTTCCAGAATGGAAGTAAGCTTTGTTGACAATGAGATTTTATATGAAATTATATCTATTTTAAGTTGGGAGCCCAGTATTTTTATGGTCTACATAGTATTTTGAATAGAGCTGTTTCAAGAGTGCATGATTTGATCATTTATTTCTGGCTGAAGCATAGCAGGTGTTTTGTAACACCTGTTTTGGGTTTTGTTGTGATAAATGACCACCTGACAGACATCTGCGATAGGAAATGTGGTTGTGTTCCAGACAAAGCAGGTCATCCTCTCCTTGGGTTGGTGAACACCAACTTCGTGCATAACTAAGGGCAGAATTCAGCCAAGAGTCTGATCTTCCCTGTTAATGTTGATTTATTAAAGAACTCAGTCAAGTTCTTGCCTTGGAAAGTTTTTTATGAGCAAGAACTTCATGGTTATAAATAGAGCCACAGGAAATGAAATAATCATCAGCAAATTTAGACGAGATCAATATACAGATTGAAAAWTTAAAAAGGACTCCCTGCACTGAAAATATTAGCTAACACTGGATGAAAAACTGTTTTGCAAGGTCTTCAGTTAAACTGGAAGTTGCAAAAGCAACTTTCTGCTGGTATACTGTTACCCAAAGGACCTGGTAATACCACACAATTAGTTGAGACTACACATAGATCCTTAGTTCTCCTGCAAGAGGTACTACTTATTTTAATTTTGCTTACTTAAATAAGTTAGTGGTTATCAGTTTTGGATAAGATTAGATCCATTACACAATCTACTAATACTTTCCTCCTGGAGACAAATCCCCATACAYTAATGATCTCTTGGATGTTAATTCTCATGCAAATTGAGATTATGTTTTGAAAGAAATTTTTATCCTCTAATACTGCAGATGTTTGGTAAAATGACACATATTATGAGGAATACAGCCCCTTCAATGCTTATTCTAAGCCAGTAGGCTTACCTACAAGCTTATTATTAACCATTTTCTTAAATACTTTAGTAGCCTGAGGCCCATCTTCAGTCTTGGGATTAATTGCTCTATTTTATATACATACACATATATATATATATATACACCTGTCTTAAGGTTTAACAGTCCAGTTAGGAAAGAGATTTCACATGTAAATCAAAAATAAAAAACACATGCTTTCACTAGTCTTGAAATCAGATACTGGTATTATAAATGGCTTTATCAAGGAACAATAGTGGATTTTTTTTTCTTTTTTAAGCAAGGATAGGATTTGCACTTGATTACTGACCTCTAAGAAGTTCAAAGCTTTAACAGAGACATGCAATATCAGATCTGTTGTGATAATTTGGTGAGTCTCGTTGAAAGTAAAAGAACACATTTTTACCACCACATTGAGAGACAGACTAGGTATGAAGGCAATTCAGAGCARTCAGAACTCTATGGCAGGAACAAACTTGACAGCAATGTATGCTTGACCTCAGCACAGGTTTAGTCTCTTTTTCGTATCGATTTACCATAGGACTGCATCTTTGGTTGTGTCTGCGTGGAGGCGATACACCAGCATTATCTCAGAAACTAGGTAGAGCTTTGGCTTTGCTATGCCAACACTTCGTAAAGGCAATTATGTCCTGAATTATTTGAAATATTTGAAGCCGATGCACTTCTCAGTGAAGCTCAGTAGTTGCTGCTGCTTTGCAATGTCTCCATGTGCCCATTTACTTAAAAGATGTGAGTGAACACCAGTCAGTGCTCTGCTGGATGCCTAGCAGGGTCCTCTTTCTCCTACCAGTATGCATGCATATGTGTGTGTGTGTGTGTGTGTGTAAAATAATACTTTTCTCAGACATGGCTATTACGGGGAAAGCAGATGCTGCTGCCGAAGGGAGCTCGAGTCCACCACTCCCTGAGTGCAAGGCTCCAGGTTAGCCTGAACCCCAGGTCTTGGAATGGACCATGCTACRTGGAGTAATTATAGCAGATTGGATCAGAAAGCAGCCCTATAGCCGAGCAGTTAGGGTCCTCGCATAGCAAGTGTGGATCCCAGTTYGGCCACCGAGAGGCTATTTTGTTCATTTTCTCCGCTGTCTGTTGGGTATAACGATCGCAGCTCTTGGAGCAGGACCAGAGCCCAGGACTCCTCTGTCTGGAGGAAATGCCCCGCTGGGGCAGAGGAGCGTGTTCACCCGGTACGCATGCACTCACCCTCCCGCCAGCCGTCTGCGCTCACTTTCCGAATGAGGGAACAGCTCCTGTGGGAGAAGCAGCATGTGCCCCCACCACGGAGCAGCCTCCCGGGTGCTCTGCTGAAAGACAGATGGCTTTGAGCCCATCTCCGGCTGAGTGGCCTGGTCAGCGCAATATCGTACTGAAGGTGCCCCCCGCCTTTGTGGCAAGCTGTGCTTCAAAAGAAGTGCAGGATCCTTATTCCATCTTCCAAAAAGGAGATTTAGGTGCGTGCCTTCAGAAGAGAGCCATGGGGAAGAGTGGGGTTTGAGACAGAATTTTTCTACTGCYGAGCTGCGTGGGCAGAGTCCTCCCCGGTGTGGATTTTTCATAACTCGTATTATAAATTGTAGAGGCAAAGCACTTCATCCAAAGCCCTGAGGCCACTCTGGTGAGAGGTGTTGCAAAATTAAACGTGGAGCTCTTACTGCTGTGGCATCTGACTCCCTTTCTAGAGCTATTTCTGACATACAGAGAAGACAAAAGAGCTTATTCTTGAGACTTGCCTTTAAAGTATTTCCCTTGTAGATAGTGTAACTTGTTAGCTGTTTAGGGCCACTAAGATATCCCACAGCTCAATAAAGAGAAAGAGCATCAAAATAACAGGAAATCAATATTTGCAAAAAAATGGAAGATTTACCTTCATTACGGTTTTGAAGCATTATTTACACCCAAGGCRTTATCCTCGTTTGGGGGAAGTGGGGACAGCCATCAAAGTATAATTAAAGTCCATTTAGAAGATTTAATTTGTGCATTGGTGCTGAGGGGATCATTCCAAAGCTTAGAATTATAGGAGGGATTTAATCATAAAAGATTAAATAAATCCCATCTACATTTGACAAGCATTTTACTCCTCAGTAAGTCATATGATCCATCATTATTCTCTAAAAGCCTAATTAGCTCTCTTCCTTATATATCCTCCATGAGACTCTTCCCACGTAGCTCAATCTATATTGCATTTTTGATGAATACTTTGCCTTGCCGAGAAAAAACTGATCTGCATTGAAACTTTGGCTAATGGGGCTTTTCAGCCAGTTAATCAAGCCTTTCCTGCCGTGAAGTCCGGTTGTYGTACGTTCAGTTCAGCAACATATTGTAGACATCTTACAACCTCAAAAGCTTGTGTGGTAAAGTGCCCCAGGGCAGGAGCTAGCACAAGTCAAAGGCCAGCATTATGTAATGCAGCATGATTTAAACCTGTCCCAAAAAAATTCTAAAGAAGCAGAACATAARGGTTTTTGCTGGAGGCTTTCATTCCACCTGCTGCCCTATGACCTGCCTCCACAGGGACAGACACGTGTTTTATTCTCTTCACGGAAACTTTTATTTTTCTTCCTTCAAAACGAAATCACAAATCTTCCTGTTCTTTTTTTCCAAGCCGAGTTTCTAGCAGGGAAAACTTGGGGAATATTGCCCCATGGTCAATATAGTTTCTTAAGCCTAGTGCACAGTAACATACTGGATGCATGTTAGTCTGCCAAGTGTACATACTTGGCTCAGGAAAAAAAATCAAATCTTTTAACTAATCAAAAATTCCTTAACAATAGCTAAGCCAGATTGCTTGAGCCTTTCCAAATACTTGAAGTTATTAATGGAAATGCCTTCTGAAGTGTAATAGTAACCCTGTATTTTCCTRTAAGATATGTAATCTTTTCACATCTAATAGTCCAGGATAACAACATTTGTCAAGGWTCATTTGGCTACAGTTATCCCTCTTTTCCATTTAGAACTTGCAGAATTTCCAAAGTAGTTTCTGCTGAAAAACAACAAAGAAATAAAGGTGCTCTCATGAATACTAGCTGCTAGCATATTTTGCCAGAAATCTGTAATGCTCGGCTGCACTGTGCAGATGCTGTTTCCTCCACATCAAGAGTGTGTTCGGAGGTGAGCTCTCTGGAGAAAGGTTGAGCACTTCCTGCTGTTCAGTTCTAGATTCCTTACGGGGAGGCTCAAGCCTCCCCACCTGGGTACRTTCCTAATCCTGCTTTTCCAGTATCGCTGCTGGGCTGCCCGGGAGCGGAGGAGCGCGGACCCCAGCACAGGTCTCGGGCAACGCTTCGCAAATACGTCTTGATTCCATTACGCTTGATTGCACTGATTAATCGTGCCCTGCTGGTTTTAATGCACTTTTTATCCTTTGATGTCCCAAACAGATAACAAGCAATGGAGGCAGCTAGAAAACCAGTCTGTCCCTTGCTGGAGGCAGGTGTGCAGAACGGGTTGGGGAGGCCTTGGGGTGTCAGGAGCCATGTTAGATAACTCCTTTTTTCCATTTTGTTTCAAAAGATTGCTTGTTTGGGCCAAGCAGAAGCCCGAACGAAGCATGTAGTCCAGTCTGTGCTCACACAGTGGTGCGGCTTCCTCCCACGTCTCTGGCGCTCAGTTTCCTTGCTCCACATTCTCTTTTCCTTGAATTTACTCAGATGCAGTTGTGCAGGTGGCAAGTTCTTTCCCCAGTCAGCAAAGATGCCCTTGTTGGCAGAAGTTTTCAGTGCTATCTTTTTCTGCTTTTTATTTTTTATTTCTGCTGGATATTTTGTTGGCTCCAGTCATACCCCCTAAAGAAAACCCATAGGAAATGTTTTTTTTCCGTAGGCTGTAGCTATTACACTGTTCTATTTCAATGGATTTTAATTTCTTTTTGTGTGTGTGTGTGTTATCAGCTCCTGATATTCTGTTCCAGTCTCCTGGGTTCCAGGTGACATAAACTCTGCTAGCAAAAATCATGTTCAATATACGCCAAATCATTCAAAAMCAGAAAGATTTCTTAAAATCAATCTGTGCTCTTAAACTTTTACGTAGACAGATTTCCCAAGGAACCACAGGAGATATCAGATGTATTGCTTCTAACATCTTCACGGTTTTCCCTTCCTCGAAGCAGAGGACTAAGCTGAGGTATTTTTTTAAGTTGGGGTCGGTAGGACAGGTGAGCTGTATTGCTACACTTCAGGTTCTTCTGGCATAAACATGGAGCGACACCAGTGCGTGGATCCTGCTGCATGGTGCTTTCTCTTGGTCTCCATCACTCTGGCTCCTTAGACCAGATCCATCGTTCCCTGCACCCTGTGCTGCCATTACTCTGCAGCGATGAGAAGCCCCTTAAATGGCCTAAATTAATGTGCTCTTACTCAAGTCCCCCAAGACTGCAGCAGGGCCAGGCTTGGTTTTGGGCCAGGATCGTGCGATTCAGGTACCTGCCTCCAAACAAGGATGGAGAGGAGTAGGAACGTAGTCCCATTACTTTCTTCTGACTACGCTATTAGGAATGGAGTGTAAAGAAAAAGGATGGGGTAAAATATAAGAATCAGCAGAATTTGTAAYAGAAAATAGAAATTCTCAGTTCAGAGCCAAGTGCCTCAGTCAGAGGCATCTTGCTTCTTGACACGAAGTATCTTTGCAGCTACAGTTTAGCTGCAAAGAAGCTTGAGGTCTTTCCAAGGTTTCAGAGCAGTTTTGTTAATACACCAAAGCTTTTGTATGATCTTGTCCTATAATCCCAGAGTGCAGCCTTGTTTAATCAAGAAATAATAATACCGTTATTTTGTGAATAATAATGGCTGCTACATGATTTCTTTTTCATAATCTTAAAATCAACGCGCATTTCCCCAAAACAGTCAAGGCATGTACATAGTTCAGACWTCCTTTAAACAAGATATCGTTTATCTCAAAATGTCCCTGTCAGTTCAAATATTTAATAAATCATGTGCCAGAGAAAGCTACGGGACTTTGGAAGTTGCATGTTTGGGTAAAAGGAAACCAGTCTTGCTGGCTTCAACAAAACCGGCGTTTTCAGAAGTGACTGGAGTCTGTTTACTTAGTTTTTGGGTTCCTAATCCATGGTGACTGACAGGAGCCTGACTTTCCCGGGGTCAAATGTGGAACATTTTGAAACCCAAACTGCTGGAACCGGGCCTCAAAGATGTGTCAGATCCCGCAGTCACTCACCCCAAACTCCTCGCCAGAGCTCAGAAAGAGCCATCTGGTGTCAGGCCGAAAGCGAACGGAGGGTCAGATTTCCTCTGTAGCCCGTCATGTATTAAGATGATATTCTTTTTCAGGAACCAGTGAGCATAGTTGAAACAGGAATATTTGAGGATCGAGTCTGGAGAATAGCCCAAAAGATGGAACAGAGTGAAAGTTGTGACAGGTTGTTTGGGGAAACGGGGAGGAAAATGAGTCTGAAAGATGTGTTGAAAAAAGGCATCTTTCCCTTTCTTTGTTTTTTTCCATCTTTAAAGCTTTAATAGCAGACGTGCTTCTCCTGGGAGTCGTCTTGCGCCAGCAGTGGGTTTACCAAAGCAGGTAGCGCAGGCTTCCTAGACCGCAGCGCTGGTGCTGAGCACGGCACCAGCGACGGCACTTTAGTCTTAAACAGAGCCCTCTGGGACATCCTGATTCTCCGTGTTTTGTCGTCTTAAAAATTCAACATGGCAACAGGCTGCTCTGGTGGTAGCTGCAGACTCAGGATGGTGGATGCCACCTGCTCAGGAAGTGTGTGAACAGCTTCTTGCTGGAGGATGSCAGTGATTCAGAAGGAAAATCTTGCGGTGCTTGGCCATTTCTAATGCCCTTTCTCTAAGTCTTTGCTAGAGACAGGATTAGSTTAGATGGACTTTTGGGTTTGACCMATAGCAGTTTGCTAGTTGTATCATYGCTRGTTCTTTATTCTTCTCTAGTGTCTATTTGTGTCCAGAGAAGTYTTGTTTTGAAGTGTTTTGCCTTTCTGAGCATTTGGAACAGATATGCATGTATTTAGTGAGGTGACAGTCTGATTTAGTTTCCCAGTTACTTGAAAATAAAYGGCACCTCTTAAAGAATTTTGAAATATTTGAAGAGGCAAAACACAACTCTTAAAAATGGCAAAACACTGAAATTTGCTTTAACAGTTTGGATTCACTAACACATTCCTTTTATCCCTCTTAAACTTCTTGGCTTAGTTAAGAGATTCATGTCCAGATTGTCTTTAACAAATTCATCCTACAGATGGGTTGCACAATTAAAACCAATTTTATTTTTCTTTCTTAGGCTTTTAGTGTTATTCTCAGATTCTGGGTTGGTTGTTGTTTTCTAATCTTAATTATCATGTCATTTTAAGTGCGCAGAGGGGCTTTAAAAATAATTGGACTTGGGAGCATGCCTAAAGCAGCATCTGGATTCCTGGAGGATGAGGGAAGCTTTGAATCAAGCAGCTGGCAAGTTTGCTGGATAAAGGAAGGCCGGCACAGGACTCCCAACCTGTGCAGATCAGAGTAATTGGAACAACTGGCTGCTATGGCAGAATTGCTCAACCTTGTGGTTTATCGGGAATCTTGTGTCTGAGGCTTTCCTTAGYACCTGAGCTGTTGATACCAGATTTACTGTGAAAAACCTCTTWTTATTATTATTATTATTACTTTTTTAAGTTGGTTTTTAGCTGTTGCCTGCAGAGATGCTTGAGAAGGTGAACCCAAAGGCCAAAAACATCAAGAGAAGCAAAAAATCCCCTTGGTTTTATTCCCTGTATCTCCTCATTCATTGAAAYAGGACTGGTTTCCAGGACCAATACTGAACAGTATCTCAGTGCCTGCCACAGGCTCCCTCCTAGTTGGTGGGTCCGGCAGRAGGAATTTTTTATTTTTTATTTTTTTAACTTGAATTGCATTTGGGGATCAGGCTCCTCTGGGGGCTGGAGCACTCCTGCCAATGCTAGTGCCAGTGCTCGGAGCGGCGGGGACAGTTTTGAGCTGCTCGCTGGTGAGGGTGCGAACTGGCCCCTCCGATCCCGGATAGAGGAGCAAACTTCAAACGACGGGAGGAGGTGCAGGCTCTGCCCGGTGCTCCCGGCTCTCCTGCGCCTCGCCGGAGCTGCTGGA
Source organism: Rhea americana (assembly GCF_003343005.1). NCBI lineage: Eukaryota > Metazoa > Chordata > Aves > Rheiformes > Rheidae > Rhea > Rhea americana. Next base: position 319,340 of record NW_028185372.1, on the reverse strand, counting down.
TTGTGCCGGCCGGGGTGCTAGCACGGCCCTGGATACCAGGTCCCAGGATAAGCCCTGGAAAGACACCAAGGCGCTATATAGCCCATAAACATTTCTCTGTCCCTGCAGCTTCAGGGTCCAAAATGAATTGTGGGTGGAAGCCATCTCCCTCTCTGTAGCTCTTCTTGGACTGAGCAGCGGCGTCGGGGTGGCATTGAGAGCTGGATTAGGGAATGGATCTTGATTCTTTCATTGTTTTTTGTTTGTTTGTTTTTAACAAAAGCTTTTATTTTACTTGGTTTTGTTTTTAAGCTAAACCAGATCCCTAGTAGGGCCAGTGGAGCGGCTTGTGGCTGTGCTGGGAGAAACACCGCTGTGAGTGCGGGCAAGTGCCTGGCCAGAGCTGCCCGTGCCCATACCGTTTTTGTTGCTGCCATTTACTCAGTCATGCGTCTGTACCTTCAAAAAGTRTTACTAATTTTGATTTTTTGGAGTATGTTCAGAAGCAAACCTGTACTTTGCGACCTCACCTGCAGGTGCAGCGTTTGCTTGCAAGCAACCAGAGCGTTGCAAGGGGCRCGCCGAGAAATTGCTGCCTACAGCAGAGTCTGAGCGCTGTGATTTTTCCCCTAAATGATGCGTTGCCAGTTCCACCCTCCATTCTCCACACCTAAGGTGAACAGAGGGGGATAACTACAACTCACTCCRATTATTAGCGTAAATGCAAACATTATCTTTGTGGAGGCAAAGCAAGCAGARTATCTCCTTGCAGGAGCTGCCAAGGTTAATACTATGCATTAAATAGAGTGGGTATATACATACTTGCCCACACGTATACATGTATATGTGTATCTATAATCTCTATAGCACAATGTWTGTTAATGCCAGAAGGCACTGATGAAGCTGGATGAACTTTCTGCTCTTTGTGCCGCTTAACTTAATACCAAGAATTATTCTTCCTCGTCCCRAAATAGCAGAAATGGTAACGTGTTTAATTTCAAACTTCTGATTTTTGTGCAAAAGTTGAATCTGAAGTATTTCCCAAACTTAAAAAGACGACTATCTAAAAAAAGCGAAGAAAAATCGCTCTTGCCCAATAGCGTTTATTTATGAAGAGTTAAAAGGGGGAGCGCGGAGGGGGAGGAACAATGTAGTTCTTGTGACCTGAGCCCTTGGCACCAACCCAAACCCGCTTGCATGCTGAGTCCATCCATTGTACATTTTGTCAAATCTCTCGTATAATCCCAGTGTCTCTGGTCTTAATCTTAAAAAAATAGGCCTTTGTTTTGTACTTGACTCTAGAGGATAAAGAAAATGCGACTGTCTACAGTGCTGTCAGGCCTGGGCGGGCATTTTGCAGCGGCGTGCACGTTTTTGTGTTGTGCCTCCCTCTCCGTGCACGCAGCCTGCTGGGTGTCCGTAGTTTGCATCGTCCTCTCCTGTTATCTTCCAATTCCTCCCCTCGAGAGTTCTCCCCGACAACTGGGTTTTTTTCCGGGCTAAGGAAAGCAGTCTTCAGGGGCCACCGGCAAGCAATGCAGCCGGAGGGTGAGCGCTCCTGCAGCGGCGAAGCCTGTCTTAGGCTTTCAGAGAAATAATAGGAAATTGCAATACCTCGGGAGGGAGGGAGACCCTGGGGCCGCTCTGTTAAGGACTGACCCGGCATGCTGGCCTGCACGGTCGAGAACCGAGTTGGAATAGATGGAAGYCTGCATCCTCCATTTCCTCGGTGAATTTAGCCTGTACTTTATGGGTTTCTTTCTTATAATTTGTAAATGAGCACTTTGATTGCAGTGGCCGCAGAAGACTTTATGTGCAGCTGTTTGTTGCTTTTTTTTGATGCAATTTGTGATGACGAGTTGCAGTCTGTGTCTTTGCATCTCTTGGGAGAGCAAGGCACATCCAGCTGTCCAAATATCAAATTTTGTTGAGGAGGGAAGAAAAGGCAACATTTAGTTTTGGATTTTCCCAAACTACTCCATCACCTATCCCCTCCTTTTTATCTCAAAGTTTGAATAGCCTCCCTGTGCTCCCTGCAGTCTTGCAAAAAATGTAAGACCTTAGATGCTCTCTTATTTGAAGATTAAGATTTTAAGATTAAAACAACATTAAGCTGGCCCACATGTAGCTAAAAATTTTCCTTCATGGTTTAGTGAATTTTTATCCCATTAATCTTTTTTAACTAACCACACTTTTCGTTGTTTTTGCCAAGTGTCCCTAGCCTTAGCATTATGATCACTGATAACTTCAATTGCATGTTAGGGAAGTATTCAAAATTCTGGTCAAATTGGTGTGGAAGTGATAAAAGGATGGGTAATCCAGCCATGTCCAGTGTCAGCTGAACACTGTTTGTATCTATCCCTACAGCTGGTCCCTGTGGTCAGTCTAGGACCTGTGTTAAACTTTGCCACATAGGGCCAGCGCCRCAGTCCTATGCCCATGGCTCTTCCACAGATACGCTGCCTGTTACAGGGTGATTTGCTTTTTACGAGACAGCTCAGAACTGCAGCGCAAACTGTTGCCAAAAAATATGTGAATATTGAGATTTAAAGCACAAGAAAGCTAAGCAGTGAGTGAAGCTCGCTGTGTTTCACGTTGATGAGTGCAGCAGAACTGACACCTAAAGAACAGCAAAATGCTTCATGCACATGGGGACTTCAGCCATGGCATCTGCRGGACTGGTGGTGTTGCATAAATATGTTTTTAGTTCTTGAGCTGGAACAAGCTCTGTGGTCCCTATGCATGATACGCATCTAAGAAACAGTCTGTGCCAGTTTGCCGGCGAATCCCCCCTCTCTCGTGGGTAAATACGCGCRCGATGCAGTTATGCAGTGGGCCGGGGCGAAGAGCTGCCCTGCAGAGCCCTGTGCAGGGGTGCTATTTATTAACTTAACTCCTGGGACCCCCTGTCCACCAAGTGGCAATGTCACAGCAGCCTCTCCTTGACCACCTAAAACCACCTGAATCATCCGGCTGGGGGGTGCTGAAGACCCACCTGCTCCTCTAGAGCAGCCAGCGTCACTCTCCTGGATAATCTCCTGGTTACTTTCCCAATTTTCAACCATTTTCAGCTCAGGGACTCACAGAGCAGGACATACTTGCTGTGTATTTAATAACATCAATGGATTTCTCTACTGTGAATTTGTCCAGTCTCTCCATGAGTTGATGAAAACTCTTCCCCTTCTTGGGAGGGAGCTCCACAGTTTGGATACCCAGTGTGGGGGGTATCATCTTATTATCATCTCATTCTTATTAGCTTCATTTGATGCTCTCTAGTTCTTGTAATGTGTAATATTAATGTAATATTGCCTGATATAGGCGAGTCAGTTAAGCGTTTTGAGCACTGTCAGCTTGGCAATCTCTGTCATATATTGTGGATATTTATCTGGTAAAAAGATAGTCCAGCACAAAACTTCCTTCTATAAAGTCTCCATTTCTAATCCCTTGTGTAGCTTAAATCTGATGTATAAGAGAAACAGCTCTTAAAATGTATTTTCCATTAAGCAAAAAGTTTTCCATTTGTAATTATTTAGGAACAAATTATTAAGGGATGCACTTCTACTCAGGACCTGTTTACAAACGCAGGGAGGAATTGTGGCCTGGTTTTGCATAGACAGATCTGCCCCCGCAGAGCTTGGGGACTAGTTCTGCCAACACAGCGATGGCACTTTAGCAGCCTGAGTGCTGCTGCGGCTCTCCGAAACTCCTTTAGCTGCCTCGTATGGTATTGTTATGGGTTTGCAGCAGATCTGCAGACTCACTCTGGCTGCCTTGTACTGTGGAGATGACACAGTTCTTTCGTATAGCTGGTTCTCCAACATCTCTGGCTGTTTTTTTGTGGGAACTGGACATATCCTTCATCTCCAGAAGTGCCTCACCTGCATTGCGTTGGCATATGAAAGCCTCCAGCTCGCTGCCAGTCCGGGTCCGGACCTGGGTGCCAGCCCGTGGGTGCACCTGGCTGAGTCCCCCCTGCTCCGGTCCCCAGCGCAGATGCTTCCTGGCCCTGCTGGTTTCCAAGGAGGGCCGACCCCAGAAAGCAGACTGTTTCAGCACTCTCCCGCATCCTTTGTGCAAGAAAACTCTCATCCTTGCTTCTAGGTTTCCAAAACTGGCTGATTCTTTCCAGTTCAGCCATCTCTAATGTGATGTGTACAGGTGGCTTTTTTCTCCTGGCTAGCTCAGAGCGGAGCCTGCAGATGCACAGGTTATCTGCGTCTCCTCCTCACTGACAGCCCCAAGGCTGCTGACGTCGAGGAGCAGATCATTATTATTTCCCCTTGCACTGGGATATCAATATGCTGAGGGTGAGCAGGGAAGATGGGGGTGTATGACCTTTATAAGCTTCCCGGAGAGGCTGTGTGTGATCAACAGTCTTGAAGAATGCAATGTAAAAAAAATGTGTGCCCGTCCGTGTATGTGTATGTGTGTAGGAAAGGGTAAGAGGGAAAAGTGTTTTCTCTAAACTTATCTGCAAAGTCTTCGGAGTCAACTGCTTGAAGCTATAAGGAAAGATGACAGGGTGCAATAACTACAGAAACCTTTCTCCCCCTTACAAAAGTGGGAAATAGATTGAGGATATGTGCTTTTATTCACAGCAGTTTGACTGTGCGTGGTACAGCAGTGCATGTGCTAGGTAGGTGCAGAGCTCCTCCTTCCCCAGGACAGGAGCCGTTGGGTCGAGGGGTTCGATGTGAACCTTCTGGTGGGGATGCACGTGGGGGTAGGAGAGAGGAGCAAGCTCGGGAGTGTGGCAGCCTGTCCCATGGAGATGCGGGCTCTGTCACAGGGGTTTTGCTTGGGTAACTTATTTATATAGAACAGGGGGCATTTACTGATAAAACCTGTAGAAAAAATGAGAAAGGGTGAAATGAAAGCCTCTTCTCTTAGCACAGCRTGGCACATAACCCAATAAAGACATAAACTCTAGTTTTCACCAACTAATGATGGCAAGTCTGTTTCTGAATAGCCACGATAAAACCTGTGAAGTGTATTAAGCAGCTGTGTGCTTTTTAACCAAACTGCCTGCAAATGACTCTTCAGATATATGCTTAAGCTTGAGTATCTGTGAGCTCTGATTGTCGTTTGGGTGGAGGATGTCGGACGGTGAGAAACAGGCTCATTTCTGTGCTTTCCAAGATGTTGTAGGGTGGTTGTGAGAGGAGACACAAGCTGGATGCTAATGAGTTCAGCAGCTGCTGCAAGTTATGTTATTTTCCCACTGTCAACACGGATGCTATGTTGCTGGGCTGGGTGTTTTTAGGACGATGGATACCTACAGTCTGGTGCYCCTTCAGCATTCATAGTCTTTTTTCTTTTCCCCTTTTAAGATTTAAACCAGTTCTAATGTTACAGCATCTCTTGCTATCTTACGATTATTTGAAACCATAGGGTTGCATATAGTGCCATTTTATTTTAGGTCTCGCCAGCGTATCTTAAGTTATGCTGGATGCCAGCATTGATCTTGCTCGCGTGTTGTTACCCCTGCTCCCTCTCTCCGCAGGTGTGTCACCAGCACAGGCTGGTGCATCTACAGGGACTTGCAGAACTAGTCCCATGGAGGTACCCAAATATCAACAGTCTCCCTTACGTGGCCATCCCCTTCTTTGATTACCAGGGATAAATATCCCTCTGGAGCTYGTGTTTTCTGAGAGGTTCAGGGGCAAGTCTCAGTACACACATCTGAGTTCAGATGCTCAAAAGAGTTCTACCGCTGTCTTTCCCTAAATAAGAGTTAGCTTTTGTTATTTCTAGAGGTTCAAGCCTATTGCTAGAATTGTAATACTGCTAGTTTATCTTTCTTGAGGCARTTTAATATTTTCTTGGCTATATAACCCGTCTTCCTGTACAACGAACAGATGTTTTCACTGGATTCTTTGCATCTCTGAGGTCTCTTTCCTGGATGTTTTACATTCAATTAGAATTTATGAATGTGTAGAAGCTCCTTCTGGGATATACTACATTTCTTCCCAGAGAATTTCCCATGGTGTTGGGATATTTTCTGGCTTTCTTGTCTCTCTCAAACTTGTGTGAACATAACTCTCCAGACTGTTTTGTCATTCAAAGGTCTTACGACCTTATGTTTTATCACAGCACCTGATAATTAACAAGCATTAATCATAATTAGCAGCACAGGTGGGTCTCTATCCCACTATTTCACCTCTTTCATGTTGGAAACTGCCAGCTTTTTCATTTTTGATATTTCTTTTACTGTTTCTGAACTTTGCTTCTCATTGCATAACATAGCACCCCGTAATAATTGTGAATCCTTAAATTTTACATCATAGTACATGCAAAATACTGGGTTTTTGGGGGTTTTTGGGGTTTTTTTTTTTTTTTTGATCCTTAGTCTTTCAGCTTTGTTTTTCAAGGGCCTGTGATTTCTTGCAGACATAAGCACACTGCTGTCCCTCTGAGTCTGTTTTGGGCTTCTTCCTTTTGTTTAGACATGTAGCTTTTTGAAGAAGAATATCCGTCCTCTGTCCTGTGAAGGACCTTACATACCTACATTGCCTCACGAGTAATAGCAAGCACAGCTACTCTGTGCTGTTTCTCATACACTTTTCCAGTTGAACATACGTAAATAATTTGAACTGAAACTTCAGCTTGGCAATATTTGGGTAATAGCTCTGTGTATGGGATGAAACAGTCTTCCTTCGTGAGATTACCTCACATGAGAACTCCTTTGATTCTTTCCACTTTGGCCTCAAAAATACATTTTGGTTTTGTTGGTGAGTTTCTAAAAATGAAGTTAAGACAGCTAGGGAATGGTGTAGACAAATGATTGATGAACATGGGTGCAGTTAGAGCCGTTCTGCGCAGCTATTTCACCATCCTAGCTACAGGATGAAAAAACCCAAACATTCCCATGTTGTTTTACAGCACATGCCCAGAATTAATTCTTAAGCTTATAGTCTTAAAAGTAAATGTTGAGCTCATGTGTTTACAATCAAATTTATCTCTCAAAAGTAAATCCTTTGCCTATCATCTCTCTGTCATCATCCCCCCCGCCCCCGCAGTTTTTCTGGAGGAGAGTGTACTAAGTGTTACGGAGATCATTTATCCACTTGCAAACTTGGCAAAGGGAGACACGAGTTACCTGCACCGACTGCACGCAGGCGATCTGCCTTTGGCTATCATGTATTCCCTAGTTTTTATCTTCCCTGTTATTCTGTGCTGGCTCGGAACTGCCAGCTTGTGAGCTTTTCAGGATTCAGGCTTCGTATTGCGTGAGTGACTGCTCAGCAGTTTTAAGTCCCCGTTCATAGTCAGAAAGAGATGTGAGTGCTCAGTGCTTACAAGACGGGATGCATCTGTATTTTTGTTAAGGACAGGGCTATGTGTAGCTTTAGAAAGGGAAAGGCCATTTGGTTCAGGGATGGATCCTTGACTGAGACTTGAAGACACCAGATCTTTCTTGGCTTAGTTACTGGCCTGCTGGGTGTCATTAGGCATGTCGCTTTGGGCCAAGCCCAAAGGGATTTTGGTATTGCAGTGGCTGAATTCTAGGCACTCGGCCACCTAATGAAATCCAGATCCCAGCATCACACATCCAGACACATCCAGGGAAAGCAAAGGGCCTGTGAGAGTGGGCACCGTGAAGCCAATGAGATAAGGGGGGGGGGGTGCATAAGGGAGCTGGTGGGTATTTTTTTAACGTGTTCCTCCATGCAGCACTTGCTGCTAGGAGCCCTCTCCTGGAGCCGGATGCTTGAGGCAGTTCGGACAACTTTTTTAATGAGGAAGGCAGGGAGCAATCCTCGCTGTGGCAGAATGGGGCTAGAGCCTCCAGCCCTCACCTGGGAACGCGCTGGGACTCGGAGTGGGATACACTGGCGCCTGGAGAGAGGCGCTTGGACACGTGTCTCCAGCAGAAGGTCTCAGTGTCAGGGCGGCAGGCGTCCACTGGGGCAAGTAGCACGGTTGTGAGTGTTAGGATTGGTCCTGGACTTGCATACTCAGCCCTTAAATTTGTCTCATCCACAGGGATATTGGTTCTTCTTTCAGATCACTTTGCAAAGTATAGGTCTGGATGAARAAAAGCTAGAAGGAATATTGGATATTTGCAAATGAACATTTAGATATTTGGCCTGTAAGGCTGTTTTAACAAAACTGTCCGTAATGCGTAATACATGCCATCGTTTCAGAAGGCTGAAATACCTCTTCAAATAACAAGCAGCAATGCTGGCAAACAGTCTTCAAAGGTAGCGAAATAATCCCTAAGGGGAGATCTGCTTTTGTGAGGAATTCCCCAGCAGACGGCTGGGAGATCTTAACAAACAAGTCCTTTTAAACTGCGATGTACTTTGAAGCTTGAGTGAGCATTCATTCATTTGGCACAAAAAGCAACAGTGAAAAGGAGGGGGCGAAGGGTGGAAAGGCTTAGTCAAGGTGAAAACTAAGTTGAGTCTTTACGCAAAGCCATTGTGGATACAAATGAATTGCTTCAGTGGAGGTAATAAAAGATATGTTATCCCACATTTAATAAAAAGCAACAGTGAAAATACAAAGAGCTCATTTCAGGCTTCAGTTATCTGATGCCTCCTGTTTATTGCACCCAGCCATTTCTACCAGGAACGAGCCCAAAGAAGCGTATTGCCCTTTGAAGTGTGGGCTGCACGGCCAGTTTYCCATTAGCTGTTTTGTGGAACTGCTTAAATCTGCTTAATACGATCCACTTTCATACTTTGGCCTTACCGGTGGCAGAGGGGAGAGGGCAGATGGACTTCTCGATAAGCCCTGCGAATGGGCACTGAGGACGGGGTAAACTGGGGTGCGTTTCATCCTGGTTTATACAGAGAAAGGAGGACGCAAGGTAAACCAGAGGCTTGGCTMAACGAGATGCAGAGCACATACGGTTTTCAGTAATAGCAGGGTGCTTGGCAGGACTGTGAGGAACATAGGCCTCACACTGAAAAGCACTCGACAGAACTGCCGCAGAGGACGCTTTTGTTCAGTTTGAGTAGGAATAATAGAACCTTGTCCTAATTTTTTGCTTATTCTGTTAGTATTTTCAGCTTGCAGTTGAAACCATTGTGTTATCTCTAGTGGTCAGGTCATGGTATTCAGAAAAACAAGTTTCTTGACAGTGCATTTCCTGCTAACTGAGATATTAAAGTTTGTGGAAGAATCCCCACTAACTTCAATAGCATTTGGATTGGGGCCACAGCCCTCTTCCAGGCAGTAATAAACACTGCACATTTTTCCTATCAAAAGCAATCATTTTACAGATGTATTTCACTAGCTAAGCAGATGTTTACCTTCGTGATGCCATACAAGAAGGACAACACTCGATCTGAATTGCAATCAAGTTTAAATTTTATTATATAAAACAGTAACATACTTCCAAAGGTTACGTTGCAAAATGCTTCTTTATGCTGAAGCATTTTGCACCAGCCTTGCGCTTGTAAGCAAGTCCAAACAATCCCAAGCAAATGGATTAAGATACACTTTTTCAAGGAGTTGTGTTGTGACCATTCTTAAAACAACATCTTTCCTCAAAAAGTGGATTGGTGTGCTGTGATATCATTGTGGAGTCATGACTTTGAGAAACAAACTTATTTATATTAATGAAAAATATTTCAGTTGAAAACATTGTCCAAACAACCTCCAGGAAAGTCATTGTTGTGGACTGGAAAGAATGCTGCTTCACATGTGTTTAATTATTGGGGGAAAAAAATGAATCTTGCCTTGCATCACAAAAATCAATCTGCAATAACAGGAAATCCTGAGCCATTTATGTAGAGGTTCCTCTTTCATTGTAACTGGCAATTGGTTCCAGCTTCTAAAACCTGTCTAATTCTCGACAGCTATAATAATAGTGCCACAGCTGAATTGTACACAGCAATGTTCTGATCGTGAGTCTGATTTAATACTGTAAATCAAAAAAACAAAGGAAATGACTTGCTGGTATTCAGTGATGCTCTGTTGCTTTTTGGTTATAAACACAGAGGCCAGTAAAAATAGGAAAACGTCCAAATCTACTAGCAAGGAGCTCATAGTTCCTTCTTCAACCTATGCATGCCTGGGCTTATGCAAGCCAACGCGATAAAACGCGAGGGAGTGCAAACACGAGATGTGTCTTGTTGCTATTTGTGTTACCGCAAGCCCCTGCACCCGCAGCTGCTGAGGGGGATGCTGTTGTATTAGTTACTGTACAAACGCAGAACAGAAAGAGCAGCCCACGTGCCAAGGTATTGGTGATTCGGGGTGCAAATCGAAGGACGGCACCCCGCAGRTGCAAGGAGGCCACGTGATGGGGAGAGAGGCTCAGCAGTAGCGAAGACCTGCAGAGCGTGGGGCGAGCCCTCCAACGAGCAGCAACACAGCCGCCCCGTCCCGCTCCCCAGCGTTAGGCACAGACGGGCTGAAACTGAAGCTCGTGCTAGTGAGTTGCATCAGGGAGTCTCATCCAGGTGACACCTTGTCYACGATCTCCTTAGCCCATGTGACAGAAGTAGTTCCACCAACTCCTTTGTATTGTTCGGCATTTCTCCCTCAAATAAGAAATGGGCTGACATTGTCACGTGGGTCTTGACTGGGGGCTGTCCTGATGGCGGTCACTACGGAAGCGTTCTGCCTTGTCGGTGGATATGCTGTGGATTTTTGGCATTCTGCTTTCTCTTTATGTTCCTTGGTTTTTGCTTTCTGATCAGTTCTCTTTAATTTGTGTTTTTTATCCTTCTCCTCCAATCTCTTCTTCTACCTGTTGCACAGACGCGAGTTTTTGTTAAAAAAAAAAAAAAAAAAAAAAAAAAAAAAAAAAAAAAAAGAAAGAAAGAAAAGAGGGAAGGCCAAAAAAGTAAATTATTGGGATCTTGGCAGAAGGTAATGTTCACGTGGAGAATCAAATCTCTTGAACAGGACGGTAGTGGCTGTGCAGATGATGATGGGAGCTCCCGTTGTGAGGGTCCTTGCAGTGGTGCCCTCACCGAATCCGGTGAGATGCCCTGAACTGCTGCTCTGAGCAGTTCTCGTGGCCCTGCTGGCCGTGCTCCTCCGTGACCAGTCCAGCACATGCCTGATCCATTGTTACTGATTATCTTAAAACTATATATATGTGTTTCTCCTAGCTACTATAACAAAGTTCAAAAGACAGTCCTTCATGACCGTTACTGCATCTGCAAGAGCAGTTTCTACTGGCTATTTTCAAGCATCTTTTCTATGTACAGCTTGGTCGATTCTGCAGGAGGAACTGGGTGGGGGAATCTCTAGGACAGCCAGGCTCTCAATCTGGGATGTTAACCAGCGCATTAAAGCATCCTATCTGTTGGCTTGTGCACAGTGGGAATGCCTGGGGGAATGCCTGGGCTTCTCAAAATTGCTCCTGCTACCAGCAATTAGTTGAATGCTGTGATATGAAGCCAGCTAGGAGGTCAGTCAATCCCCTTGTCTCAAGCCGGTCTGTTTTGTCACGTACACAAGGAGGAGCTGGGGAGTTTCTGGACCACCCAGGGAATTAAAGGCTAAGTGCTGTGGGTGTGCGTGCAGGCACAGCCCTGATACTCACCTACCCTGCAACTGTAACTGCAAGACAAACCTGAATTTCATCCTTATATCTCCATTATAACTTAAATTCCATAGATCTTGCCATATGCCTTGCAGCCTCTGGATTGAAAGGCAAACATTGGCTGCACAATCTTCTAGATCCAAGGCAGATGTCTATTTTATCTCTTCATTTTTTTAATATCCAATTGATAACTAGAGGAGAAGGTAAGGGAGGCAGCAGGCTTTTTGTGTTACTCCTATCTGTAGTCACAAGGCACTTTTAAGTGCATCTGAAGATGTACTTTTCAAAATTTTAACAGGGCTACTGATAGAAGTAAGATACTAGCCAAGGTAGCAAAAGCCAGATCATAGGATAATTGTGGTTGGAAAAGATACCACAAGATCGCTAGTCCAAGCTCCTGCTCAAAGCAGGGTCAGCTATGAGATGTGACCAGGTCTCTAGGGAATGGACCCCGGCTGCTCTTGTAAGCCTTGAAGAGTAGACTAAACTCCTTAGGTGCAGGATGGCAGCTTGCTGCCTGCTGATGCTGCTTGTTGGGGTGAGTCTAGATTCAAGCAAGCACTTGAGGACAGACTTTCTCACATACTTACCAATGCCTGCTTTTAAATCTCATTGCCTTTGTTTGTTGACTTTGAATGAGTACTTGTAGCAGAGTCTTGGCTACATTGCTGGAGCAGAGGAGCAGTTACATGGAAGCATGCTGGAATAACATAAATTGAGTTTGAGATCTAATGGAGAGCTGGCAGTGGCACGCGCCTTGTTTTTCGTTCTGGGGTTTTCCTTTGCCTCCACTTCCCACACAAGGGCCTGGCTCCGTGACTTGGGCTTTCAGTCATTTACTATGATACTAAGAACATTGTTATTTAACTGACTGCAGCACAGTGAGACCGAAAAAGACTTCATGSGGAGCAGATGTAGATGTCAGTCAAGCTCAGTGTGTTCAATATGAAGAGAGATTGTAAACTTATGGTTTATTTAGTTTGGATACAAAGAACTTGAAACARGTCTTTTGAAATAGTGAAAGGGTCTTGTTTCTGTGCTGTCTTACAGAAGGTAAATTAGCTTTATTCCTGTGTAGCTACATCTTGATGTCCTTATAGGAGACTGCCTGGCCCCAGGCATGGCCCAGTGCTCCTGCAGAGAAGAGAAGGACCCTCTCAAAAAGGCCTGGGACTGCTGTGGCTCTTGGAGATGCAGCGGTCTCTGAGGGAGACGATGGTGAGCTGTAATCCCCATCTGGTTAGAGGCCTTTCTAGACTTAGCAAATTCAGTGGTCAGCCCTCTGGTATTATTTTGTCTTTGTTCTGGGAACACAGGGGTTGAATTTTTTTTCTGTAGGCATAGAGGGAACTGGGAATTAGCCAAGCTTTCACTCATTTTCTGATAGCAGCTAATACTGGGTTGAGACCACACTCTGCAGAGCTCTGTGCAGACGCTTGGAGAGACATTCACTGCCCTGAAAAGTGCAAGGTTTTACTCTCCCTTCTCACAACGCCCAGGAATTTACCCAGACCCATTCTCTTAGCAATGTTCAGCATGTAACACAGTGAGGGAAATCATCCATTTGCAACGTACCTGTGACCCAGCCCTCTGAGTTTTGCACTAACCAGCCTGGGTCTCACATGAGCTCTCTTCACGTTCATCTGCCCTGCAGCTCCTGCACGAAACCTCCRTGTCCACAGCTGCACCAGACCCGGGTAACCCTGAACCTTGATTTCTGCTTGCAGAGACAACAGTGCTGATCAGAAGTATAGAGCAGCTTCCATATGAGGAGAATCAAACTGATGAAGATTTATTTTGGCAAAGAAACAACAGAGGGAATAATAGAGGTCTCCAAAATTGTGGATGAATTGTCCACTTCTTTCCACAATGCAAAATCTCAGAGATGTCTAAGAAATTATCAGGCAGCAGGGTCATAACACAGTTAAATGTGKAATTCTTTGTCACAGGAAGATACRGATGCTGAAGTTTACATGGCTTCAGAAAAACATTTAGTTCAGGGAAGAAAAATCCATCTTGGGCTACTGGGCACCTTGAACATAAAGATTTTATTTCAGCCTTGGCCACTGTATTATTTTTATGAACAATAACTGAGGAAAAGAGCTTTCTGGAACCAAATGGCCCTTTTGCAAATACTGACTTTTGCAAAACACCTCTGCCATGCAGACTGGAGTCTGTGATCAATTGCTAATATAAAAATATAAAAATAATATAGTGATAGTGTATGTAGGCTACCAAACCCTTTCGCTCCTACAGGTGGGCACATGCCTTATTGCAGAATTTGGCAGCACTTAGAGTGGTTTTAGGAACATTTACTGGTTTTTAGGCTGATTTTAACAAGGGAGCAGGTAGGCAAGCTCCCCAATATCTCATGTTAATGACTGGATAGTTTGGTATTGTTTTATTCAGCAAAGAGTGCCCTCCATCTGATCAAACCACTGGTCCAGCCAGGATCTGGAGAACTGAACTACTTCCTAACTGCTGCTATACCAAGATCTCAGCTGAAATTGTCATATTTCTTTATTCATTTTTCAATTACAGAGCCTCCTCCCTAATGTTCAGATTTTGTACTAGTTTACAACTGTACGCTCCCCTGGGGGACATTCAAAACTGGGCATGGTTAACTGCACGGAGATGATAGGGTGGTTAACAGCTGAACTTCATGAACAGCTGGTAGCACTGAACTGTTTAATGCTTTTTTAATGAAAACATGTTCACAAAACTCAATTTCAGGTCTTAGCTTGAACACATGGTATCCTTCCATATTGCTCTATCCTTTTCTGTAAAAAAGCCTGAGGTGGCCTGAATCCATATGGTGGTCTAAATCCACACAGATTTATCAACATTATATTGTCCTTTCATATGCAAGAGTGAAAAGCCTGAGGCATGCTTTGGRTGCTACAAATTTGTCTAGATCATGTCTGTAATGAGTAACATTTTTTGGTGCTTCGCTGTTGCTGTTTTCCCATGTTTGAAAATCAAATCAAAAGTAGGAAGACGAAGAAAAATGGATGATTGGAGTGTGTAATAAGGCATCAATGCGATTAAAATAACCTATGGAGATAAAACACCGTTACTTACTGTGAAAGTAAAWTGTAGAAGACAAACTGGCCAGACTGGTGCCAGAGAGCACGGGGATGGTTTCTCTGCTGAAATCMTTACGTGAACTTGTAGTAAAATTACAAATGCTACGTTTAGCRAGAAAATAGAGTTAATTAGATTGTTTCTAGAAAACAAGTACKCTCTTTTTTCCCAGATACTTCTTGGGAAAAGAATGAAAAATATCCTTATTTAAATGGAGAAAATTGGCATTCAGGCATAAATACTTGTCTTAACCATTGTCACCAAAATTATCTGAGACGTTCGGGAGTGCTAAGAACCACAAGTCTAACTGAAGTTGGTAGCAGTTGCATGTTCTTGGTGCTTTGGAAAACAAGAATGTAATTTATCCTATCTGGGAGCAAAAACAAGTGATTTGGGATTACTCGTGTACCAAAATGTCAGGAGCAGAGACCAGTTATACCAAAGGGTTTACAAACAGATGTGTCAGAAAAAGATAAATGACAATTCTTAGGTRTGTTTTCTCCTGTATGAAGGGAGAAAACATGATTTTCAAAATATTTTGTTGTCTACAACTTTTTTTGTTCAAGAAAATGTGAAATGCTCTTGAAATTATTCAGAACTTTTTCTATTGAAAATGTCATCAGAATCAACATAGTCATAGGAAACATTTGAGTTATGATTAATCAGTACTTTCCYGTGCCAGATGGCTTCTTCTGGAGGTTTTGACCAGGTCTCTCCAAGTTAGGGACAAGCTAGTTTGCAGTGAGGTCATGAAGGGCAGTTGAACAGTTGGGATTTTCAGATTTCATAGCTTATATGTGATACTGTGAAGGCCAAATTAATCTGACAAATTTTTCAAAGTTAATCATATATACAGATACACACACACACACACACCTCAGGTTACTTTGAGAGTTAATATTTAATTTTTTTTCACAATAAAGTGCAACAAAAAGTCTCACTGCTTTGTGGAGCACAGTTACAGTAAACGTTTGGAGCAATCCTTATCCTCTCTGCTACTGCATATGAGCCCTCCCATGCYGTGCACCAGCCACGTAATGGGAGATAACTGCATTTTGATCAAGTACCAGATGAACTGGAGGGTGAAGGGAGGCTCTGCGAGCTGATATGTGAGGCTAGCTGGGAATTAAAAAAAAAAGTCGGACAAGGTCGCTGCRAAGTATTTGGGGCAGGAGCCGCGTCTGTGCCTGCGAATGAACCCGGGCTGCCCCATGCTGCCTGTTCCACAGTCTCAGCATCAACCAAGTGCTATTAATAATTTTCCTGGGAGTCCGGGAYACACCATTGTTCTTCATAATGAAAGGAAAAGTCAATAAAATAACTCCTATTGTAGCTATTTTAAAATACGCAGTCTATGGAATGCTGCTTTTTAACATGTTCTGTTTTGGTTTTTCCCCTCTGCGTGGACTGACTCAGTCGCTTTTCTAGTCAGCGCTGCACGATCAAAAATCTGGTCTTGATAATGTGGAGGCATTAGGGGTAAACCCTTCCCTGCTGTAATTCCAGCAATAATAATGGAATTGCATCAGGGATAATGGAAGAATCTAACTTTTTGTTTTAACTATTGCATGAGAACTGAGGCACTAATCAGTCCCTAACTTTCTCCTTACCCTGCTAGGTTGGGAACTTCCAACGCGGGCTGTAGGGTGGCTTTGTTCTTCTTCCTGTTTGGTGGTAATAAACACATTTTTGACAGCAGTTGCAGTTTTGAAGCCCATGTCAAGAATCCTTCAGATGAGATTGGGAGAAATATTAAAAATGCACCCTGCTGTCTTTGAAAGCAAAGCTCATACACAGCAGTGTTGGCCTATATTACAGTTCTTAATCTTTAAGGTGTATATGAAACACTGGAGGGCTGGCAGCTACCGCAGGGTGAGAAAGTAGCATTTTTGGCAACCTCCAACATGACTGAAAAAATCTCTGCATTCACCAGAAATCCAATCCTCTTTTTATTTACTATTTTGACTCCGTTATTTATAAAACATCACAGMAACATAAATATCCTACGTGAAAAGCTTATTGCATCCTGTTTAAAATAGTTGTTTTATTGCACACAGGCCGTATTTCCTGGACACTTAAAACTTAATTTGCTCACCAGTGTTCCTCAGTGCTTATAGGAAGATTTACACCGACGAGCGCAGACGAATGTGCGTGCGTGTCTGTGGCCGTAGTGCTCCGGCTTGRACGGTGAAGTACCTTTGCCTGGAATTCCCACTGGGATGCAGCTATTCGGGACTTAGGACSGACTTTGCTGGATTTTGCAAAAGCGGCTCCGTTAGGAGCGGTGCAGGAAAGCTGCCGCTGAGCACGTGATGTTGCAGGGATTAGCAGGGAGCCCTTCCACGGGCTGCGCTGCTTGCTTGCTACCTCCTGGAAAACAAGCACGAGAACATTTTTTTGTGAGGGGAAGAGAACAGAGTGTTTTCTGAGCAGCATCAGGATTTGTTCCCCAAGGGTTCATTGAGGAATATTCTTTAGAGTAACTCTTTTTCATAGGGATAAGAGAGCCTGCAGGATTTTAGACGTTGTGCGGGTTCTGGAGAAAGCCCAGCTAGTGAATAGGCTTTCTTTTCTCCTTGTGGTAAAAGCTTATTATTCACAGCAAAGAATTCAGCCAGACGAGATGTTCCGATCTGGGCTCCATTTTAATAACCCTTCTCCTCCTCCTCCCTTTTCCCTCCCTCCGACAGACCTCTGTGCTCGTTGCAGAGGTTTTCGTTTTACCACAAGCGTCATTCCAAAGATGCAATCACCCTGTTCCTTTTCCCGGGCCTGAAACGGGGTTTTTAGCAGTTGCTTGCTGGCTAGCTGMGCCTGGCTCTCCGGGCTGCCGCCGGGACTCACCTCGGGAGAGCGCCGAGGTTGCTAACCCTGGCGGGATCAGCGGTGGTTTTCCAGCCTTGCCAATGCAGTAGAAGGTGCGTTTTCACCTCCTCTCTGCTGCTGGCATCTTGCAGCCTCTCCGGCACTTGAAGCATTCCYGGTGTATCCATATTTCAGCTTTAATTGATAAAGACTAACGGGAGAAAAATAACTTTAGAGCTAGAGGGAAACCCATTTTGTTCAGAAAGTAAGACAGAAATGCAGGGAAAAAAAACTGAGACCACATTCGTCTCGCTTTTCCCTCGCTGTGATGTAATTTGAGACAAATTGCATGAGGAATGGGTGATCCCTCTCYGCTCTCGCTACCGGTCCGGCTGCTGTTAGTCGGGAAAACTGCTTTCGGCGCCTCCTTAGTTGCACAAACATAGGCTTGTGCCGGCGCGGTGCGGTGCGGTGCGGCGCGGCACGGCGGACAGCTCGGGGAGGACCGCCGGGAGGGAGCTGCTCCGCGCGCCGCGTTCGCCCGAGCGGGCACCGCGGGACCCGAGGGCTGCGGGAGGCCGAGGGTGCTGAGCGCCCGCGCGTCCCCGGGCTGCGCCCGCGGCTGCCCTCCGCTCGCCGCTCTGCCCGCCGGCCCGGCAGCTAGGAAACAGGCAGGAGACTGTTTTTTCCCCCGTCTTTAATGTTTTCACCGCCAAAGCAGATATGTGTAACAGATGGAGGCAGCCTGTGGTCTCGGAGAGCCTGCTCATCTCCCCGGCTTGACCTTCATCTGTAGAAAATAGCAGCGAATTCATGCGAGTTATTTTAGCGATCTCTGGCAGCCCCACTGATTTTTTTTAAGGCGCTGCAAAACATGGTTTGCATTGAAAACGGAGTTCATTAGGATCACTGGCTTCACTTAGCATTGTGGCAGCATGTTTAAAAAGAGGTCTGGAAAGAAATTTGATGGCATAGCTGTCAAAGATTCRAAAGTATGAAATGAATAACACCGTAGCACAGAATAATCTTCTAGGCTTCAAAGCAGGATCTTATTTAAATTCATTTTGGCATAGTGGTTATTTTATTGAGYTTTTAAAGCAACAATGAAAAATATAGTCAGCTGTTGCCTGGCAGAATAATTGTGTCCTGTGGCAGCAACCGTTCCCCTATCTCCAGCAGCGTAAGGCAAAGGAGATGGGGAGATGCCCCCCTCCCTCCTCACCTCCCGCCCGGCTCCTGCAAGGATGCAGCYGGGTGAGCGGGATGAGGTGCAACAGGAGACCGCTGCAGGAAAGTCCAGGAGGAGAAGGGGGTGGCGGAGGGATAGCCGGGGAGAGACACTGGGGAAATTTTTAGAAAGGAGATGGGGACTCCGCTGGCGCCGCGTGCCGCGTGTCCCTCGCACCCCACGTCGGGGAGCCAGCCTCGAGCACACGCGGGCGGTGTAAAACCTCCCCAGCTCCTCTGAAAACTCAGGCTCGTGGTCACAAATGACTCCACGATAAGAAGTGGAGGGACTTTTATTATATTTTCCCTGTGTTTTAACTTCCTATCTGGCAAGGAAAGGAGGAAACTATCCCCTGATCTCCCGGGACCTCCGTATCTCCAGTGCACCGCGGGGAGCGTGTGCCCAGCTCGTGACGTGAAGTTATCTGTAGAAGAAGAAATATCTGGGTGCTAGAAAACTACTCTTGGACAACCCTTCCCTTTCCTTTCCCGCTGGTGAAATCCTTATTCTGACTGGATAGTCATCTTGTGTCTTCTGCTGCTCAGTCCAGTGGTTTTAATCCTATAATCTTTCCTCTTGGCTTCGACTGCTGCGCTCTGATCTGAATGGTTGTAAAATGCAGTTTGTAGGCATGGTACCAGAAACATATGTACACTACAGCACTTCCAGTGAATTCTCTTTATCTCTCCCGGCAGCAATATTTTCAAAGACCTCTATGGCGCAGACAAGTACGTGCTGCACATGAATCTGTCCTTAATTGACATGTGGCCTTTGGAGTGTTTTCTCAGCCCGTTGTTAAGATCACTTCCAGTGTTTTCCTTTGCGCCTGCGTTGATCAGGAATTTACTGTGAAAGGTGAAACGTCTTTTCCAAAAAGCAAAACCACATATCTCCGACCGTGTGTGACAGAGAACTTTATAAATAACCACGGGGACTTTCTTAACTGGGGGGGGGGGGGGGG
>NW_028185372.1:294284-299764 GCF_003343005.1 Rhea americana | reverse complement strand
GAAAGAAAAGGAACGAGTGGCTCGAGCTTGGCGGTTTCTGAGCGGGTGTAGTTCCACTCGCAAGCGGGATCCACGTCGGTACCTCGCCGGCGCGCGTGCCCGGCGCCCGTGCCTGCAGCGGGCTCCGAAGGGCAGCTCCGGCGTGCGCCGAGCGCCTGGGGAGCGCGCGTGCAGCTCGTCGGGAAAAGCCATGCGATGCAGAATAAGCAACGGCAGTGCCATTTCCCCGGGAACGTCTTCTTCGGTCGCTTCGGATCTGTTCACTGTCCTGGGCACGGTTATTTTTTGCGGCTCTTCCCCTCTGCTTTCTGCAGCCGTTTCGGTCACTCGGGTCCAGCGGCGAAGCAGCCGCCTGCCCTAGCGCCCGGCAGCGACCGCCCGCCCTCCTCCCGCTCTCTGACCTCCTGCACGCAAATCCTGCCCCTGTCCAAGTCTCGCTTTCATATTGCAGAGCAGATAACATGACCCTGCAACATGTTTTTAATTTTGAGAAAAAAYGTGCATCCTTTCCATGCRCRGTGYGACTCTTTCGGTGTACGGTGTGTCRCCGYGTCTCTTACAGCTCTTTACAAGCTGCTGGAATAGCTAAAGATGCTCCAAGCTCTTGAAAGAAGAGCTCATAATAAACACCATTTGGCATTAGAAAAGTGCTAGTTGTGCAAAGGCTGCTACCTGTGGGGTTAACATTTTCTGTCTGTGTTTTCACATCTGCAGAGAGGACAGCCCCAAAGCTGCCCTGTTTTCTTTGGCTGCCTTGCTATGGTGGAACTACATTTCTTGCCAGTGCTCTCCCACGATCCAGCCCTGCTGGTCTTTTGGGTTTAACTCTTTTTGAAATGGTTCTCCACCGCTGATATTTATGTGGGGCAGAGTGTGCTCAAGAGGAGCCCGCAGAGATTTATACTCTGTCATTTCAAGCAAGTCTTTGGAAATAATTGACTACGTAAACAACTCCCTTTTGCAAGAAGTCAGCCTGTGACTGACAGTCACTGCAAAAATGTCAGTTCTTGCAAAAATGACTGCTGTATTTATGATATAGGGAAAGCTTGCCACGTGCCTGCATTTAATTCTCAGCAGAAGTATTTCAGGAGCATAACCACTGCTCGGCTAAAGATGGGTTTCAGTAGG
Organism: Rhea americana; assembly: GCF_003343005.1. Taxonomy (NCBI): domain Eukaryota; kingdom Metazoa; phylum Chordata; class Aves; order Rheiformes; family Rheidae; genus Rhea; species Rhea americana. The sequence continues at coordinate 298,636 of NW_028185372.1, read as the reverse complement.
ACTGTCAGTTCCTCCCATGTTTGAATAATTAGCTCTTGGGTGATGCTTTAAGGATTTTTCTTTGCTTCTGGTTTCTGAATGTGATGCTGCTAAAAATACCAGCTGTTTTCTTGGAATTTGCGGCATGTTGTCATTTGCAGTCTCAAGTGCAAGCTGCAAGTTGGAAGTTGGTTGGGAAAAACACTAGTAGCTCRGGGATTTGAGCTGCCTGGGATTTGGAGTAGGGCAAGAGCTGAGGACAGTGGTCCTTCAGGCACCTTGAAACAAGCATTTGACCTGCAAAGGGCTGCTCAGCGAGTGCACCCTGCGTTGCAGGTGCCGCTGCCCTTATCAYGTGGCAGGAGGTCACTGCTGGTGTGATTTCTTTGCAGTGAGCCTTTTGGTCATGCCCACTTCACGATGGAATAAAATGAGATCGCTTTGCGGGGCTGTGTGGGTAAGAGCATCTCCCTCGTCTCCTGAGCTTTCTCAAGGAGATGCAGGACTTACCTGTTTTCTTATACATTTACCTATGCCAGTGCCTTGATGTTGCATGTTGGTACATACTGCTCCCTCCTTGAGAGTGTTGTGGAAAAAGACCTTGTAACTGGGACTTGTTTTTTGCATTTGATGTTTTAATGCCATYTCTTATTCCCTGTTCAACATTACAGCAATGCCAGCAAAGCCAACACTMTGTGCATACTACCTGTTGCCAGCACGGCCACCACCAAGTGCTCTCTAGACTTTCTGCCAGACCTAGATTTCCATAGCTACTGTGACACTAGAGTAAGAGGAGGCTTAGGGGAGGTCAGCCCTGGAGTTTGCTCCCATTGCAGTGCTCAGAATGGAAATTCGGAAGGGAAGTCTCTCTGCTGCAGCTGCAAGGCATTGAAAGTGTCCATATAGAACTTTGTTCCTTGCAGAAGTGCTGGTACAGCATATTCCTTTGGATCGTACCACTCACCTGTCGATCATAAGTCACTTGGAGGCTTTGCGAAGCATYGTGTTTGTGATTTCTGGCTGGAGGAGCCTGCATGTTAGTGACTGAAAATTCATATATTCTATCTATCATGTATCTCTCTAAAGAAATTGCCATATGTACATGCACAGGTATATACTAGCCCGCTGTAGACCTGTAGACCCATCTGACAGTTATTTGGAGTAGTTTCTAGCTTATCATTCAGCTGGGGTGAAATACAAGCCAAAGTCCAGCCTTTGCATGGAATGTTTACTGACAAAATAAATTGTAGAATGACTTCCTAAATCCCCCTTTACTTTACATCTACAAGTTGTATTAAGAAATGCAGCATTAAGATGTGAATCCATCACATACTTCACACATTTGCTGTTGACAGTGAGGCAGTGGAAGCAGGCTGGTATCCATCCGCACTGGAAACATTCACGTCAAGGTTTCATTCCAGAAAAATCATTTGCGTTGTTCTGTAAACTAWCTTGAGTTGTTCCATAACCTTTCCTTAGGCTGTGCCAGGGAAACACAGCACTGTAAAGGGAGGAGGTTGTTTTTACGCCTTGCACTTCAGAGCACTCTCCAGGTCAGGTATGATCCAAGAATGTAATTGTAATCCTCGTTTAGTTAGAGGAGACCGTTTAGCTTGCCGTATGACATCCGAATTATTACTGCTTTCATGGGAGAAAGATTATGGCCATGTGGTTTTCCTTTCAAATTCAAGTTTTGGTTTCCATTTACAAGCTGTTCTTGTAAACAGAGTCTCTCTGCTTCRTTTTTGCTAAAAGGCTTCTTGTCATAACACTTGGGGGGCTGTTTTATCTTGCCTTCAAACGTGCTCAGGTAGCTCAGTGTGCTGAGAGCAAGCTGCTCGGGCTCTGGATTCTTGTTTGCAGTAACAGTTTCTAAGTAAATCAAAGCAGACCATGTAGCCTAGGGCCACCAGCATTCGACTGATATTAATTTATACGGGGCTAAGACAGCATGGACTTAGTGGAACCACCACTAAGTGGGTGACTTAGTACAAGCTTAGATAAAATGCTAGCAGATGGCAGCACAAGAAGAGTGCTGGGGAGTCCCTAYGCTTTGCATCGCCCTTGTCTGAGAGCCAGCAGCATTTCAGGGGCTGCCTGCACTAGCGGGGATGTGCAGGCTTTTGTGTCTGACACCCACCCAGAGCTCCTCTGATCTSCACCTCATCCCAGATTTCGTAGCATTGCATGAAAATGTACTTGTTATTTGGGCTTTTTTTCCCCCAAGTCTGCTGCCTGATCATTTCCTCAAGCCCTCTCTAGTTTTCAGTTTGTGAGAAATACATGTAACTCTTCCCTATGTGCCTCCTGCTGGCAGACCCATGTTCTTCCTCCCTTTCATTGTCCTTGGTTTTTTGTTTTTTTCCCTTTTCTTATTTACATGCTTCCCTTGTGGTACTATTCCATATTTTTAAACATCTCTACTACACTTAAGGCATAGAGCTGTCTTCAGGGCTTGGGAGCTGCTGTCGCCTGCTCACAAATTGGTGGTGTTAAACATCAGCTGACAAAATAGTGCGTTGCGTGGCAGAAATGGGGCACTGCCCGAGCCCCGGGCGTGAGGCGGTGCYGAGTGCTCTGTACGCAGCGTTTGGCCCAGATGCAGAAGTGGTCAGCTCTCGCTGTGGTGTCCCGTGCATCCCCAGCAGCTACTGCCTTGGGTTTACTGCGAGCCAGTGAAATACTGTTCTTGCAAAGCATTTCTAGGTCCTTTGGGAAAGCTAAAGACAGGAATGCAGATTAGTGCCCCCAGGACTGGTGGGTCAGAGCTGTTACCCACGGCAGGGACCTGCRGGGCAGGCTGCAGCGCTGGCATCATGCTCAACCCTTGCGCCGTCGTGCAGGATGGAGACGTTGCTCTTCTGCTACCTGACCTACGTGTGCTCTCCTGCTTGCAAGTTCAAGTTTCAGGACTAGGAACTTAAATGTTTTAATGTTTAACTTTTAATATTTTTTTTCCCACTGCCATCTCTGTGGGAATCCCCTGGAGACAGAGAAGCCTTCCTCATCTCCCCATCTTCCTCCTCACTGTCAGCTGCCCTGGAGGGATGGACTCTGCCAGGCTGAGATGGGACAGTGGCCAGGGCAGATACAGAGCTTGCTCTTCATGCACCACACACCCTGGAGCAGCACCTGCTCCCTAAACCAGCCAGCATGCAAGCGCCAAGTCTGGATGTGACTCCTGATTGAGGAAAAGAAAAAAGACTATTTAACCACCCTATTGTATCCAGGATAAGGCTGTCTCCAGGGCACCACATAGCAGTGCAGGCCAGCCTGACCGTGATGATTTTGTTTCTAACCGCATGCATTGCTGATCCTTTTTGTTATATAAGGGTTTTGGCAGTCTCCATGTTGCCAGCTTCATTCTCTGCATTAGCTGTGCCTCCATCAAAATCTGTTTGCTGAGTGAGAAGCTATTAGTGTGTCCAAAGATGATCCTCAGTGCATTGCTGGCTCGTGCATTTGTGCTCTCCTTCTACGTTTCTAAGTAGCAAAGAATGTATAAGTAAATAATGATTTGGGGAGAAATTTGTAATGGAAAAAATAACTTGAACAAGATTTGATTTTTTAAAAAAGTCCTGTTTTGATTCAAACTTATGGGTTACAAGTATTTCCTGGAGGCCAGTGGGAATTGGAAGACTATCTTTGTGGGACTCTGAAATTTTAGAAATTTCAAAAGTGAGACAGTATCTGTGCGTGTTACAAAATATCAGACAGCAGTCAAGCGGTATCTTAGCAAACAGCTATTTTAGGTAGTACMATGAGCAGAACAAAACCCAACTTTCTAGTTACAGATGAGCCAGAGCATGAGTATCATTCCTTACAGCTTGCCATTGCTTTAATTATATTAATGTATTTTCAACTTGTGGATTTTAAACCCATGGAGGGACTAACGTGATCTTTTCACAACTCATGTTGACAAGAGGAGATTAACCCCTATTATTAGGAGCTGAGCTAAAGGGTCTTGAGTAGGGTCAAGACTTTAATCTGAACCAAAAATCTTTGCCACTTGAAAATCCACAAGTAATTCCCTAACTGGCAAAATGACTAGTCTTACTTGTATTTAAAACAGATCTGCTGTGGGGAGGGTCACTTATCTGACCTGTTTACCCTTCACGCCCCGGTGCGCCCAGCGGGCTGCGGAGGGGAAGGTTGAGGAGCGGGGACCTCACGGCTCTACGGCTGAACTGGAAAAAATCATGAGATTTGATTTGGGTCTACCCTGAAGCATCTTTGCTAGGGAGTGTGGAGTCTCCTTTTAGCTGGTGAAAAGCAATCAAGTCAGTTCCAGTTGTAACACTCCTAAATAAGGAACGGAAACACTTTGGCTCTCAGTTGTTTTTTTTTTTTTTTTTTTTTTTTTTTTTTTTTTT
>NW_028185372.1:269305-294204 GCF_003343005.1 Rhea americana | reverse complement strand
CAAAAAAAAAAAAAAAAAGGCAAAGAAGAAATTACCCAGCTCATAGCCTGGGTGTCCTCGAGGCCAGGGGAAAAGTTAGAGGTTCACGGCAGCGCTTAGTCCCGAAGATGCACTCACAGATAGGCTGAGTTGAGACCATCGCTTCCTGGCTGCCTGGTATGTCATGCTTAACTGCTAATTAGCTAGCTCCAGCCCTGTCTCTGGGAATTATGATAATGAATATAAAGAACTGTTTATTCTAAATGAGACTTCCCAAGGGTAACAGCCTCCTTGGTGGCTGTAGAAATGGAAAGCAAGCCTGAGGAAACACCAGGGCRCTGCGGTTTTTGGCAACAGATGATAAACATTTCTTTATGGATGGAACAGAGCATGTAATTTACTGCCCAGCTCTAACAAGAGCAGTCTTGACCATTTTGCTGTTCTTTGCCATAGCGGTCAAAATGCAACAGCTAAATCCTGGTCAGAAGTTGTGCCGTTGATGTTTTTGTAGGTAGCAGCATAAAACTCACTGGAATTTATCTGTGGAAAAGGAATTCATCGTTTTTATAAGAGCTCAGATGTTCTCTCAACTACTTCRTTGCTTTGCAGTGGGGCAGCTAGGTCCTGCCCATCCCTCTCTAGCGTAGCACAGTGGCAGGATCAGGTTGGACCTAGGCAGTTGCAGTGATGTGTTCAAGAGCAGGAGGTGTCTGTCAGCCTCTCTGTGAGTTTTGTATCATGCAGGTAAAGGTGAGGATCTAGTGCCATTATGTTCAAGCACAGTCATCAGTCATTTTCATCACTCACGGGTAGCTTTTCCTCCTGAGATCATCCCGTGATGGGAACTGCTGGTCACGGTGACACTTCACTGGACAGGAGTGACCTCAATGGGACATCAAAATTGGCTCATGCATCTTTGAGAAGTGCTGCATAGTCCTGAGCATCAATTGTGGATTGAATTAATTAAAATTCAGACACGAGAGCTGTGTGCCAGCAAGGGCAGGACCCAGGCCGTTCGGTAATAGGTATCRACAATGCTCACAGCTTCCCTGGCACCGAGCTGTCAGTGGTGGCTCCGGTGTGATGAGGCCCATATTCATTTGTGGGCACCCCAAACTGTCCCCTCTGGAAAGGGTTTACAGCTCGGTAAGAGACCTTGCTGTGGGTTCRTGAACTGCAGAGCTGGGCCTAAAGACTGGAGTGCCCATTCCCATGATTTTTCACCCAGGTCTGCACTTCCCACTTCTCCTGTCTTAGACTCCCACTAGCACTGCAGAGCTATGGGGCATCCCTTCAGCAAGCAGTGTGCRCGCCCAGGAGTGTCCCGCTCATCAGCTCTTTGGCCTCTCGAGGAGGTGCTGGTAAACAGGCACCAAGCTGTTGCTGCAGAGCATGGTGTTGCTCTGTAACAGTCTGGCCGCACCTTCTGCAGGGCAGCGTGCGTGAGGCCATTCAGGGGGCGAAACAGGAGTTGGAGATCAGCTGGAAAAATACAAGGAGACAGGTGTCATCTCTGTGTCAGCTTCAAGGAGTGTGAGAGGGAATTTGGCACACTGRTAGCAGTAATTAATATAAAGTTGCTCTTACATACAACAGTGACCTTACAAACATGCAAAGGTTTAGCACTTACAAATTAAAAAATGCCAGCATTAACTACATGCCTACACAATTTGCACTGAACACCTATGATTATCTGCTATGATATAGCCTTTAATTACATGATTGCAGTCCGGTTTGTTTTTTTCCCCCCTTTTCTTTTCTTTCTTTTCTTTCTTTCATTTTTTTTCCTAGCTCTACTTCTGGCACAGTTTCCTGGGAGGTCCAAACGCAGTGAAGTTCAAGTGTTGCGACATCGCCCTGATCTGCAAACCAGCCTGGTCCAAGGGTCCAAGCCATGCGGTGCGGGGGCGGCCGCCCTGGTGCGCGCGGGGAGACGGCGCTGCAGACACAGCTCCCTCCTTCCGAGCACGTGAAAGGCCAGCTCATGGCTCGGCTGGGAAAGTGCGGGGAGCAGGGCACACTCCCCACGCGGTGCACGGGGGCACGCGGGTTGTCCTCCTCGAGGACACCTGCCGCGATGCTTCCCTGCGTCCTCCCCGCCTACTGCAACAGGAGGGGCCGGTGGGCACCACAGGCAAGGAGGCAAGCTCCTTGTGATGATTTTGGGACAAATTTCCCCGTTTTTTGTTGATGAGGTGAATTCGAGATGAATCTGAGCTACTTCACAGATGATCAATGGTAGTGACAATGCAAGATGCAATACCACTGATAATCCCACACTTGCAACGTGCTTTTGTGGGAAGCTTTGCCCTAGCCCATGTGGACCTACCTTCCACCTCCCACCTTAGCTGTGACTTGGAAATACGTTGGGAGAGGAATCGTGGTTTTGATGAGGGTTTGCATATAAAGATGGCGGATTTTGGTCCATGTCAGGGATGCTTTGGTGTTAGTATAGTATTTATAATGATGCAATTATTCTATGAAAGCTGTATTCATTTGATAGTAAACATAAGGAATTATCTAGGTAAGAAATCTAAGTAAGGAACTATCAATTTTCTTAGATGTCTCTTTATGTTGAATTTGGTTTCTATTTGCAGCACTCATACTCCAGTGGTTAACATCATGGAAGTAAAAAGCTGTTATTACTACTACCAGTAATAATTAGGAGGGTGGAAAGCTCCAAAAATCCCAGTCAGAGAAGAACATGTAATAACTACGTGTTTCTAAATGAAGACAAACTTTTTTTTTTCAAAGAAAAGTGGGGGGTTTGTGCTGGAAAACTGCACATGAGTTCTCAGTAGAAGCCACAAGGTCTCTGTGTAAGGAGAAGAGGTAGGTGCAGTGTTCAAGTTACGGTCCCGTTGTCCATAGGGGCGTTTATTACTACTGAGCACCRATGCTGCCGGCTCCGAATTGGTGCTCTGTGTCACTATAATTTGGGTTGYTTTCGTATCTCTGTATTGTTAAGAGCAGCGTGTTTTCCTTCTGTTTGTAGCACAATCTGCACACTTCATCTCTAATGAAGTACTCTGCTTAATATCCTGCCTGCCCTTTCCTTTGATTTTTGTTGTTGTGTTTTAGATGATTCATCTACAGAAGTGTTTGTGTGGGCAAGGGTAACAATAAAACAGCTCAAGATAAATTCATTCTGAGCTATTATCTGCAGTTGTGATAGATAATAGATACTCGGTTTCTGTTAGTTTTGCGATTCATTTAAATAAAAAACATCTGACCAAAGTCAGTGCCTTGGAGATAAGTCAGACATCTGGCTGAGATTCTGCGTTCAGGAATGCGAGTGATGCAGATGGTGAGATTGTAATACACGTTGTGCCCATCAGGGTTGCGATAGTGATGAACAAGGCACTTCATTAGGTAGCAAAAGGGGAAAAAATATTTTTCTAAACTAAGAGATGAAATTTCTCTGGGAATGTGCATGATACTCATTTCAGTTTGAATTATGAGGCCTCCTATGTACGTGTTTGGGGGAGGCTGCTTTACAGCATGTGCCAAACCGTTATTCCAGATATATTTAAGTGTGCCAGATGTAGTTTAGCGCTTTCAAATAACTGTAGAATCAGATTGATATCTCAAGCTATAAAAATGTKGAGGGTTTCTTCTTTTAAGTGCTTTGGGAATAAAATACAACTGGTAAACAGAGTASGAAACCAAACAAATAGTTTTGCTTATTCTAGATAAAATATTACCACCACATAAGTCTACTGTGTGAGCTGTGGAACAGACTTAAAGACAATATGTAGGGATTGCACGCGGATAAACTGGTGGGAATATAGAGGCTGTCCAAACTGACACAAAATGCGTGTTCTGAGAGGAAAGGAGGTGTGAATCTTGCAGTCCTAATCCTGGTTTTGCAGATACTGATGGAGCCTCAGAGCTAAATTTAACAGAGCTAAGTTCAGCAGCAATTTGAAAATGTTGGGAAGTTTATTAACGACTGTAGTAGCAAGAAACACGTTAGAAGATCATTAGTAGGAAGAAATTATCAAAGTTGTTATGTGTGTTCAGTTTTGCGGCTAGTCCTGAGCAGTCAATCGATGTGGCATCTGCCAACACTTGTGAACACCTTCTTGCAGGGGATTAGGTCCTGTGTCCGTCCCCGGCCTCTCGCGTCTGCCAAGCCGCAGGGGCCAGAGCTGTCGCTCCTCTGCCTGCAAAAGGTCTTGCAAGAAACGGTGGCACAGATGGGYTGCGTGAAGGCTGTGGAGAGCACGAAACACCGTCTGGGAAGGGGCTGTACATTGCCACAGTCGTCTAACCGCTGTGCGGACAACACAGAGTCCGTCAGGCGATGCCGTGATGCAGCGAGGGCCATGCAGGTGGTTCGGCGTGCATCCACAAGGATCTGGTGCTCCAGGATCTCCTGGGCACCAGCATCCCCACAGTAAGGAGACATGCATGCTGGGGTTAGGATGTAGCCAAGGAAATGAAGAATCCAGTAGTCCAGATAATATTGAGAGGAAAACAGSAGTTAAGAAATCATTTTGCATCAGACCATGCATTGGGTAACACCTTAAATGTACTAATGAAATAGAAAAACATGGTGCTGAGGATAGGGGAGAAACAGCAGCTGGTCACCAAAGGGTTTTGCTCGGATGCGCCAGGTTTAGCTTACAAAGCAGCGGCTCTGCGAGCGCAGTGCTGAAACCCGGCGGCAGCGGGGCCGAGGGAGGCGTGCTCCCACGAGCAAACACGCGTCGCTGGCGTCGAGCGCCCCTTTGAGCTGACACCCAGCGGGACGCTCGCCTTCGTCACGGCTCGCAGAGGTCAGGCACACGGAGCAAAAACCCGTCGCCAGAAGAAAAACCCGTGAAAGGGAGTTGAAAAGAAACCGCACCGGCGGATGAAGCCGTTGAACGCCGAAACTGCATCAGCGCGCAGGAGGGTCCGTCATGGGACTGTCAGCGAGGAGGGGAAACCTGACAAAACAGGGAAGTCGGAGGGACATTCGTAAAGAAAGACAGTGCCGAATGCCAGGAAAAGCTCAGMTCCTGTGGAGCTGAGCTCTTACGGAGTCCCCTCAGAGGGCTGCTGAACAGGTCTGAGGCCAACTATCTCCTCTTGATGCCTTCTAGCAGCAACCCTAGCACTTTAAAACAGCACTACCTCTATTTCTCAAACCCGATTTTATGAGTAAAATGATCAGKAACTCTGATTCTGATCTCACTCTAGTCTTTCTTATTTATTTATTTGTCTCTGAGTCAAGATTTTTAGCCCATTCGGATGCTTCTAACCCCAGAGTCACTCCGGAGGTCACAGTGTGTTTGCTCTGAGTCGTTACCTAGGCTAGGACTTGATCCACCATGTCTGATAGAGTCATCCCCAGTTTACACTGGTTTTAGGAGAGGATGTATGAGGATAGATTATATATGGGCCTGCRGGCACTAGTGCCTGAAACATGACCATATTTCAGTTGTGATGTAAGGGTGAATGCATATTACTGCAAGCCAACAGCAAAGAAAAGGAATCTCCCTTCTTGCATCTGTAACCCCAAAACAGTCGCTAGAGACATCAGTTGTTGCTATGGAAAAGCCTCAGTCGAACAGTAGAATTAGGTAAATTGTAGAAAAAAACAAGCACCATGGAAGAATAGATAAATTTAATAAATTTATTTAAATAAAGTGGAACAACCAACACTAAAGCAATTATCTAAGATGAAACACAATACAAAGCAAAATGTTTTAATGCGCCTCTGCATGTGCCATTTGACTCTCTCTAAAGCCTCCAGTTACATGTAGGTGATAACTTCCAGATGGAGAACACCTTCCTCCCAAGGTGCTTTACGAAAGGACGCGACAGGTATCTTCTCCAAAGGGCTCCCTTTCCTCACCGGAGAAGTGTTTCCACTCCTGTAGAGGAGCACGGCACAGGTTAGGAGCACACCTCGGYGCAGCACAGCACACCAGTTCAGACCACAGCAAGGACACTGGCTTTGTTTTGAACTTCTTGGAGAGTTTCTTTATAACCATAAAAATTTCACTCTTGTTAAAAAAAAAAGGGGGGGGGAGGAAGAAAGTAATATTAGAGTGAGCCAAAAGCCTAAAATTGATATGCTTTCATGGAAATACTTATTTTTATAGGTAAAGTGARAATAAAGCTTATCAAGGATTAAAAAATAAATTCCCCAAGTGAAGCACATACTATCACTACCAGTTGCACTGCGGGCCAAATTCTTATGGCTTAGCTTCTCTGATTAATGGGCTAATACAGCTGAAGCCATTTCTTCCTTCCCAGGCAGCGCAAGCTTGGCAAGATTGCAGATTCTGACTTTGCAATTTCCCATTCACGGGAAAGATCTGTTTTAAATGGGTAAAAGATTTTTTTTTTTTTTTTGAGAGAGAGAGAGAGAGAGAGAGAGAGAGATGGGTGGGATGGGGGGTGGATTGCAGCTCTCCAGAGCAAGCTGCAGTGTGAGAAGCGTGCATGTTTCCTCCCAAAAGTCAGCGCTCCTGCTCCCATCATGCTCAATCCCCACCGGGTGAGGACCACACCTCTGCGAGCCGCCCAAGGACGGGGTGGGCCAGGCTGGCATCTGTGCCCCCTGCCCCCTCGCACGGCCTCTCCAAACGGCAAACTGTGCTGGAAAGGAGCAGAGTGCTTTTCAAACGCAGCYGCCTCTTTGTAGCCAGATGCAGCGATGGGAAGGCTGGCAAGAGATTGACCTCTTCAGACAGCTGTAAAAAACGGGCATAAATTTCTTAGAGATGATGGAGTTCCTCCTCTGGGATGAAATGAGGATCAGTTTGGTAGCTGAACTGGACAGCAAAAGCTGTGGCTGTTACCCTCAACAGGGAGCAGAGCGCAGGCCGCTGGCTGGTTCAGATGACCGTGTCCATGGTCTCTGCAGGGCGCGGACATCGTATCCGTGTGCCTCCGGTGGCAGCATGGCTGGCTTTATCCCAGCTGAAGCCTGGCAGCGAGTAACAAGCGTGCCGGGTGAGCAGCTGGGACCTCGGGCASTGGGGTCAGCAGAGGGGTAAACTGCCCTGGTAGCCTTTCTGCATCTCATCAAGATCTTGGGTTTGACCTTAGTAGGTCACTCAGGGCTAAAATCATCTTCCAGCAGCAGCAGGATGGGGGATGCATGGGGAGAGCGAAGCCACATCCAGTGTCAGCTAAGTTAAATTAAGCAATAGGAAGTGGGCTGTGCTCCGGGCTGGGGCTGCGGTTTGCTTGGTGAGGACCTGACGCGGTCGCGGTCGGGCGGGCGTACAATTAGYGCTTGGCTAATGGGCAATTGACACCACGCTCAGACTGCGACTGGCTTGAAAGCAGTGCGCKGTGGGGAAATGCAAGGAGGGCTCTGGAGGACAACTTCACTCTTTATGTTTTAAAATGGTCACGTGCCACCTGTTTGCTCACATATTTGAAAAGAGCAGGATTAACTGACATTTAGAGGTCCAGTCCCCTCCATGCTAAAATCACTGCAGCCCGTTCACTGACAGTAATAAGGGCCGTATATTGCGTTCCTGCTCCTGCCGTTCAAACAGAGGAGCCAGTCAAATTGCCGCATCTAAAACTGCTTCATGAACTTTCCATCATCTATTTGACTGCAGCCTAAACTGAACAGAAGCAGCTATAAAGACGGGGAGAGCAGCGCAGATACCGTTGCAGCGTCCCCACGGCGGCAGTGGCGGATACTGTTCCTTCTCATGACACCACGTAAATAACAGCTCGTTCCAGTAATACTTGCCTAATTAGTGAATTGTTTCARGATTTACTCCATCCACTCTACCCTGCAACAAATAACCCGCAGATGTGCGTCTGCAAAAATAATCCTTTGCGCTGGGGCCATGGTGCAGCACCACTGTACAATTCAGTGAACTTTCATGCTGCGTTATTTTAAAAACAGATCTGGTCTGTATGCTGGAAGCATGGAGGTAGGTTCTGTCCTAACAGAGGTTGCTCTGTATATAGAGAGTATTTTGCTATCATCTCTGTGGACAATAAACATGGATCTGGCTTGTGAACATGTTATGGTAAGAATTATTTTCCTTGTCCAATTCGTTAAGTCTGTATACTTAATAAGCAGTTTCAGCTTTTACAAGGTCTTCTCTGGGAACAATAAAAGAGAGAGAAAAAAGAAAAAAAACATCTGGATCAGTGAAACGCTTTTGAAATAATTTCTTCTTTAGTGTCTTTATAGAGATTTCCAAGGGTTTACATTAAGAAGTTAATTCCATTGCTGCTATTGATGTTGCAAATATATTAGAAACACAAATTTAACTTAGCCTTGTTACTTAGACAGTGATCAGAGTGGCCAGCTCTTTTGTTTGAAAACACTATCACGACAAATAGCATTGTATATATTGCATTCAGGAGTTTCTACCTTTTTCATTTTTACATCTTTTAAAATYTTATTGAGAAAATGGAAGGAAAAGGGGAAAGAAAGTGGTGGGAGGCGACCAAAACTCCAATTCCCTCACAACTTAGCAAACCACTTTTATTTTTTTCTTTTCCGTTTCTTTAATCTGTTTCAAAGGCTGTCTGCTAATGATACCATTCGATTTGGTTACCTGTAATTTGGTACGGACAAACCAGAGCTCGGATACCTGAGGGGCTGGAGCACATCATGTTCAAGAAGAGCCTTGGGGAGTTGGGTTTGCTCAGCCTGGAGAAACGAGAGCGCTAAGGGGCAAATGTAAATGGTGCCTCCAGCTGCCTGGTGGGGAGTTACAGAGAAGACAGAGACAGGCTTTTATCAGRGGTGCACAGCAAAGAGACAGGAGATGACAGCCCCACCTTGCAGCAAGGGAAATCCTAAGTAGATGTAAGGGGAAAATGCACAGAGGCGAAGGGGTTGGCTCCGAAGATTTCCAAAAATGCCCTGCAACCAAAATTATGCTGTGAAACTATGATTCTAAAATTAGGATTTTTTTTCCTTAGGATTTATTTCTGCTGCTTATAGGATGGCTGAAATCTTGTTTTGAAAAATTCCCTTGGCTACATTGAAGCAGGGTCATGCCCCTACKACTCTACCCTCGTACTGGGGGGATAAAAATCTTTTKGCATAAGTGGCTGTTAAGTGCCCTTATGCGGTTCCTCAGCTATAAAATTAGATCACTGTACTTTCTGCACTCTTACAAAGCGTGTGCTTTGAACATGGGAGCTGTTTAATACCTGTTGTCAGTAGACAGTATATAGTGTCCAGGAAACGAGTGGCAATCTTCTTCTTACTCTGGAATAGCGAGGTAGTCACTAATTAGCGCAATTTCCTTTGCAAAGTGTGTATTGCTGAAGAGGGGAGACAGGCTGTTGAATTGTAGCCCTTTGATTCATAGGCTTTTTGGCTTTGACAAAGGCAGAGAYGTGGAAAATTACTGTCCCTTAATTTTCAGGCTTAATTTTGGGTAAGATCCTCGCAACAAAGCGTAAAGGAGGGGCTGCTGTTGTTTAGGTACTTGTGAGCAGGGAAGGAAACGTGAACCCCRCGTTGTGCTTTTACCTTCTTCTGGGAAGGATTTTGCCTTGTCTGCAACGCTAACCGTATTTCAGGGCCCCCTGACAGTGCTTTAAGTAGCACGAATAGCAGCTGCGACATGCTGTTTGGCTTTGCTGTCCTCGTGAGGAGGRCGAAGGGGGAAGACCCGGGAGCGCTGGCCACGGTTTGGGGTTGGGGTCTCCCCTGTGCTCCAGAGGGGCAAACGGTGCGGCGCGCAGGTGAGGTGGGTGCAAGAAGTCCGGCTTGCTCCGGTGACCCTTCGTGTCTGTGGTTTTGCGCCTTGCCCCGGGATGAGCTCACGTACGCCTCCTTCCCCCGCGCCGGCGGGTGTTGTCCTCTCGGTAGGAAGTTCTCCGTGCCGGAGAGGCGGCGCTGCCAAACGCAGCCTCCATCCTCGGACTCCCGCTGTCTTGCAGGTTCCCTAGCGTCGAGCTAGAAACCCAGCTACCAAATTTGGTGTGGGGGCAGCCAGAGTACAGAGCGAGGTGCTCGGAATGGCGCTTTCTGAAACGGTTTTCTATGGTATCTGACTTTCCTAAAAGCTGATGACTTGTGTCTTTCTCCCCAGCTCCAGTGATTTAAATCCCAAACAAAAGCCTGACTKGAATAATTTCCTTTCACCTTCTTCCCAAAGACTGAGTTTCAAATTCAACCACATTTTCCTTTTATAATTGAAAATCAAATTATCATATCTGAAATACGGCTTTCAGATGAGGAGCACGAGTTACGTATGTGTGGGTGCATTTAGGGTGTAGGTGGATGGCCTGTCTGCGGGAGGAGTGAAGGAGCGGGCCTATTTATCCAATCCTGAATACACCAAAATCAGAGAGAGCTCTGCCCCGGCTCCAACGACACCTGAGCRCGAGCCAGAGTTGCTTCAGTTTATGCCACAAGTGAGTGTCTAACGCTGCCCTTCCTGAAAGCGCAGCTGTAGCACATCCCCAGAGCTGAGCACGCGCTTAAGCGTCATCCTGAATCTTAGTTTATTAGTCTGGGTCAAGTATGATWCATGCTCATGGCAAAACTGACCGCAATTTCTGCCGGATCAGGATCGGCCCCTTAGGCAGCAGCTGCCCCCTTCATCCCCGAGTGAATGTCAACCAAGTTATTAGCTTGCCTCTTAAGGTTAATGAGGATTTATGTCCTGTTTGGAGAACCAGCTTTAGAAATCTGCCTTGCTTGCATAGTTTCTGTGATGTGCTTTCCTGTGCACGCATATATAAAAGGCGCTTGCCTTTCGTTGTTTATTAAATGGAGTTTATTAGACGTTGCTTATGCAGCATTTTTGCGATCTTGTTGATGAAGGATGCTATATAAACTGCATTGGATTGGACTGAACTCAGTAAACCTAAGAGCCTGCCAGCAATTTATTGCTGTTTGACTCCAGTGACCTAGCAAAAGAACGGCAGCCAGCAAACGAGCAGAGCTCCTTACGGCTCTGCTCTGGCACTGCTTTCGTTACTGAAATGGAATTTATTACTTTCTATCTATCAAGAATATGTGATAGGAAATTGGAGCCTCGAAGTGAAGAGTCATGGAAGTTTAAAAATCCAAGAGACTGGACAGATGTGCTGTGATTAGTCCTGTACTCTGGCTCACCTTTGTTTAGATAAATAATTGAATGTGTGCCGTCAGTGAGACATGCTATTTGCAGTCTTGGAAGGAAATTTGGCTTCCAGTCCTCTGATTGGAAGTCAGAGATGCTGGAAAAAAAAAGACTTATATTCTCTTTTTTATTTTTAATTTTTTTTACCTTAAATCTCAAAGGGGTGAGTTATTTTAAAACAAGGGCTGAGTATTGGAACATTTCAAGTGAGGTTTGAAAGACTACTCATTTTTACAAAATAAAACATACTTATGAGAAAGCATCATGCTTTGCCAGATTGCTAGACTATGTAGCAAATGCAAACAGTGCCATTTTTGTGTAAAATTAATTTTTTCTTCCCACTAAATTTCACACCTGKCAAACATTAATTTGATTTAGTAAAATCCAAACCAACTTCACCTGTGAAACTAAACAAAATCATTTTCCTGGTACAACTCCAAAAAGTGAAAGAAAGCTGTAATAAAAAGGGCAAGACAAAGCTGACAACATGTATATAAAGCTGAGTCTAAGCAGATGAGAGCAGTCAGAAGTCTTTTGTTTAATCGTTCTGCTTTTTCTGACATGCTCTCTAACAATAAACCATATGAACATTCCCTTGCATTAAAAAAAAAGAAAATCAAAATCCAAGACAGAAGGGAAGAGATTACAGYGCAGCACTGAAGGAACCACATATGTGATTCTGAAGATGTTTGCATGCATGTAAAATATCCCACAAATGGCTTTTCCAGGGGCGGTAGGGGTGATTTCGTTCCCTTTTTGAAGTTGTGTGATACTTTCCTCGTGAGYGTTTCCTTCTTTGCTCAGAGAAAGCTCGCCGCCAAACGACTTGGTCATTTTGGGGCATCGTTATGTGAAGCCTGCTGCAAGGGCTGGTGGCTGCCAGTGGTGCCAGTCGGCGAGGGACCACCCGACGGTTAGTCTGGGGTCAGCCGACGGCGCTGCAGCCCGAGATGCTGCTGCGGCTGGAAGCGACACGGGCCAAAGTCGGTCCTGGCCCTGCAGCGCGGCGTTACRGCTTCCCCCAAAGCCCTAGTCTCTACGGTTTCAAATGGAAATCCCAACACAACAGGTTTCTTTCACTACGGATCAGAAGGAACGATCATAGGAAAYGCCTCTGATGGTCTGTATTTTGTCCAGAACGGACCCAAAAAGCTTCGCTCTAGCTGCTGCTTGCTGCTGCGGTGAGCAAACTCAYGAGCAAACTCTTGTCCCGGGGTGGCRGGGGCTGCCTGCAGCGTTTGCTACGTACCCACCCATTTCCCTGTGTCCCAAAAGCTAAAATAGTCYGAGTGCACGGCTCTCCTGGGCACGCTGACCCGCTGACGCGGTGGGGAGGTGTTCGGGGAGGCGGTCTGCCCAGATTTCGTCTGCACACCTCGTAGTGTTTAACTTATTGCACCAAGCCCACGAAGGGCAGCGTGGCGAGGTGCGCTGCATTGCGCCCGGGAGAGCCGAGGGCTGGACGCTGGACAGACACTTCCGATGGCTAAATTCCCTGGACCTCACCAAGCTTTGCCTTTTGCGCATGGAGCATAGCCCAGTTCTGCGCAGCCGCGATGCCGGATCGCTGCTCTCCTGAGATGGACTCTGCACCGGACTGGGAAACCTGGAGATTCTGCCTCTGAGCACGCTCAGCGTCCCAGCTGCAGGCTCCTGGGCGTTCACGAAACGTGCGAGGTGGCACAGCCGCCCACCGCAGCTCCACGGCCRCACGCTCAGCCAGGGGCTGCGACCCGGCGCAAGCTGGCCTGCCAGGGAAGGAGGCTTCAAGCCCTTTCATCCTTCCCTCCGCTCCCATATCCATGCTTGGTTTACATATCCTTTCCTGCCCMCTTTGAGGCCGCTTAGATGTTGTTGCTCCTTGGTAGAGGCATGTGCGCTCATCACAGGTACTGCGTCCTGCATCAGCTACAAATCACTTGAGCAGTTTGGAAGGTCCCTTATACTCTCTGAGACGAAGGAACCGCAATTTCTATTCCAGCACCATAAAAAGATGAGACAAAACAGCATTTGGAGTAGGTAGGAGAGAGAGAGTCAGTTAACAATACATTATAAAAAAGAGCAGCCAAACAGCGTATCAGAGTGCTTTCAAAATCATTAGCTGGCCCTCGGTTAGTATGAACTGCATGGGTCCAYCAAAGTTAATAGAGGTACGTTGCTTTTGCCAGGGGAGGATCTGGTCCCTGGCTTATGTTCACAGTAGAGGAGTCTATAAATTGTGAATCTTATCAAAACCTTCCTATTAACAATAACTGGAACTGGATTTTGTTTCTGATACTGATGTTAATAACCAGAGTCAAGCAAAGGAACAGACAGTAAGGCTTCTTTRAAAAAAGAGAAAAAATGTTGTAAATTTGTTTGACTGAAGTAGCTGATGAGAAACATGACCTAGACTCTGGCAAACCATTAATCATTGAAAATCCAACTTTCAAAAACAATCAAGTAATTGGTTGCAATGATTTGCTTTCGGGGGTCCGAGTTCCAGCTTTGCTGATGAAGGGTAGGTCTCTGTTGTTGCTCCAGTAGATCCTCCCTTTTATCCTGCTTTATTCAGTCAGTTAACAGAAATAGATTAGTGCACATATACCTACTGTGGTCATAGGTGCTGCTGCGTTTCCTGGGCAGTAAAAGACATGCACCCTGCGCTGTGTCGTTCACCCTGAGCTAGGGACAGCGACTGGAATTGGTAGGACTTGGACCTTGATGAGTTACACCCAACGTGATCATAAATTATCTCTTTGCACAACTGTGGAAAAAGACTGAGTCTGGAAATCATGGCACAGTGTATATTGAGCGACTGGCTACAGGGAGGCCATCCTCTCTTACTCAAGATTTTGGTATGTATCCCACAGAACAGCAAACAAAAATAAAGTGTATTGTTTCAGTTTTACACCATGTTGCTATAAATCTTCTCTCCCTGTGAATTATGGCTAAACTTCGCACAGCTACTGCGCTACTTCATTAAGACACTTGCGCAGCAGATGGGCCTTGTCTGTGCATGCCTTGGCAGACAGACCTGGCTCTCGTTTGTATTTTATATATAATGTGAAAAAAACAAAGTTTTTTTTTTTAAGGCACCTTGTTGGTTCGCTTTCATAGCTGACTAATTAATGTTTGTAAGTTAATTACTGTATTTTACATTTGCATTTTTGCTGCACTGCATATTTCTGAAATTCAGGMTGATCAAAGAAGAAGTCAGGGCAGACACAATAAGTAGCCATCCTGACAAAGACTCCTTTGTGCAATTAAACACAGCAATGCTGTGGCTCTTGCTGACTCAGGTCCTGAAGATACCGCACAGGCTTGCATGAGTTCATGTTATGATATTGTTTGGAGAAGTCTAGTTAAAAAAAAAAAAATCTACCTTTTCTCAATAGGAAATTGAGGTTTTTCTGGTTAAATACGTTTGTCAAGAAGTGTGTTGGTTTTCCATGAAAATGTTGGACTGGTGCTGAAAAAAAAATAAAATGAAAATATCACTTGAGAATAAATAATATTCTTAGGGTTTTGACATTTGGAAGTTGAATATTTTCTGGTTTCATTTTTTTAGTGACCTATCAACATTYGCTGCTGGCTTTTCTTTCTCATAGGGTAGACTTTCTTGCTTCTGGTGCGCTGTTGAACACAATGCCAGCGGTTGGTTGTCACATGCTTCCTTGACTCTGTTCTGCTACGCAAGAGCTGAACCTGTGAGATATTTTTCATTAGCTGCTTTACTGCATTGACATTATTTTCTAACAGCCAACTGCCTGGGACAACAGCAATGATATATCTAAACCCAAATATAATGTCAAATGGCTCTTATGTCCCCTAAACTGAGACTCTCCTGACATTTGTAGGTCAGAAATAGCATGACAGACCATGGATTTGACCTGTGTGACCACATATTGAGCAGCTACATCTTCCAGCAAAGCTATTCCATGCATCAGCTAAGCTTTAGAAACTCCCATGTGTGTGCTCCTAGCTCACAACAGATGAGAAGTAAATTGCTTTTTCTTGACTTACTTACTTTTTTATGGGTAAAGCAATCCTGAAGGTGGATTGTCTGAACCTGCGTCATAGTAAGGGTAAAGTAAGGACAGAAGGAGAAAGTTTATTATAAGAACTCACTTTTTGAGTCAAGRTAGTGATTGCTGTGCCTGCTTTGCTCCTAGAAGACAAATATTTCCTAGTATGGATTCCTCTGTTTGTACTGTTGACATTTTTAGCAAGCTCTAGGAGTGTCATTAACATATAATGCTCATTGGAAACCTGTATAAAACTTTTTTTCCCTTCCTCTTTACCTCTTCTCTTTTCCCACCTACCCTTCCCCCCTTCTTTTTCTCCTTTGTCCTTTCCCCTTCCTTTTCCCTTTTCCCTTCCTCTGCATTTCCCCTTCCACTTCTCTTCCTCTTCCCTTCCCTTTTCTTTTTTCTGTAATCAAATGGCCATTATTTATCATTGTCAACATAAATACCATGGCAGAGCTTTGGAGTCTCGTCTATTTGAGATAACAAAAAAATGTATAGTGATAACAAAAAACTGTATAATACATCAAGTAGCTCTGAGCCAGTTGTCATCAGATGCCATGTTGCTGCTGTGTTACTGCTTGCCGATACAGATTAAATCTCAGTTAAAATTTTATCCTATTATTATTCACATTTCCAAAGAGTTTCAGGTATGGTAGGACCCCGACTCACTCACAGAAGTATTTTCCTCAGTTCAGGATTCCCCAGTCTCTTCAGTCTGACCAACCTGCTCTGCAGCACGGGGGCCTGTGCATGGCATGACAACCAGTGCCAGCCTCCTCCTGTCCATCTCCCAGACTGCCCAGGAKGTTTGCCCAGGATAGGTCAAAGATTAGGAGCTGAGGAGAGCTGTTCAGTTTTKGTCTGTTGGTACCAGTAGCACCCTGGTACTCTGGACTCGAAGGGAGGGAAAGCACGCCCTACAGTCTCTGGAAAAAAGAGTAAACTCAATACCCTTTCTCCAGCTGCCGAACAGATGGGCAGTGGTGTCCCGATAGCAGGCTAGAAGGTAGCTAGAGGCTGGGGGAGGACAGCAGCCCTTCACCAGGTGGAAACAATTATGGAAAAATCATCATGAGCCACATTGGATGAGTTACTGCTGATAGTTCCCAGATAAGCTAACTTAATAAAGTTGTGGSTTAATTAAGCCACATTCCTTTCTTCCTGCCTGTCTGGGGCAATGCTATCAAATAGCTACAGCTTGGTGACACAATGCTGAGAGGCAACTGTCTGGATACACTGTGTGTTGGGCACTGGGGGGAGGAATCTTCAGTCTATAGGTCGTGAGGATGCTCATGGAAAGCTTCCCTCATGGCCTGCAAGGCAAYGGTCCACAGAAGCCTGTAATGAAGGTAGGTCCTCAGAGCTGCTGATCGACTTGCCTAGTCATGGAGGTATCAAAAAGTTGGGCCACCCTATTAAAGACTGTAACAGATAGGTCTGCTAAAAGCTACTCCTTTTGAAAACCAGATTTAATGATAATGAATCAAATTAATTTCCACATCTTAATGGTTGAGCTTCCTACCCAACTAAGCATTATTACAATGTTTGAGGCATGCTCATATGTATAGCTGCCTAGCAACTGCCTTGCTGAAAGTTATTCAGTCATTAAAATTATCAGTGGGGACCCTCTCTTACCTCTCATTATATATAATGAGATTGCTGCTGTGCAACATTGATTAGACATGTCAACCTGGAGCTGGATGTTTGAAATAAGCATTGCTATTAAAATGCCTTTGCTAATGATCAACTGATGTGTCTATAAGTTTGATAGATTTCTCTCCAGAAATGTAAAAGGCTGAAAAAATACAAGCATCACAACATTGTAATGTAATGTTCAGGGAAATGGGTATTGTAGTATTGTATTTCCTGTGCATTAACTCCAAAGTATCAATTCCCCCAGCAAAATCATGCTGATGTTTGAAGCTYACTGTGGAGTACAGAGTGCCCTAAAACAGAGATCTGTAATCTTGAACTGGGAAATTGTTGTCTGGGGGAATTGGTTTCTGGAGTGTAAGCCTGATAGCATGTATCCCTCCCCTGTGCTGCTTCATTAGATATGATTTAAAGCTCCCATGATGTGGAAAAATGTTGAGGAGAGGTATTTCTGAAGCTCCTTACCAGTAAATCATGGGAGCATTCAACAAAATTGAAAAAGAGACTCTGAAAATTTTCAAAAACATCTAATTTACTTACAGAACTCATTGCTTCAAAATGCCGTTGCAGCTAAGACTTTYGGAAAGGGTGTGGATGGAATACCCAGTTGTTTTAATTAGAATAAACCTGCTGGCAAGGATATGCTAAGTTGTGCTTCAGTGTCAGTGGAATATTTAATGGCTGTAACTCAGTATGCGGCAGATTCTCAGACTCTTGCATTTTTCTCTAAATAACATGCTGTTCCTCAGTAACAGAAATAGGGTCTAGGACTAACTGGGTGTTGGCCAAGTCCAGTGRGGCAATCCCTGTGTCTCTGAGCAAGGGCTTCCCTCATGCCCTGCAGCRTGAGGAGCCACCAGTCTGCTCTTTCAGCATAACACGTGTCCTGGGCAGGCCAGCTGTGGGAGAGGAGTTTGAACGAGACAAGTGATTTGACTATTAGAAGAGTCCAAGAAGTGAGGAAAAAATCGGAATTAAGTCATGAAAAAAGAATAAATACAGTCAGAAGCCACCACTGACTAACAGAGTTCAGAGAACAAGGGTGGCTCCTGCAAGGTGCCCAGCACGTGAGCCCTTGCCCAGGGGTAGATGCAATTTGAGGAGCTGCCTTGAGCTGCTTAACTTTTGTCTGGAAGGAGCCTAATGCTGACAATCAGGTGGGAATTTACTAGAAGTGATAAAGGCTGCTCCTCCCCTACCCTGGTAAGCTCTGGCTGGGAGAACCGCATGGACCAGWGTCTCACAGCAGATGCCCTCCTCTCCTCTGCTTTCAGCTGTCTCTCCCTTAAGCYAGGCTACAAGCAAGCTTTTATCAGCCCCCTCTCTCTGCATCCTGAAGACAGGAGAAGATGAATGTGCACTTGGAAAGCCATCAGCATGGCTTGCAGCATACGAACAGCCTCCTCAGTGCACCTTTGAACTCCTTCCTCCTGCATTTGTTTGTCTTGCAGATAAAACTTTACAGCAGTGTTTGGAGAAAAGTCTAATGAGGGACCACTGTTTGCATAACAAAGCAAGGCTTCCTCTTCAAGTGTTCAACCTTCATTAAATATAATTTATATTCMAGCTAATCTCTGGAAGTGGAAAAAATATGCAGCCAAAGTTTGTTTTTACATAGTTCGGAATAATGCATTGTTTGTTTTAAGTGCTCAGTTGCAACTGATAGTTACTCTAAATTCAACATAATGATGATTTGTGACAGGCTGTGGGCTCTCTAGAGCAGTGCTGTGTCATTGACTTCCATGGCTTTAGCACTCTTCTGTGTCAGTTATTGAATTAAAGGGTAAGACCAAATTGATGGTTTCTTAACTTTACAGATATTTCAGCATGTTCACAAGATGTAAGAAGTTCTGAATCTCTAGAATACATAGCTTTTTTTTGTCTCCCCAAACTCATGTGGACCTGATTGAATAGCACACTGAATGGCGCTTTGCTTCTTTTGCAGCAGTTCTGGTAGCTGCCGCCTTGGGACCCTTCAAAAGGCCACCTGGCCCCTGCAGCGAGTAGCTCATGAGCGCAGGGTGATGAGAACTGGAGCCGTCCGTGAATGCTCCTCAGCACCGCTGAGAATCCTGGTGGTTGATTGTAGTTTCCTGGCTAGAAAGCAAATCAGCAGATATAACTGAGCACTTAAATGTCATTACAGCCTAGAAATAACAAAATAGTTCTCAGCACTCAAACTTCTTTTCATATAGTAGAAAGCAAAAAAAAATCTGGTTTTACAGAATCTCCATTATAGTTTTGTCCTTTTGTCTATGTAAAATACTTCCTCTCTCTCTCTCCTCCCCTCTCTCCAGTTGAAATACTCAATATGTTGCACTTATCACCTTCCAGGTTTATTAAAATATGAGAAATGAATGATAACATTTATCTTGTGTGTACTCCTTGCTGAGATCTACCCCTTTCTGTAAGTTTACGCTGTTACGACAGATGTTTGAAAACACCCTTCAGTTTATCAAGAAAATTATGACCTGGGTTGCGTACATGGACAGCACTGAGGTGTGCTGTGTCCTTTCAACATGGAGAAGCAGGATTTTCAGAAACCACTTGTAATTTCGAGTGGCTGTGTGCTGGGGTACTCAGCCCTGTGCTCCTCAAGAGCTMTGCGTTGCCTCAGGTGACCGCCAGGCTATCATTTAAAATGTCTTCAGTCAGACACTCAACAGTCAACTTGCCAAAAATGACTGATCACTGAAAATTATAGCTAGGGGCCTTTCCTTAGCTTCTTGTGTCTTTAGCTACTATCCAGAGATCCAAAACAATCTTGTTTGAGAAACAGCAGCGCATTGTTCTAAATTTCACCTGTGATTTTGTTCTCTGGATTTCCATACTCTCCTTGAATTATTGGAAGAAATTTTCTTAAAAAAAAAAAAAAAGTTGCTGCCCACCTCCTTCTGGCGTCTTGTGTGTGAGTAAACATGCAGGATCATCGTGCCATCTCTACAGGATCAGTGCATCCGAGAGTCACAGAACATCCCAAATGTCCCAATTGGAAGAACAGCCAGCTACAGACATTGGGGGAAGAAGGGGCCTTGCTTTTACGCTACAACAGCAGTTTGTGCAGCAGGAGGGAGGGAGGTTTTCCATGCAGAGGGCTGATGTTGGTAATCCTCTGCCCAGTTCTCTGGGCAGTGTTGTAGCATCATTAGACAGCTCGTGGATTGAGAGATGGGTTTCTGTGTAGCATTCTTTAATGTTGTGATACCTCCCCACTGTAAGCTAAGAGTCCTCATCTTATTTGTTTTATCACCTCCATAATTGTGATCTATCCATGACTATTTTTAAAGGTGGCACCAGCCTTTACAGAACTTATTTGTTTATTTATTTATTTATTTATTGTTTTTCAGGAAAAAATGCTGTAAGGGTTATAAATTTGTTCTTGGACAGTGCATCCCTGAAGGTATGTGATTTCACTGTTCTTACCCTTCATGTCCTGGTGCATTTGTCTTTTCCTGTTTGCCCTGTTATCTGCACTGCCAATTTGGAAGAGCATCATGATTTAGCTGCAGACTCAACTGTACCTCATATATCGGTGGGGGAATTGTTTCCAAGAAATTGTCAGACAAACAAAAAATCAGTGTCTTCCAAAAGTTTCACTTAGCATGCCAGACCTTGATCCTTCCTAAGTACATCTGGCTGCACAGATCTTGCAACATGAGCTGGTGCAAGTGCTGGGCCACATTCTGCTCTTGGATGTGTGTGTGGGAGCCATCTGTGCATCCGGAAGCACGTGTTTCCCAGCTGATGGCTTTCACAGTGTTGTATGAATACCAGTACTCAGGCTCTGGGCAGAACCCAAGAGAAATTAGAGCAGCGGTGTTAGACTTTCATGGGGATATATGCCAACACACAGGTTATGGAATGAGAGGCGGGAAGAGCTCCATACCTCTTGGATCCATCACAGGTGATTTGGCTTGTCAGTAACAGGGAGGTCAGTGACTAGATAGGTTAGTGCAGCTTTTAATTATCTATTTCCTGAAGACGTCAGAAAGGTGGGCATCGCTGAATGGTGTCCCTGTCTTCCACCGCCTCTCCTGCTGGTGGTCATGGTCTTGTCATGAGTGTGGCCCTGGCCTCCTATTCACCAGCAGGCAGGGAGATGCTGGAAATTACTTGGGATAGCTCATACTGTAGAGAGAAGGAAATATCCCTGGAGAATTGCCCCTTCCATTTATAAAGACAATATTTGGGTCCCAATGCTCAGAGGTTTCTGTAAGAAGATTTGTTTTAGAGAAGAGTGGGTGGGTTTGCAGGTGAAGCTGAGTCTCCTAGGGGCAGCATGCTACATGACCAGATGGCTAAGGTGTGTTTCAAGGGCCTGATCCAGGCAAACCCAGGAAGYTTCCAACAATGTTGGTGGGTTTGGATCAGACCCCCAGGAATTACTCAYGTCAATGCCTTTACGTAAATCCTTCTCCTATAGCTTCAGCCTCTTTCACAGATGCCAAACTGCTTGTGGAGTTGCTTGTGGAGTTGCAAAGGTGTCCTGTGCYGCTTGGCCAGCTGGCACCTACCACAGAGACAGGCTGAGCTCTGCCTGCCTTTCCCTTGGTGCAGGCATCTGCTGGGTTCCTCTCCTCTACCTAGCTGATGATTTTATATGAGCTGTAGCTATGTAACTTCTTCAGTCATGCCTACTGCTTTGTCTGATTTGTATGAAATTGGCCGAYTGGTAGGCTCTGAAGTTATTAGAGAAGAGGATCTATCAGGCATAAGCGAATGACCAGATAAGTATGTGCAAGTAAGCCATGTTTCCTTAGGGAAGCAGAAGAAAAAAATGATTTATGGTAACACATCCTTCTGTTTGATGATATATGGAAAGCCTCAAGTTGATCTCAGTTTTCTTAGTTCAAGATGTCAATGTCTTGAAAAGAAGAGTGACAAGCTAACATGCTTGAGAGAGTCAGCTGTTTGGGGGGTTGTAATCTGTGGCCAGCAGGCTCTCCCCAGCTCTGATCCTGCTGCTGTTGGCTTTTACGTGAGTATTTTTGCTGTTGACTGAAAACACTAGCAGACTGGTTACAGAACAACAAGACATCTTCTCAAAACAGGAATTGTATTTTTGCTGCTTCCTTGAGGAGGAACTGCTTGCCATGCCAGTCTGAGCCCCAGAGGAGCTGGGTACTGTTTGGGTGAAGCTCGTGCTTACAAGGACATCCTCTGCCTGTGGTTTTGCAGTGAGTTTTGTCTCGGTGCCTAGGGAGTGAGATCACAGCTTCAGCCTGAGATGGACATTGGAGCACAATATTGTGCTGTGCTGTGCAAGGTCATTGTTTGTGCTGAAGGCAGAAACCCTGCATCCTTTCTAAGTGGAGAGAAGCCAGAATCTCTGCAGTCTGGCCTCCAGCTTTCTTACTGAGTGTAACATTTTTATATGCTGATTATTCGCTAAATATAATAGATACAGCAGAAGAAGTAATAGGAATAAAAACAAAATAAGCGCCATGACAATGAATTATTGTAGGCTTCTAATTTTTGTCTCCTGATGTTTTAGGCAATTATGAGAGCAGCTTTTATTATGTGCCCGCTGATTTTAGTTAACCATGTCTACTAGCTCGATCTCAGTAACCTGAGAGTTTTTGCCATTAATTGAATTTCTCTGTTGTCTATGGCTTCTTTCCCTTTTTATCTCCACTCCCCTTTTTTGCAGCTCAGTGTATATTTTGCCTTGAACTTCACAGGCCACAGCAGTTGCTATAACATTTGAGACGATCTGGGCCGTTGATGTAGGGGCTAGAAACATGATTCAGTTAAGGGCTCATTTCACTTACTCCGTTACAGTATATCACTTGGCTCTTTACAGGTTGTTTTGGCATAATCTTGACAGAGTGGCTGTACAAAATGCGTATCTCATCACAAGCGCATAAATACATTACAGATGTGAGCTTATTAGAGCACATCTGCACCTTTTAATACAGCACTGGCAAGTCAAAACGAAGAGTAGTAGTTCCAGTCCTGTCTTTTCTGTGATTTAGCAGTGAGTGCAAGGAGGAAGGTTGGTAGAGCGATAGACCCTCCTTTGTCCACTCTGTCACGGCTGCCTCAGGAAGATGCCAATCTCCTTTGCTGGCAGCTGTTGTTTAAACAGACCCTTTCGCTCAAGGGCTGTGTCTTTGCCATGAGCATCTTTGGTTTCTGTCCTATTGTTTCTCATCTGTCCTTAAAGAGCAACAGAAAGTAGCACAGCCCAGTGAACCTGAGTCCACACACCCAGGTTCTACACTTTGCTTTGCGCACACCTTCTCTCCTTGGCATTCAGTTGCAAGAGCAGGGGACAGTGATCCTCAGGAAAACAGAGAGTGAGGTTTGCTTTGTGTCAGTAACTTTCCTCTGTAATGTCTCCTCCTGCTCCACTTGACCAGATAAACAGGTCAAAAGAGAGCTTCTCACCCTTTCTCAGAATTATTGCCCTCTTCTTTGCAGTGGAGACTGACAGCTCCAACCAGGTCCTGTCTCACAGCTTCTGCAAGAGTAAAGCACAGACCATTGTAGTCTGAAACAATTCTTTTGGAGAGGATCCTCCCTACTACTGGTTGTTGATTAATTCACACCGAAGTACTCTATGACATGCAAACACTAATTGTATCTACCCTTTCCTCACTAATGCTATTTCAGAAACTCTTTCTTGGTGCAACTTGCAGTGTTGCATTTTCATTTTGGAACTCACTGAAAGCTAAATGTGAAGTCATTTGTTATTCTGCTTCTGGTTTTCATATTTTCCTAAAGGCTGGAACAAGCTGATCCTCRCCATATGACTTTGATTTATCCTCAAACCCCATTTCATAGATTGGGCTGGCAGACAAGAGACTTGCATGTGCAAGCGATGCACATCCTCTGATTGATAGTGCACACAGAGGTGATGCACTGCAGCCACGGTTTGCTGCACCTTTTGCCCAATTTTGTCGTAGCTGTGAAGACRCCTCCTGAGAGAATCATGCTGCCTGGGACCAAAGGTCTGGAGACACACAGCTACAGGATGTGGCAGCTGCCAACAGCTGCCATATGATCTGAATTGATTCCATGACTGTGTGGGAACCACCACCTAGAAGTACTTGGGAASAGTTCCACCTCCTGGACCTTTCCTTGTTTCTGTGTGAAAATTTACATCAAATGATCTGAAATCTGTCCACCATCTCCTCCATCAGTGTGAGACATGGAATCCTGGTTTCTCTTGTAATGTGAAAATATTGGTTTCTTTTTGTACAACTTGGTGGGCTGAGAAGAAGCATGGTCCAGAGGTTAGTATGGAATTTAGGAGAACTGAATGCAATTCTCTGCTCAAGTACAGACTTCYTCTGTTGCCCAGTACCACCCATTTAGGGTAATAGCTTCACTGTGGAATTGACATCCATGTTAGCCAAAGACTGCGTGAGCATTTGTATTCAAGCTTTCCTAATCTAACCACAACCATGCTGACACTGCTGTAATCTATGTTAGGGGTTGAGGCCTATGGGGCATGTTTTACGGCCCTTACAGACCTTCCTAAGGGCATTCCTAGCCTGCTGTAGAGCAAGGTGCTCCACGCTTAGCACATCCTATGTATTTGGTGTTGTTTCAGAGCCAAATATTTATATACTGACAAATGTAGAAGAAAAGAACAGGTAGAAGGGCAAAAAGGGATGGAACAAGGAACTGCGGAAACACTTGGAGAGCTAGCACTAGTTAAATATCAAAGGCTAAGTTTTGAGTGTGTAGGTCAAAGCCTTTGGTAAAGCAGAGGCTAGGTTTGAAAATATATCCCATGCTAGGTAAGCTAACTGGAATTCAAAGCACCTACAAATACAGGTTATGTGTTTTTGTAAGGGAATAGTAGGGCTTTATGGCAGAGAAGACAAATACGTGTTGTGAGGAGGAAAGAAATGTCATATGGTTTCACTTTGGTAAGGCTTTGAGACTGTTTCAAGTGGCATTCTGACAAGCAGTGGTCTTAATGGAGTTCTTCCTAAGGTAGATGCACAGGTYGTATTTGGAGAGTAGTTACATGACATATGGCAAAAGAGAAAAGGTTAAAAAGAACTGGATTGTTTAGTCTAGAGAGAAGAAGGCTGAAGGAGATATGATAACAATTTTGAAGTATGTAAAAACTTGCTGCAAGGAGGGGGAAGTAAACTGTTCTTCGTGGCCAAGAGTAAGAGGACAAAAATAATGAGCTTAAATAGCTCTAAGGGGAATTTAGATTAGACGTTGTTTAAAA
>NW_028185372.1:230835-269270 GCF_003343005.1 Rhea americana | reverse complement strand
TTTCTATCTGCAAGCATATTTAATCTCTGAAATAGCCTGAATGGTGGTGGGGTGTCTGCAGCCCTGAGGTTTCTCTAAGTACAAGCTAGATGAACATCTAATAGGAACAGCTCACATATAGCTAATCCTGCTTGTAGTGGGAGATAGTCCCTCCCAGCACTGTTTTCTATGACTTTATTAGAACAGATTTACTCATGGAAGCGCAGAGAGGTTGCAGCTCCCTTGACCTCTACTATGAATAGGCTGAACGTGGCACAGGCCAACCCAGCACCTGCGTGGGTGCACTAGCTAAGAAGCAGGCGTCTTTGCCTCAGAGGTGGGCATACTAGCATGCCTTCCAGATGCCTGTGCCCCCTCTGTGTAGTCTTTCCAGGCTTCAGTCACTTGGGTGCAAAGAGGYGCTGCCAGCAGTGCACTGAGGATTCATGCCCTGCTCCATACAAATGCTCAAATTCTACTGCGTAAGGGCTATTATTTTAAATAGGCTGATTTTGTTTCAGTGGACAAAACAAAAAATTGTATTCATGCCCAGAAAAAAATACCACAAATCCTTTATATTTGTGAATATTTACTAGTGCCAAATGTAGCAGGAGCTTAAAGACAAAGTGTCACGTAAAAAGTCCAAGCTAGCCCCCATGTGGTCTATGTTTGAAAGCGTTGGCCCTGTTTTTGTTCCATGCTTGTGCAATGCTTTGTACCCTGGTTCCTGTGAGAGGTTCTGACACTGYGGTCATGGTATTGAGGACAGATTTCAAGAGTTAAAATCAATACAGCTGCAAAATAAAAAGGAAATAAAAGATGTGTGTTATTCGAAACGTAGTAAGCGCAAGGGAGGGAATGCTTGGTGCCATTACAATGGTATTTTTTGGTCTAAAGGACTTTGATGTGACATACTGGCACCACAGTAGCTTGTTAAGTTGTATTTGGCAGTTTTCTGTGCCCTGGCACACCGTCACTTTTACCACCAGAGCTACAGATGTGCTCTATATAACTCACACAGCAAATGTGGTTTCACTTGCTTTACCATCTATTAGTTCATTTTAATTGTTTGGAAAATTCTTTGTTCCCAGAGATGTCTGCTACTTGTTAGTGTGAGTCAATAATGAGTTTGAGTTTTAATTATTTAATACTGTGTATATGCAAATACATTGCATTGTTGGGAATTCAGTTGAAACACTTGAATTGGTCTTTAGAACAGGAATAGGCTATTTCTGCCGTGGCCTTCCAGTACCCCATATTGGAAGGTCATGTGCAGCAGTAGCAAACAGAGTGAATTACTGTGTAAAAGGTGACATTCCTCTGACACAGCCATAGAAATTACTGCTCATTCTGGTGTAAAATCTGAACTTCAGAGTGCTATGCTTGAGGTGSTTTTGACACTGGACACTACTGTATTTCCTTTCTCCTCCCTGCAAGTGTTCCCTGAGGTGCTGCAAGGCCCTGAGCAAGGTGCCCATACTGCCTTTCCATGCATCACTGGTGCTTYCCACAGAACTTGCTTGGGTCAGTTGCTCTGTGCTGCTTGCCCACAGTGTGTGGCCAGAGTTGAGTTTCTAAGGGATGGGAAAGTGGTGCTGTCGGCCCACCAGGACCAGCACCCAGCCAGCCCCTGGCAGCTGGGAAGGGGAGACYTTCCAGCCACGCAAAAGCTTTACGCGCATTTGGAGGTATCCACTGCGTGGGAACGTGCCTCCTGCAAAAGCACGCCTCATCTCCGTACTAGGCTCCGCTTTGCTAACGGCAAGGTCAAAATAAACCACACGAGTCCTTCACGCCAGCTCAACCCTGTGGTCCCAGACTGTTTCACTCTGGGGTTGTTCTCTGGACTTCAGCTCTGTTGCTATAGTGAAATCAGAAACAGATTCACCCTCCTGGTTTTGAGCTGAGACTTCAGAGCATMTTTTGTGATTCCACTGACAAGCTTGGCCAGTGACTTATCATATCCCAGTCTTCACATTGCTAATATTAAGAGTCGGGGGGGGGGGGGTTGTAACAGTGTGTTCTTTGCTAGAAGGGTTATAGCTGGTTTTGAACAATTACTGTGTGATTTTATTTAACCTTCCCTTATGAGATACTTTCTGCTTGAATTTGGCAGTTATTCTCACAGTATTTCCCAGTGTTTTGCATAGGAAATGTTGCTATCAGCATATAAATATTTGGGGAGGAAAACAGCAGATAACTTCTATGTAACAATATTTCTGTGAAAAGAATTCCTAAAATCTGCAAACTGAGAAAGTGTTCCTTTCTTAAAGTCCAACTTTATTGTAAGGCTGTAATGAGCAATTGCAGTTTTGCCATAATACTTTGCTTATGTTTTCATGAATGTTTTCTAGGTTTCTTCAATCCTCAGAAATAATGTAACAAGAGTTTATTAATTAGCAAAGACARAAGTGAAATGTTTGCTATCCAAGTGTCACCCAGCTACTGCTATTGGTATTTTCYTAACCGTATCTTTCTCTCTCTAGATTATGATGTCTGTGCGGAAGCTCCTTGCGAACAGCAGTGCACAGATAACTTTGGACGTGTCCTATGCACCTGCTATCCTGGGTACCGCTATGATCGTGAGAGGCACAGAAATAGAGAGAAGCCTTATTGCTTGGGTGGGTAGAAGTGCATGTTAAGTTTATCTGTAGTTAATGATGTATCTTGCTTCTTCAGGTCTCTTAGCAGTGAGTTTAGATCCGAAGCCTTATTTTCTTTACTGCTGCAGAGTAAATATAGTGTTTAAAACAGGCCATATGTACCAAAACACTTTCAAGTGTCTGGGCTGATGTAATTTTTCCCTTTATTAATTCCCCCTGCAGATTTTGGTCAGTTTTCTGGTTTTTGGCCCAAGAACACAGGCACAGTTCTAGCTGTAACCCTCAGAGCAGTATAGGCATGCCTAATTCTGAGACCAGCCCTTGGGTTTTGATTCACATGACAAGTATCTAGGTCAGGGTTGGTCTTTTACAAGCGGTCTTTCTGTGGCCAGTGCCACCCAGTTCAATAGTCCTACCCTGCAGTCCTTGCTATTCCAGTGAGCCAAGGTTTGCGGAGTCAAGCTTTGCTTGTGCACTCTCTGATGSGAAGAAACAGCCAAGTGATTTTCATCTATAAAAAGCCAGGAGTGTTAATAATAATGCAGTTACTATTAACTGCAGAGCTTTGGTTTGAGGCATCAGTAGTTGTTCATTTATTCAAAGTCAAAATCTCCCGATCATTTAAAGAAAGTCTTTTGTTATATTTGAGGTCTGAACTCCCTGTCTTTAGGACATTTTCAACACTTTTTCCTCTTCAGATATCGATGAGTGTGCCACGAGCAATGGGACACTCTGCTCTCAGATCTGTGTCAACACTGCAGGCAGCTACAGATGTGAGTGTCATGAAGGCTATACCCGGGAAGATGATGGGAAGACATGCACCAAAGGAGATAAAGGTATACAATAATGGGTGTTAAAATTCCTGGGCCAAACAGTCTTCTAAGAATTTAATCTCTTGTAGAGGAAACTCATGGAAATGTGATGCAGCCAATGCCAAAGTTGATAGGAGCTTTGTGAACTCCAGATATTTAAAAGGAAACACACTCTCCAGATGGTGTGATACACTTCTCTAGTCTCATATCAGCAGCATTCCAGGAAGCAGCCCAAGCTGGTAGGAAATGTGGCCTTAGCTTCTCAGTGACTATCTCAGGGGCCTCCAGGGGYTTGGGGTGTTTGCTCTGAAAAGAGGTGAGAGGTGTGGTGCTCTGAGTACCAAAAGTGCCGGGGAGATGAGCTGCTGATGGTGCCGTCCTGTCGTGCCAGGAGAAGAGCCATTGTGTCCCAGCCTGCAGCAGCCTCTGAGATGTTAGTGTTGTGGAAAGCCCAGAACTGAACTGTTTCCCACTCCACAATTGGACCTGGGATGTCCTGAAACAGGGATGTAGCCATTGCTTCAGGAAGCCCAGATTGCTCAGAGGCCAAATTGCCTCCAAGTCTCTGGACATCTGAGTATGGATTGTAGAGCAATCTTACAGCTTGTTCTCCTGGTCCTTGTTCATCAGCTACACACACAAGGCAGTAAATCACTAGTCACAGCTACAAAGAGAGGGCACCAATATTCTGAAGGATGCAGAAAGCTTCTTCCCCCTGGAGAGGGAGAGGTGGCTTAAAAGTGACACTTGCCTTTGTAACTAAAGTTAGACCATTTTTCTGGGATCATATAATGCTCCTGGTCATATTTTGCTCTTGTACCAACCTGGACTATARCTAGTTCAGAGCATAAAACTCAGCTTCAGACTCGCAAGAAGATTTTCCGAAATCTGACCCTTATAAGCCTTCACTAAGTTCACAGGTTAGTTGATTTGATTTGTATTTACCTGCCTTCAAGTGAGATTAGCGAATGGCCCTAGGTTGGCTGGTTAGTAGCTTTGAGCATTCAGGCACGCAGAAGAGATGAGCCTGGGAATTCCAGTGTCTTTTTAAGCATTATTTAAATCAATAGCTGACTTAAGCTGAATAACATTTGAATTCTGCTGACCTCCAGTAAGTTGAGTGTCTCATGACTGTGGTCGGATTTTTTTTGTTGTTATTATGAAAGTACTATGTGATGAAATGGGAGAGAGTAAGGGATTGTTCCTGCTTTACACTGTTGGTTTCAACTTGTGTGTGTTGTGTATAAAAGGTTTTTAAGGTTTTGACCTCATCCCAGTTATTAAATTGCAGTATTTAGACCACTTCAGATTAAATACTGTRTGGCATTTTAAACAAAGAAGGGAGGAAGGAAACAACCCATGCTCTGGGAAAGAAAAAACTATTTTGATGACTGATATCTTACCTCTAGGTTCATCCATTAATGACTGAACACATGTATCCCTGGGTGCTCCAAATCCCACTGGATGGCAAGAGCAATTTATAATTTTGCTTTTCCTCTGGRAATATGTAGCTGGAGACACCCTATTAACCTTAATCGTTCCTTGTAGTTTTCAAATGTTTGTTTTCCTTRTAAGTGTTTGAGAGTCATTAAGGAAAAAGGTACAATGTAAATAATCCCCTTGCAAGTAGTTTTTTTCAGTTAACATTTTCTCTTGCTAGTTCAAATTTCCTGATAGAGTAATGTCCAAAGCATTCAGGATATCTGATCATACARGATACTCAAGGCTTTGAAAATAAGCTTCTAATATTAGCAAAACAGCAATTTTTATTCTGAACGTACATGGCACGTAATGTCAGTTATAGTAATTAATATGTAATTAAGTACCCACAATTTCTCAAARATTTCCCCAATAAGCAGTGTAAAGCAGATAAAGATACTTTCTTTCTTTTACTCCATTATACTCCAAGATACTATTACTAACTTTGCCCGACCTCTGATGTAAGTGAAAGGGAAATCAGCTATTGCACAGCTCGTGCCTGTAATTACCAGTCAGCATGAAGAAAATTGAGATTTTCAAGAGCCCAAATGAACTGGCTATAACGACACACCACCTCGTGGTCAGCCCAGGCCCTGCACCGTTACGGAGAGCACCGCTTCTAAGCTGGAGTTACCTTGTAGTAAACAGTAGACAATTCCCYTTTAATGGTAGCTGGAACACTTAAATATTATTCTAAGTTTAATAGGAGAGACCGTGAGATTCATGTAGGGCCTCTTTCTCCAGCTTTAACCATGTTGCACATTTCATGGAGAATTATTAGTCATGCATTCAATGTACCGTGCCTGGAGATGACAGTCTGGATGCTTTTTGGCTCTGAACTGTGATAAGCGGCTTGGTGGAGTGTTTGAAGTTTGCTCGCGGGGCACAAGAATAGGGAGCGTTTTGCCGTATGCACAGTCATGTTGTGTTTGATGGAGACAATAGTTACCCGCTCGTAAGTAGGCAAATTAAACCATCTTAGCAGGCTGAGCCCAGATAATACAACACAGATGAGAAACTAAACACTCTCCATGAAGAGCGCCTGCAGCACAGCTCCCCGCAGAGCTCTCCCCCACCAGGCTCTTGTTCTCGTCCAGCATGAGTGAGCCAAAAGTCATTAAGCACGTGTGAAGCAAATGCATTGCTTCTCCAAGCACTTCTCTTAGCAATAGGTGCTGTWCGCTCAGCGGTATCTCACATAGCTGAAAGAAGCTGTATAAGGACAGCAACATAACTCACAACYGAGACTTTGTGGTTTGTAAAGCCTGGTTTAAACCACCTCTGAAATAGTTTGGGTTTCTCCACTGAGGCTTGTACAATGAAAACAGGTTATATAAGTGTGTTGCTCAGTGCTTGCCAAACTTATCCTTTTAGGTGGCCTCAGTATCTGCACTGAGCGTGGGTAGCTCAGAGCCTAATTGCTTCCGCCCCCCTCTGGCCTGTCCTAGGTGGCTTCTGGCTTTATTTGTGCTCTTTCCTGGCTTTATTCATATTTTGGTCCTGACATGGGATCAGATGGGGGTAGAGGGAATGCCTGATCGATGACTCCTTTCCTGGGCAAATCATCACCTCTGTCTGGTATGAGTTAGGGGGATTCCACCCCTCTCCTGGGATGTAGCTCRTGCTCACTTGTGTGATGCTGTTGGACTGCTTCCTGAGACAAGTCAATCCAACTGGATTTGCAGGAATCTCAGTGGTGTGATATTTCCCAAACATTAGCTAACGCTCCCTTCCCCCTCTGCCACGATTGTCTCCGTGGGTTATTACAGCCATTTTATCTATAGTCGTCAGCCTGTGTACCACATCCTCCTAGAAGATAAACTGGATTTTATAATGGAAGTAGAGACCAAATTCRGAGCTTCTTAATCTGCACATAATTCCAGTGATTCTAGTGGGATTGCAAAAGGTTTCCAACAGCAGAGGATCTGGCAGTTTCTCCCTATGACTGTTGCTTTCAGCAACATTTCTTAACACARTGTGTGCATTTTGTGATGGAACTCATTTGGTAAGATATCTATTAAAAGAAATTTTGGTTTAAGACTAGTACCAAACACAAACTCTATTGGAGTTGGGGGGGGAAGCGTTTTTAAATTTTTTTTTCTMTATATATGTACCTCTGTAAATCCTATACAGGTCAAAAAAATGGAGATGTCAAAATACTCATGGTCAAGAGAAAACTTAGCTTATAGAACTATCAAGGTATCTTAATTGTACCATATGAATTCCTCTTGAAGAAAGCCCCCGCTGCATATTGCAGATGCTTTAATCTAACACTGAAATGCATGTGGGCAAAGAGGCTTTCGAAGAAGTGAAAGTCAAATTGATTCACAGCAGAAATACAGCTGTGAGGAAACCAGCAGATGACACATTCAGTTATGGTCACATGAAGGCTGAAGTGCTGCTGGAAAATGACATTGGACCACGGTTGCAGAAGCAGCAGGTGATAGGTGTGGAACCTCCCCAGACCTTTGCCTCATCTTCTCCAGTCCTCATCTCCTGATGAGCTCATCAGGMATACTGATGTCCTTAGTGCTGTGGGCTGTTCTGCCCCACTGCCCTTACAGCCCTCTCCTACCAGCTTTAGGGCAATGAAAGAAGGAAGCACGTTTGCCATAAGGCTTTCCAAGAAAAGAGAAATAAACGTGTGTCTTCTAAAAGCAAGAGTATGTGGTTTAGTGGCTGATGGAGTAATCCTATAGAAAATCAATTTGTCCTAAATCACTGGTGGCACTGGTGGTCCCTAGATGACCATTATAGGAGTGGGTGCAATGGCCCTTATTGGACTCTATAAATATGTACATTTGAAGGCAAGAACCATCTAATATCTTCAGTGCTAGGAAAAAGTTCTGTTTTCAAAATCAATACACATTTATGAAAAGATGACCCAAATAAGGACATTCAAGTGTGTGTCCACGTGAGAAGTATAAMACAATAGCTAAGTGCATTTTAGATGATCATTTTTTGTAGATTTTGAATGTTTACTGGCTTTTACCAGCAGCACCTGCAGTTTCTGCATTACATGGTATGCTCTGAGTGGGCAATGTTCAAACTTTTCCAGTAACCCTTACAGGTGAACCAGATGCTATATCCAGGTACTCAGTATGCTCTATGCTTCTCAAAAACTGTAAATAGAAGAAAAAAAGCTTACCCATTTTGCCAATAAGTTTTGCACTCTGTTTTGGAAACTACATTTCTCTTTAATAGGACATCTGTTAAAACAGTACTTGTTTGTTTGTGATACAGAATTGATTCATTGTGTATGAGACAAAAGCAATATGGGAAAAAGACAAAAATAACATTTGCAATATCTATTACAGTTTGAATCATGTCACAGATGCTTGAAAGATTTCATTCTTGCATAGTATCAATTGGTGTGACCTTTTCTCTAGTGTAGATTTAAATCCCTATCATTAATCTCAATTCCTGTCTCTGATCAGTCTGATTCCATTGCATGGAGGAATAACTAGTGATGATGAAGAGCAGTTTGCGCAAAGTGAGCGAAACGGCCACATTGTAAGGGATTTTACTGTAATTTATAGCATATGAAAATTGGCCCTTCAGGGGACTGTAAATCAGTTCAGATCTACAGGGCTAGTCCATCATAAATGCAAAGACAAAAGAATGGGTGTAAACATTTTCAGGTATTAAAAAAAAAATCTTTAGGGACTGCTAACTGGAAACAGCTGCTATAGAAATAAGCTCAGAGCTGTCCTTGCAAAATTTCTTAGCGTTACACAGCAGTTCACAGTCAAAGCACCATCAACAGCTAGACTCCTTCTTTTCACATTCTGGGGAAATGTAATAACTTTCAAGACTCTGACTACTTTTGCAATTACTTTATGAATTGCTTTCCTTTGACTCTCTAACATTCCTAATGGAAACTGCTTTCTTTCAGCTGGGCTTCCTGAGAAATCTGAAAACATTGCAAAACCAGGGACATGTTGTGCCTCTTGTAAGGAATTTCATCAAATAAAGCAGACAGTTTTACAACTGAAGCAAAAGGTATGAATGTTGATCGGACCGTTGTTTTATGACAACCAAATTTAAATTTAAGTGTTTGGAGCTGTCACTGCCATGTGGTTCTTGTGCCCATAAAGATGATGGCAACATATTTTAAAATCGTGTAGGAATGGCATTTTCTTTCTCCATGATTTTGTATTGCCTGTAAGCAGATTGATAGTTATACCAACCTCATGGTAACAGAATCTGGCAAATACCCAGTAAAATCTGAGCCTGGGTTTCTTAGCAATCTGCACTGTCCTCTGCTTTCCACTCACTCTGAATGCACAGCATTTTGCACTTTATCCAGCTTTAGTTTATGTAAGTGCAGGATATTCTGCAGATGAGGGAATGTGGGAGAGCATGATTTTGCATTAACAGGGTGCTGACAGAGGATAGCTGCGAAATAAGATGTGAGTGGCTAGATGAATACATCACTAGCAGCTACATTAATTTTGATTTTTAAAAAAAGACCAAACTCAGGCCCAACTCTTTTTGTATTCATCCTTGTGTCCTTTGAAGTAAAATATAATGTACTTTAACACTTCCCTTGGCCTCTAAGTGTATTTTCTCTTATGTGTGATCCTTTTGGATTTCTTAAGTAGGATTGAAATAACCCAGGGACCCACCCCAGGAACTGGAAAGCCAAGTGCAGAGATCCTCATGAAGTGCCTTTTTATAGTGATATCTCCTTCAGAACATTCAGGGTCACTGGAGTGGAAATGTTCTGCAGGATGCTTCTAAGTAATTCATGTTGATAGGCTGTAATCACTTCACCCAGGCTATTCATTTAATTTCACTGTGTTAAAACACAGTTCTGTATAGTCACATTTAATGGTATTCATTCAATGCGTTTTTATTAGGAAGAAAGAAATATACATCACCAAAATGAGATACATTTAAGTTTTGGTATACTTTTTATCTCAAAAATCGCAAAGTATTATGTTTTCTTTCTGAATTAAGAGGAAGACAAATGTGGAATGACAGAATTTCATGTGAGACGGAAATTCTGTTTTTCAAATTTATCCTGCTAGTAGATACCAAATGGCTTTAAAAAGAAGCCATACTCTTGAGTGTCTGTTTGTCCAGCCACAGTAAGTGAGGCTAAAAGTAGCTTGTACCGACCTCCAGGGAGGAACCGGGAATCACACTCTTGGCCAATCAGTTTGTGCAAGAATTCATGGAAACTTATGAGCTGAATTAATGGAACGTTTTTTGTGTCTAGCTTTAGGAGCCTATGCTCAAAATGCAATGTCTAAAAACTTCTGCTTGGTTACAAGCTGATACCCTCCAAACCTCTTACTGTGGGCACCTTGTGTTGTACAATAACTGTAACCACGCTAAGCACCTCGCTCTGGTCTCATAGCTAAGTCTTGTGGGGGTCTTGGGTTTTCACCAGGTATCTTCCCTGTGGGACCTGATCTATTTGGCATTCCCAGAAAGTGCCCACTGGATTGCATCTCATGGACAGAACTGCAAGAGGTGGTCCCACAACACCCCCATCATTCCCCTTGCCTCTGGCGGGGGGCGGGAGGGAGGCTTTTGCCCATGCTGAGAGGAGATCTGGGCTCACTGCTCCTCTGACCAAGGAGAAGTAAGCCCTCACGTTTCACCATCCCCTCCCTATGGTCAAGTACTTTCAAGGAGGACATCTCTCAAAATCAGTGATTGAAGCTGCTCTGTTTTGTACAGAATAATTCATTCCTGTCTGGCAGTTTATGGGAATGAGTCTTAATCTTGTGGTGAAGGCTTTCAGATTTTATGAACTTTATACAAAATTAAGTTTAGCAGAAGAGTCTGAGAGGGATCCAATCCAGAAAACCCTGTGACTGGGACTTGGGGTATGCTTCTGGAAGTGGGAGGTGTGATTTTGGGTCTCCTCAGGCAAGCAGGGGTTTGAACTCAAATCCATACTGCCTCTGGAGTGCACAAAAGCT
The DNA here is from genome assembly GCF_003343005.1 of Rhea americana. Classification (NCBI taxonomy): domain Eukaryota; kingdom Metazoa; phylum Chordata; class Aves; order Rheiformes; family Rheidae; genus Rhea; species Rhea americana. The sequence goes on along the minus strand of NW_028185372.1, from coordinate 258,461 downwards.
GTTGGATTAAAGGATGGAGGTGATGGCACTAATACTTTTTGGAGGGTTGTACTATAGATTCCAGATCCAGAAAAATCCAGATCCTAGTTCTAGGATCAGAGCAGAAAGTCTCCTTGCAGGGGTTATCCAGTGGGATGGACTGTCCTTGTAATATACTAGAGGAACTTTGGGCAGAGCTAGGTTGATTTCAGATTTTTCAGGAAAAAAAGAGGGAAKAGCTGGAAAACTAAGGGAAGGATAACTGACATACTGAGGCACAGCCAGCAATTAAAAAAAATAGTAAGTTCAGCACTTGGAACTGGGGCATTCTTGGAGCCTATTGCACAGATGTGTTTAAATATCTTAATTAGAAATCCATGTCTTAATTAGAAATCCATAGCTGGCATCGCTCCTATCAAACACTGTCAGAATCACCTAGACCACAAATTTCCTAGGAACTGCCCAAAACTCCAGGTGCAGCACGCAACCTTGAATATGAAGGGTCATGTTTCTAGCACTGATTTCCTTTAAAACTTACTGTCACAAATATTTGCACACATATGGGGGGGAGAGTATTTTCCAAGCACCATTAAGATTTGGATCAAGCAAGCCAAGGTCACTCTTGACCAAGATCCTGGTTCAGCTAAAAGGTGAAACAGAAATTAAGCCAATGAATATAGCCAGTCTCCAAGAGGATTTGAGTCAACATCAAAAACACATGCTTTGGCCTCCGTGTATGTGGCAGCCGTTTGCTGGCCAGGAGATACAAAAAAAACAATGAGCTAGACCAGAGCCTGGGTATTTTGGCACTTCTGGTGTACATCTCAAGTCCAGCTGACTCAGTGGGGAAGCATGTGTAGATGCTTTCACAGCAGCTATTTTTTTTTTTAACTTACTAAGTTATTTGTTAGAACAGCTTTGCTGGCAGGAACAAGTCAATATCTTATTTAAGCAGCAGAACAGAATACACGTTTAAATCCTCTTCATGCTGAGTCTTTGCCACTAAATGCATCTTTCTACTCCAGCTTGGCCATTTGCAACATAATCTGAAGAATTATTCATGGCAGGGACTCTGTATTAAGTGACATTTATTTATCAACAGGGATACTAATAAATCCCAAAATCATGACCCCACTCCAGACAGTCTGAATACAGCCCAGGGACTGGCTGGCTGACCTTCTTGTGCTGATCCCCAGCCAATGTGGCTGTGAGAGCTCCCAGTTACTGAATTTTTCTCTTCAGCCTAGGGTATAAGGTGTTGTGAGCCATGGGGTAGCTTTTTAGCCTCAAGAGTCTGATGCTTTATCTGTGGTGCAGTGGCTGGGATGTTGTCTCTGAAAGCTGAAGAGTTACTGGTAAATTAAACAATTGTTTACTTACTTATTTATTGAAAACCAAAGGTGACAACACAAAAGACATGACTGAGAGCAGTGAGTGTGCTCGATCCCCTTTTCTCTGTGGGTAGGCTTATAGGAGTGACCACATGACCTAAGAAGCACCCTGAGGGGCTTCTGTGAAGTACTGACCTCATCCAACTACTGATTTCCAGCAGGGTTGCAGTGAATCTGCCAAATTCCTGTAAGATTACAACATGTCATTTAACTTGTATCAGGGACTGTTTTGGCATTTCCATCATCTTTTCTCTCATTTGCTTCCTTCAAAACTCTGCATGCAATCCAAGACAGCAAACAGCACTGGCTGCCCTAGAAAGTCCACTGCTTAATTGATAGCTTGTTTACTGAAAGAAGTTTGCTCTATGTATTGCAAGTACATAACATCAGGTCAGCAGGTCAAGGGATGTGATCCTCACCCTCTACTCTGCCCTGGTGAGGCCACATCTGGAACACTGTGTCTAGTTCTGGGCTCCCCTGTACAAGAGAGACATGGAGCTACTGGAGAGAGTCCAGTGTAAGGCTACTGATGATTACGGGATTGGAGCATCTCTCATGAGGAAAGGCTGCAAAAGCTGGGCCTCTTTAGCCTGGTAAAGAGAAGGCTGAGAGGGGCTCTTATCAATTCTACAAATATCTTAAGGGAGGGGGTCAAGAGGATGGGGCTGGACTCTTTTTCAGTGATGCCAAGTGATAGGACAAGAGGCAATAGGCACAAACTGAAACACAGGAAGTTCCATCCAAATATGAAAAAAATCTTCTTTCCTGTGAGTGACAGAGCACTGGAACAGGTTGCCCAGAGAGGTTGTGGAGTCTCCTTCTCTGGAGATCTTCAAAACTTGGTTGGACACGATCCTGTTTAACATGCTCGAGGTGGATCCTGCTTGAGCAGGGAGGTTGGATTAGGTGATCTCCAGAGGTCCTCTCCAACCTCAACCATTCTGTGAGTTGGTGTGACTCTGTGGTAACATTATTTTGGCTCTGCGTTACAAACATTTGATTTGCACTAGAGGCAGAGGGGTTGGACTAGATGATCTCTGAAGAGCTCTTCTAACCTCAATCATTCTGTGGATGATTCCAAATAATTACAGAAACAAATAGAAGTTTTGAGAACAGTCCAGTGCAGGGAATTTCAAATAGGTGATTAAAAGCACTATCAGATAGCAGGAGTTAGCATGTATTTTAATGCAACTCTCCCACAAAAGTGTTGCAGAGTCTATCATCAAATTATCCAGTGAACAAATTCATTCAGGGTAGCAACAAAGCTGCCCCAAGGATAGATTTGCCCTGGTGTTGCTGAAATATCTTTTCAACTTCATCTGGCAGGGCAAAATTCCCAACTCTACATGTGGCCATTCACCACGAATAATCTTCTTTCCTGGCTGTAGAACAGCCTCCTAGCTGGTCACGTCCCCTCCACTGACCCTGGGGAGACTAAAGATTTGCAGAACATCTCTAAATACATTTATTATTAAGTGTATTCAATCTGAATAAGCAGACCTGATGCTTAATGGATTATGACATTTCAAATCATATTATTCAGTTTATATTCTCATTTGCTTTTGCCTTGCAGCTGCAGATTCAGAAACCTATTTGCTTAAATAATATGGTCTGCTAAACTAATTAACTGCCCAACTGTCTCTGTGGGTCACTTAAAACACCCTGTGGAACACAGCTGTAGACTGTCACTCTCTGTAACAATGTTTTCTCATCAGATTTCTGCACAGATGTCAGTCAGAGAGATGTACAGGTGAAAGTAATGTTCCCAAGCATCTTCCCAGCGGATACTGATTACCTGCAAGAAGGTCCCATCAATGCTGGCAGAAGATGAGTGGTGAGGGAAAGAGTTTTCTTTGGGACAATGAAGTAAGACAAGAGCTTGAAGAAATCTTGTATATACTTGAAAACTTAGTCGGTTAGCTTAGCAGTTGCATAGACTTCAGTGAAGGATTATGGCTGATTAGAATTCACTGGATCAAAGTTAATTAATGGAATTAAGAGCAGGAAGTGCTCCTTTTTTATTTTTGTACATGTCACAACATTCATCCTCTGAAGAGTTAGATGGAACATTGAGCCAGAAATTTTCTGCTATATAGAAGTAGATAACAATACGTGGTCCTTGTTTACACAGGTAAATGGCCTCCACTGTCCACTGGTCTCAAAGCTGTCAAATGAGCCTAAGGAAGCTACGAAACGCTAATGCAAGCAGAAACCTATTGTATTGAATGTTTATACTATCTTCCACCTAACTCCACTGGAAATTAGGGTTCAATCTCTTCCCCAAAGTCTTTGCAATTTAAGAGGAAAATATGGTATAAAAGAGAGACATTTTGAATGAAATCAATCATTTGAAATAGATATTAAATCCAGCTCTGTATCTTTGTTGTCTTACAAAATCCATTTCAATCAAGCAAGCATTTCTAAATGAGATTAATGTGCATGAGAAATGTGTCTACAGAAAACTCCCTGAATTACATAGCTTGATGTAATATGAACTGCAGTCCTGATTGGCCCTCTAAGAGCTGTGTTGGTATATCCATGGATACCAGTAAGGATTTTATGTATTTCTGAAGTATTTAACTATTTGTCCACAAGAAAGCTTAACCAAGAATGTAATTTATCCAACTGAATGATGGAGGGCTTACAGTACTTCTTGTTTTTTGCAGATTGCTTTGCTACCAAACAATGCTGCTGATCTTAGCAAGCAAATCACTGGTGAAAAAGTGCTTGCCTCAAACGCATATATCCCTGGCCCTCCAGGGCAGCCTGGCCAACGAGGCCCTCCAGGTAAGATACAGACCAGAGAGATCTGAGTGTAAAATAGTGCCATGAATAAAAATAAGCTTCAGTTTTCCAGCATGATAGGAATTAATGTTTCATACTTTTATTATTATTATTATATTTCTATCTGTACTTAATTTAAAAAAGAAAAATTCTTTGGTCATTATGATCAGCCTCTGCCAACTGTCTATTGTTTCTTAGTCTCCATGTATTTCTTTGTATGTAAATTGTGTTTGTCATATATGTATTATATTTCCTCCTCTCTCTGGGATATCTCATATGCTTCAGCTATCATTTCCCATTTTTTTTAGCTCTGTCCTAAACATTTTCCATTTCATTTCAGAAATTCCTATAACTTCAGCTCACTATCATTAGTAAAGTAAAAAAAAAAAAAAATGCTGTTGGCTTGCAGGGGATTGTGCCACTTATTTTTTCTCATCTGTTTTTGCAAGTATTCATGATTTGATTTTATATTGTGTTCCAGATTCAAAGGAATCTGAAAAGAAAAGTAAAACTCACTCACATCATCTGCACTTTGCTTAGCTGTAGGTTGAAACAATGAGAAAAGCACAGAGTTCCTAAAGCTTTAACTTAAGCCAGACACTCTGCAACCTGAGGCCAGAGATGCTGAAAGACTTGCTAACTCTTTTGAATGCAGATCTAATTTCAGGTTAGCAATGAATCCAAGGAAAATGTTCTGGGTTTCAGGAATAATCTTAGAGAGGACTAGCTGATATTCCTTACCTGGTTTGATTTACTATCTACAGAACTGATCTCCATTTCTCCCCACTTTTGCGATCTTGCTTTGTTTTTTGAGTCTTTATCTCATTTTCTTGGAGGATGAGTATCTTCAGTCTACAGTAGATCGTAAGTGCAAGGACAATGTGGTTAGAGATTCTGCGTCAGGCTCTGAAGTGCACAGTGCATCACCTTGCAATCTGTCTAATATAGGCCTGCTTCTGCATGTCTCCCATCCGGTTTCCCCATGACCTGAGCTGTCCAAGGTACTGTAGAATGATCTTTTCTGCTTGAAAATCATCTGTGCTGATCTCTTCCACTTCTGTGCAGTTAACAAGAGTATTGCTGGGTCTTCAAGAGGAGTCGGAGAGGTTCATCCTTGAACTTGCTTCTACTCCTTCTGAAAATCCTTATTATAAATATTCTGTCCTGCTGAACCGTCTTTACTCTCTGCCTTCTGTTCTTCATGTCTTCAGTATGACGAAAAATGCCTTCCCCTCTAATTACAAAGCAACTCAACTAGTGACACCTTAATGGATTTTGTTTCATGCAAATATTGTTTCAGGTCCCTGTTTTTCTGTTTTGTTTTTTTATAGTGTTTCTCTTGATCTAAATGTGTACTCTGTCGGCTGAATGCTTCCTAAAAATAGCTTTCTCTGATGAACCAATAAAAGCTGAAAATGGTATGAAGCAAAATGGAAGAACAGAGCCCTTCTTGTCTAATACACTGGCTTCCATACTGAGCAAAAAAGAGGTGTAGTCCATGTCCAAAGAGCACTGTTTCTGTGCCACTCAAGTGTAAATGTCTAACCCAACTTTTCCACAAGTTGTCTGAAGCTGTTTACAAGAGATGTTTCCCATGAGATGTGTGCTTTTGCTCCCTTCTCCTTTGTTTGAAAATGAGGCATTTCTACTTTTCTTTTCATTTCCAGTCTGTATGCCTAACCACCTGGCAGTGGCAGTTTTGGCTTCTTCATTACACCAGGTTTAACTGTTTTGTGAAGATGTCATGTGGCCATGGTGACAGGGAGTAATATTGTCTCAAATGACTGCTGTGTTGGTTGTTACAGATTTGTGGTTTAGAGATGTTAAGGTGACCAGTCCATTAGGTGGTTCAAAAAAAGCCGTTAGTCCCCCACTGCTTGCACTGATGAAGTGTCCTGAATGCTTCATATGGCAGGTAACCTTTGCTGTTGATTGCAGGGGCTCCAGGACCAAAAGGGAGCCAAGGAGTTCCTGGGCCTCCTGGGCCTCCTGGACAGCCAGGCCCTCGGGGATCAATGGGACCTATGGGACCTTCTCCAGACATATCACATATTAAGCAGGGCAGACGGGGCCCTGTGGTAAGTATTCTCCCTTTCTATTATGCATTGCGCATTTGGGCTTAGCTCCACAATCTGTTACATACTTGTGAACCCTTTTCTTTCTTTTGCAGGGCCCACCGGGAGCCCCAGGGAGAGATGGTAGCAAGGTGAGGAGAGGTACTGTTTTTCACAATGTGGGCCCGTGTGAACATGAAGTGCAGGCTCACTAGAGCAACCCTCTATGTATCTGCCGTCATCCACTTTTACCCTCTTTCATTTCCTTTGCTAAGCCAAGAATGTCCCATTTCCCCATCCCTTCATATCTTCCTTCTGCTATTTTGTGCTTCCCATTCCTCAAGTCTTGCAAATAGCCCTGTCAGGATATCTGTCAAGCAGCCTCCTTTCCTTTCTGCACAGCTCTTCTGGCTTTTCCATGAAGATTTTGATGCCTTAGCCTATTCCATTAGACTGCTCTGTTGCAAATTTCTATCACATGTGGCTCATTCCTGTCTAGGTGAAAATCGTAAGTGCCCAACTCTGCTCTCACTGGAGTCAGTGGCATTTTCCTGTGTTCTTCCCAGTGTATTTGTTCCTACTTCGTTTTTTCTTCATGTTTTCACCCACTGTCCTCACAATCACATTGTCCCCACCAGAGCAGGCCTGCAAAATCTCAACATTGCATGTTTACTTAGCATTTTCTCAGCAGATGTAATGCATCACATAATTGTAGCAGGGTTATTTTTTTGTAATAACTTTATTGCTGCAGACACTAGTGATAATGTTGGGCCAGGTCTTAAATCCTGCTAGCAAAGAAAATACATGTAGGAAGCCAGATGTTACTTTANAAAAAAAAAAAAAAAAAAAAAAAAAAAAAAAAAAAAAGAAGACCCAAACAAACTTATTTTGTCCATGAAGATACTTCTTTATCTCCCCCGGCTTGTGAAGCATAAAGAGCAGAAGTGCCAGTACTCTGGATTTTGTGTCTGTTTCTATTCAAAGCAGCATCTGTTATCTATTTAGAGCAGATGAACATGGGCAAGTCTCACATGAAGTGGAGGCAGGCAGGCAGAGCTTGGCCAAGGCACAAGCTTTGCAGTGCCCATAAGCCTGGACACTGCAAATGGGCAGGCCAGGGGTTTCAGGTATGAAGGATACTTGGAAGTGCCTCCGAATTGCAGCCAGGAAAAAAAGAAAAGGGAGTCAAGACATCCAGCTACGAAGAGAAGCTGCCATGCAAATCCTGACTGTCATAACCACCTGCTCATTCTCCTAAAACGCACTTCAGGCCAGTGGCTCTCAATGTGAGGTCTGCAAACCTCTGCGAGCCTAGCGACTACTTTTAAGGTCTTATTTTTCTTAGCAAACAAAATTAGTGTAAGCTGATGACTCCTGGCCTGCGGACAGTAACAGTCTCTGCTGAGGCAAACTGTGCTTTTCTGTTTCCTTTAGTTACAGCAAACTAACTGAGGTGGTATTGATTACAGGGGGAGCGAGGAGCACCAGGACCAAAAGGGATACCTGTAAGTATTGCTCTTAGCAAACATTTTCACAGCAAAGTCATGTTGGCTACTAACAGCAAGCCAGCCAAAAGGGGAAAAGAAAATCCTGTTTTATGAGCACAATGAACAATGACATTTTACATGATTTTGCGTGAACAGAAAATGTTATTTCAAAGAAAATAATTTCCTGTTTTCATCAAATCTTTTTGCCTACACATCTCCCTTGCGGAGTGTCAAACTGAAGGGAGTAAGTGTGTCTCTGCCCTACAACAGTGTGGGGGACACAACCAGAAGGCAGTGGCATCAGATCCTATGCAGACTGCTAGTTCATACTGTTCACCCAACGCTGCTGCTGGTAGCCTGATTCCTGAAACCTTTCAGAAAACTGCCGCTAGTCTCTCTGGGACTTTGACCAGGTATTGGCTTTGAGCAAGTCAGCTGTTGAACGGTGGAAATTTACAATCTATTTTAAAGCAAAATTGTCTAAAATTTTCCTTCTTACAGTCTTTTCTCATTAATGGAATGGACTTTTAGCAGGGTGTGCAACCAAGTGTTCCCAATATTAAACAGTGAACTTCACCATGAAGTCAGCTAAAAAGAAATAATTTACAAGATTTATCTTTGTTCCTGTGGCGTGTTAAAATGCTGCTAGAGAAAAGATACAGTGAAGGAAGAGCTAAGCATCTTCTAGATGTAGGCTCTGTCAGCTAAAACATTTGCCTTTTTAAGACTGTTTCCTGAGCAGGTTGATGCAAGGAGAGATCTTTTATTTCAGGCAACCAATATGCAGCAATGTTTTACTGAATTACCCCTGCAAGGGTATTTATATCGATATTTTTGAAAACTGTAAGTACAGTATTACTAATGACCCTGCTTTGTGACTGCAGGGCCCACCAGGTTCATTTGACTTCTTGTTGCTGATGATGGCAGACATCAGAAATGACATTGCTGAGCTGCAAGAGAGAGTGTTTGGACACAGGACTCACTCATCAACAGAGGAGTTTCCATTACCTCAGGAATTTACAAACTATCACGACACAGTAGATTTTGGATCTGGAGAAGATTACAAACCACGGGCAGCACCCAGAGACTCCAGGATACAGAAGGCAGCCCATCCTTAGCTAGGCCTACTGAAAAAGAGCTCTTTAGAGTTGTTCAATATAAAAATGCACTGACAATGTAAAAAATATATATATATACATATATATATATGTATATTATTTCCCAGTTTTCTCTTTGCTTTTCCCCAACCATGCTGCTGTACTGTAGCTTTCTCAATTCATGGTGGCCTCCTTGCAGTAGTTCTGGATCATCAAGCCTGCACTCTGCATTGTATCTAGACTATCAGGAAAACCTTTTTGGCATATAGGGCTAGCATGATTAAGGCACGCTCTAGTCAAAGGCGCAGACAACAGCATCTCATCTACTTACATTTGATTCTGTGTCCAAACAACCCACTACCCAGACTCTAGCCACAGATGGAGGGATAGTTGAACATCATCCCTGAAAGACAGCAGTAATAAAAACCTAGGCCCAGAGTTACTTTATACATGTAAATGAATTATATCACTGACCTTAAGTTCTCATCTAGTGTTCCCAAGCTTAGGAAAGTGAAGGATGGATCCCTGTTTTACAGCAGAGGCCAGCTGTAACTGAAATGTCTCCTTCTAATACGCCTTAGCATAGCAGGAAAAGGCCCCAAAATATGGAGAAGCAATGATATAAGRGCACTGCTTTTTGACTTGGAAATTATTTGGTTTTGTGTTACTACAGAGTATTATGCAAAGATAGTCAAGAAGATGTGTCTTTCCTAAACTACCCCTAATTCTCCCTTACTTTTCTCCTGCTGCTGAGTGTGGGAGCCAGGTCCCTTCCTCAACAGATTCCTACTGGATACATCACAACGGGGATGAGCAAGAGAACAGGAAACTTATGAAGCAGGAGAAACAGCGTAAGTGAATCAAGTAGTCTTACAGGCAAGCACCAAACCAGTCCCAGCCTTGCAGAATGAGCCAGATTCTGACCTGCTGTGGGTGCCTGTTTTCTTTGGTGAAAGTCTGAGTGAAAAYGAGATCAGAAAGGCCTCATGTTTGCCAAGAGCTGCCATTGGTTTTGTTTCTCTGTTGTGTGAGAGCAATTTAAACACACTTACAGAACTAGAACAGAGTTGCAGTGTATTTAGCTTGGAGTATGAGTAGGTGCAGGTCTGCACATGGCAAAACACTTCAGCTGGTGTTTGGGTGGCTAAGGTGAGGTACTGCACACAGGGGATTCTGTATTTGTAAAAGGGGATGAAAGGGAAAGCCTTTTTTTTTTTTTTTTTTTTTTTTACACTGGAAAACTGGATGCACAAGTTAGATCATACCTCATGGATGATGTATGTTAACATTTCTTTTGGATTACCATGGCTGCTGAGGACTCTGCCACACATAGAAGATAAAGATGTAAGGAGTATATTAAGCACAAAATGTTTAAATTTCATGTTGTATCTGTGTAGCTGCTACTTCTACAGTATGTTTAGTGCTTCCATGTTACAAATGCAAAGAAAAATTTCTTATTTTGCCATGCTTTCAGGACTTGCATGTTCTAACAAAACACACATAGGGAAAAATATAAGCAGGCTCTTTCCGGATCCTTTGTACAGGTTTGGATTTCCTTCCGTGTTCTCTGTGCCAGAAGACTGTTGGTATAATCCCTGTACCACTAGTACAGGTCATGTTGGCTATCACAGCTGGCTATCTAGACTCTTAGTATCTTTTGTACAGTATTTTAAGAGTATGTGTTCATTCCTGTAATTGTTTGCCAACTCCACACTATCAGCATGCCACAAGCAAGGGCATTAACTTTAGGAGTATTAATGATCTTTTCTTCCTCTTCTCTTCACCTTTTATGTACATCCGTACTAAAAAAGCAATGACTAAATCACTGGTAGTTGGCAGCTTAAGAAAAAATGTGTGTTCTCACCCTGTGGTCTTCAGGCTTCTCTTCTGAGAGGAGCTCTCCCAGCAGCTGCAGATCCAAGTAATCTTGTGAACAAGGCAATGGGGGGAGAGATTTAGAGCGAGATTTAGGGAAAAACTTGTGACTGAAAAAGGGATACTACTCATAGTAGCAGACTGAAAGAAGCTCTAGGACAGCAGGTCTATATTTGCTTAATTTCAAGCAGGCAATTAGGTATAAATGACACASTTCATCGATATGCAATTTTAAGTACATTTGTCAAATTACGTATACATTTATTCTCTTTCASGTTACCCTTCCCATCACCTGCTGGATCAGGTTGATTTCTACTAGAGAATTAATAACTGCAGGTTTTTGAACCACCARATACTGCCCAGTAAGTTAAAAGAGTCACTTCCTACATAGCAACTAAGTTCCCCCTGACCCATACCCAAACGGAATAAGTGTCCTAAAAGAGGCACTTGTTTTAGTTCTGAGCTCTGCTTTTCCAAATATAAACACCAAATTAGAAGTTTCTGCAGTTTGATCACCAGACTTGGGAGGGTGGGGGTAGGGGGAATGCCCTGCTGTGCAGAAATATCCACAGGAAGGAAATTCTGACACTGAATCAGAAGAGTAGGAAAAAAAAACATGCCTCTAAGTGCAGAAAGATGTCCTACGGACTCCCAAACATCAACTTGGGCACATATTCAAGTGTCTTCTAAATGTGGACCTCAGTAACTTCCCTTTCTAGGGTCTGCACCATGGTTTTTTACAACCTGGAGCTGGGTTTCCAACAGGCGTGCTTCCTCCATAAAAGAGCAGAATGGAAGCGCTCCTTGGTTTTGTCCCCATGTTTTACCCTCCTCTGTCCACAGACTCTCAACAGCTGGCTGAATCCCAGCAGCAGAGATGCTATAGCAAAGRCAAGGCAAAGGGACATAGGAATTCCTCCAGCAGGGAGAGCCCCTTTGAACACAGGTGGCTGGGAAGGTTCAGCCTTCTGTCTGCGTCAAGATCTTTCTACAGACCTCTCTCATTTAAGTGCTGATTAACCACATGATAACTTTCATAATACAGATACTGTATCAAAAACTGTTTTATTAAAGTATCTTCTAGAGAAACCCACGGAAATGCTTGGAAAGAAAGGTAAAATTTTTTTCACATCTAAAGTTTTGTAAATCCAAACYAAATGAAACATTTTCAATTTTAAGCTTGGTTACTGGAGAGAGAAGGAAGCTGTTAACTTGTAAATTATTTATTTCTCTGTGGCTCCAAAAAGCATCAAAAAAACACTAAGAACCCAAAATAAGAATGTAGAAACATCTACACTCATGTCTAGTTTTGTTACTAGGCTCATGCACATGACAACTTTGTTTCATATAGTTAAATACTATATATAGCTTTATTAGAAAAAAAGATTATTTTGATGTTAAGACATCATGTTATAAGCAAAAAGATAATAAAGAGTTTGTTATTTTATTAATATTGGAAATATATTTAATGGAAACATTTGCAAGAGCRTGTAGTGTTGGGAAAATGCTGATTATTAATGAGTTTAACAAAATTATAAAGCCGAGAAAATGTTCTTTCAACACTGTGCCAAGTACATACYGGATTAGTCTTTCTTGCAAAACTGAAATACTGACACAAAAGAATTCCTATATGGTCTGGCTAACACAGGAAAAGGAAAGGAAAATTGATTATAAATGGAAGTAAGGTAATCCCTAGAATCATTGTTGGTATCACAGCTTGAATAACATTTTTTCTACAAGTATTTCAGAGTTAGTATGTTAAACCCCAGTGAAATAACAAAAAATGGGGATGGCGTCCAAGAATTTGTTCTTAATTTCACACAAAAATCTGTATGTTTGTTGCTATTACACATTCCAGTAACTATACTGTTCGCTTTATTTATGTAAGTATATGAAATACTAAAATATGTATAAAATGACTGTGATTTTATGATGTATTCATAATAACAAAGATATTTTTCTTATGCGGTTGGTATTGCTTTTGTTACATAACCTGTTTGCTGAAAAATGGAAATGCTTGGTCAGAAGCAGCAGGCGGTTTCCACCGTCTTTTAGCGTTGCTCTTGGAGCTTAACGACACGCTGCCAAGGGCAGGACTACGAGGACACAGGCTATTGCAGAACGCGCTGTGTCTGCGGACACAGCGCATTTACCCACCTCCACTGTTAAAACGGCGGCTCCGACACCTGCCAAGCGCGACGGGACTCGGCTCCCTGGCTCCCCACGTAGCTTGCGGTACGATACGGAGCGTGAGTCTCCCTTGGCATCCCACCGCCGCTAACGGGGGCGAGACAAAGCTTCCGGCAGCCGCGGCCCGGCCCTCACGCTTGCCTCGAGGCCCTCGCCTCACTCACAGCTCAGAGAAACGGCCTACGCGGGAAGTGTCCCGCCGCCCGCCCCAGCTACGGTGAGGGGCGGCAGAGGCCGCCCCCGCCCGGCTTCCCCGCGCGCCGCCACGGCCCAGCCTCAAAGCCGCCGCAAAGCGTCGCCGGGCGGGCTGCGGCGGGAAATGGCGCCCGCCGGGCGCGGAACTACAGCTCCCAGCATGCCGCGCGGCACGCTTACCCAGCGAGCCTAAGACCACCTCCTTCGGCGCCTGCGCGCGACAGCCTGGCGGCGTCACAAACCCGCGCCGCAAGACTCCTCCTCACCCCCCCCCGCACCTTCCCCTAAAGGGGGTGCTCGCCCGCCTCGGCCCCTTCGGCCAGGCCGGGCCCGGCCCGCCTGCACGCCCCGTTCAGACCTCCCGATACGCGGGTTCGGGCCCCGCTGGCCCCTCTTCCCCAGGGATCTGAGATGGCGCCCGGGCTCGTCGTCTCCTGCCAGCGACCGGCGGCAGAGGAGCGCTGCGCTCGGCAACCTGTTCTCGCCTCGGCATGGCGCCTGCTCAGGAGAGCCCCGGTCCTGTGAGTCCTGGTTCACCCGCTCCGGCCCGCGGCAGCCCCGTGCCGCGCCGGCGGAGCGGACCGCTGCTCCCGGCGCGCCGCGCGGGGGCTGCCGGGAGGCGGCTCCCATGGTGCCCCGCGGCGGCGCGCGGGGGCTGCCGGGAGGCGGCTCCCATGGTGCCCCGCGGCGGCGGTGGCGGCGGGAGGAGGGCGGCAGGATGCGGCTGTCGGCGGCGGCCGCCATCTCGCACGGGCGCGTTTACCGGCGGCTGGGCCTGGGCCCCCGCTCGCGCCTCGACCTGCTGCGCAACCTGGTGACGGCGCTGGTGCGGCACGAGCGGATCGAGGCGCCGTGGGCGCGCGCCGATGAGATGCGGGGCTACGCGGAGCGGGTGAGCGGCGGCGGCGGGCGGCGGCGGCGGGGGCCGCGCGGCGCGACGTCCCGTCACGGCTCCTCTCTCCCCRCAGCTCATCGACTACGCCAAGCTGGGGGACACCAACGAGAGGGCCATGCGCATGGCGGACTTCTGGCTGACGGTGAGTACGGGCCGGGCCCCGGCGCGGGCCCTGCTGGCGGCARCGGTGCCGGAGCTGTGCTTGCCGCCCCGCAGGAGAAGGACCTCATCCACAAGCTGTTCAAGGTGCTGGCGCCGCGCTTCCAGCCGCACCCCGGCAAGTACACCCGCCTGCTGCAGATCCCCAACCGGGACAGCCTTGACCGTGCCAAGATGGCAGTCATCGAGCTGAAGGGGAACCCCTTCCCGCCACTCATCCGCCCGCACTGCAACACCGAGAAGACACTGCTCAACCAGCTCCTGAAGGGCTACCGGGAGGACGTGCAGCGGGCCGCAGCCCCGCAGGCCCCCGAGGGCACCGCTGTGTAAGCACCACTCTCCACAAGGGAGCCCCCACGCAAGCACAGCGATGGGACTGTGTGAGCCACCCATACATGAGCCACCTGTTAAGGCAGCTCACTGCTGTGCCAGAGCACAGGAAGGGAAAACACGCTAGGAGATCTTAAGATTGATTTTTAGCTGTGAATTATCRTAACAGAGAACGCAAGCTTGAGATTTACTTCCTTCTTCCAGTGATTTAAATAGCAACTGAGCAAGAGAAGGAAATCAAGCTGGGAGCCTTGATGGTTGATGTTCTGTGTGTAAATAAACACTATTCAGAAAGTGAGTTTGATACTGTTTTGRTTATATTTCAGCATACAAGATTAAGTGGCTTATTATAGGAGAAACCTTGATTGTTTCTGGTCCAGCAGCCCTGTATCTCCACTCCCCTGTGACTGAGCTGCTAGGGCTTTACTAGAAGCCAGTGTGTAGGCTTCAGTGAAACATCAAGCTAGTTTTGCTGTCCCAAAAACATGCTGAATGCAAATCAGAGGGTGGTATAAGGTTGGCCTTACAAGTGGCAACACCAAAACGACTTGTGTTATAATTAAGAGCCAATGCATGCAAGAACAATAGCATTTGCTCTTGACTTGAGATTTGTAGACATCTCAGCCTCAGTTCCATATTGTTCTCTTAGAATAAAAAGGGATGGTGGCTGTACTTGATTAGACAATGCTGTAACTGCTAAGAGATGTGAAACTTCATTTGCTAGTTTTACCTTTGATTTGTACTTGAACGCTCCATCCSCATGTTTACAAGTAGGAGTGACTGAGTATGCACACATAACAAGGTGTGAGCTSTATGGAAAGACAAGATCTAATGATATTGAAGAACTTGGAATTTGGTAATTCTCTGTTCAGGATTCTTATTTCACGCAGCATCATCTGTTCCAGTGACAGTTCCAAAGASAAGTTAAAGATGCACAGTACTGTTTAAGGAAAGGGAGGAGGAAGAGTTAAACTACTAAAAAGTTAGTGTCCTGGAGAAAGTGCKTGGGAAAATCTTTATACTTCCACTGATCTTGAAGCTGTACTCCTTGTAGATGATGACCTAACATGTTGTTCAWGCAGACATTTTTCCCTTCTACAGAAGGGATCTACTAAACTGCTACTGCTGCGTAGCTTCTACATTAAGGGTCCATTTGGGGGGGGGGTTAATGTCAAATTGTTTTCAAGAATAATAACCTATCTTTATTGCTTCCTTAAATAGATTTTTCAYCCAAGTAAACTGATACTCGGTGTGTTACTGGCAATCTGATGACCCAGTATGCTGAGCTTAGCCCTCTGGAGATTTCTGCGGTGCTTTAGGAGCAGAGATGCTGCCCAAGCTTTTGATTACTGTAGAGTTTCAACGTGATACAGTTACTGCAAACCTTTAAGGCAGAGATCAAGACTATTTCACCTGTATCATCTCTTAGAATTCATATGAGAAACCTGAACCCTGTTTGTTATGCATGAGTATGTTACCTACTAGTTTATTTAAATCTCTGGATTAATGAAAAGCTGACAGGTACGATCTTAAGCACTGAATTGGTTTCCTTTCATCTGCCCACCTGTCACTTGCTTAGAAAAAGAGGGATGCTGGCTGACAAACTGTTTTGATATAAAATTGAAGGCTATGAATCATTAAAAAAAAAAAAACCTCTGTCAAGGGAGTAAGAATAGCGTGGCACTGGCTCTATAAGAAAATACTGAAAATACTGTGTTATGCCTGTGTTGCTGTTATCCGAAACATCCATTTTGATCCAAGGATGAAGAGCCAGAGGGAAGAGAGGGCAGACGTACAAGTTTGTGTAAACATACAAGTGTGGAAACACCAATTTAGAAAGACAATTGGATAAAAATGTTTAAYGAAGAAAAGCAAACTAGGGCCTCTTGTAGCTGTCTTTAATAACTTGAGGAGAAAAAAAAGATGTAAAAAGCTAATGCTTCTAAGCTATGGGAAAAGTCCTGATACAAATTTTTAATATACAGATTCTTAATGTACAATGCTTTTTTATGATGCCTGTATTGAGATTAGGACAGCTGACAAAGCATTCAGTCTCACAAACGCTGTCTGTAGTCCCTCTGAATGCAATTGTTCTGCTACGTGCAGCATTTTGTAAGGTTGCAGATGCTTCTACYAAGAGGGGAGGCTGTCCTACTGGATTGTCTTGTACTCAGATGGGTCAGGCTTTCAGCTGCCTGTAGAGAAAAACAAACGGAAAGTTCATGGTTAATAYGTGAAGCCTATTCTCCTGCATCCTGGCTATCAGTCAGGTCTTTCCTGTCAGCCTTATAGCCAGATGATAGACACAGTTGTACAGGTCCGTTATCATCACTTGTGTGTTCTGCCCCATTCCTTCAGCCTCTTAAAAGGAGGAAGGCTTACCTAATTGCAGCTGTGAGACTCTGATACCAGTCATTAATATCTTGTTGGTCACTGGACATCAACAGAAGTGTCTTATGTAGAAAGGAAAGCTGAAAAAGAGGCAGAATCTGGTTCCTCTTTGTACTGTCCCTTGCCAAGGCAGCAGCTCAGAGAGACCTGACCACTGAACTTCTGACTGGGCCCTGAATGCAGATTTCCACCATTTTCTTTCCCCCTGAGAAAGAAATGAGCTTTGATTCTAGGGGAAGCTGGAGGCTGGGTGGTACAGAGCCAGTGCCAAACTTGTCTCACTCCAGTCCTTCCAGATGACAGCTCCCTTAGATTTATATGCTTTATAGGATGCTTGGAAGTGGACAATGCCAGTCCTTATGGGCTGTTTGTTCATTTTTTCCCTTGTCCCAAGCTGTCCCTGAGAGTTCTTTGCTACCCCCACCCACAAATTCACAGCTTMTCCAGAAAGTCTTCCCTTTCATGGCTTACAAAGCACAAGTCAAAATATGGTTCTCCAGGTGCTACAAACTGGGAAGAACTCAACTTGAATCCTGTACCTATGGCATTAGCCCCAGTTAAGATTTTTCAATATATAAGGAGTTGGATGAGTGAGCAACATCCATGGTGATACCACCGTCTTTCTGCATTCTCTGTTTTCCAGGATATCCTATAAGCAATAGGAATGTCACTGCAATGCTGTTTATTACTTGCCGGGCAATGTGGGAACTATCCCCAAAAACGTGCTCTCATGAGGGCACTGTCAGAGTCTTTGCAGGCTCTCCTCAGCCAAGCTGAGTGAAGCAAGCAGCAGCCTGTATTCCAAAGTGCTCAGGAGGGCCTATACTGTTAAGTGAAAAAGGACAACATACCTCCCCCAACTCAGACTGCCCTGCTCAGACTAGTTCTTTGTATTTAGTATTGTCACCCTTTCGTCATCTCAGGCCTGCCACTGCTGAGACAGCTGGAAACTTGGTTTGCAAGTCCGACCCCCACTGACACATCTGCAAGGCAGAAGAAGGAAGACTTACACTGAGAAGCCCTCCCTGGCTCTGCGTGTGGCCAAACACTTTATCCACAGTGCACTCCTGAAGTGGGTAAACAGCCTGGCATATGAATTTGTTTGAGTTCAACAGGTGCAGCGGATGGCATGGCTTTGTTGCAATAAAGATATCAGAAAAAAGGAAGAACATCCTGCGCTTCAGTTCTTCTCCCTTTGAAGGCACCACCAAAAGCCAGCCTTCCCGGATATACCAGCGCCCTGAGCATGCAAGAGAAATGCAGACAGTTGTCAGATAATCGCTGGCCAAAAGAAGGGCATAACATTGCCGCAGAAACATTTTTTTTCTACCTTTACCCAATAATCCACACRTATGATGCAACAACCACAATCACATTCACAGATACGCAGAGATGTATCTTGGAGATATTTACACACAGTGACTTCAATGTGTACCTTGGAGCATGCTCTTGGCATGGATAACACACAGTTGCACAAGAGAAATCCGTTATCCAGGTAGGTGATCTTATATGCCAGTGACTGACGTTATACATCTCMACTGTCAACGCAAATACTCCCTGATTTCTGGCACTGTTTGACCATGGAGATAAAAGATTCTTATCTTGCATAGGGTGTGACCAGAAGTCCATGCAGCTGTAGCTTAAAATAAAACAACGCGGTCACTGAGCTCTTGACACTCAAAAAGGGTATGGTTCCTGCACTGAGAATGCAGAGCTTGCTTACATGCTTCCAAAATTCAAGTCTTTCTCTCATTCTCATCTCCTGCTCACTCTCCTGAGCTCCTTGGACTCCCTGTGACCATCTTTCTGACTGCATGTCATCAGCTCATCCTACCTGAATGTCAGGCAATGAAGCTGCTACTTATCCTTACCAAAAGACTTTTTTTGAAGTGARAAATCAGTAAGTGCCCAAACTACTTACTACCTACAACCTATCTGTGGAATTTGGGCTGAGAGAAGAACATTGGTTAATATGAACTGGGTCAGAAGTGAAGGCAAGCCTACTTCCAGTTACCTCAGTTTGGCAGAGGAAAAGCAAAGGTGTCAGKAAGACCCACCTGGGGCCAACACCTTGGTCTTCTGTCCTTTGAGCAGTTTTTGAACCCGAAGTAGCTGCAGTGAGTTYTCTCTATTGCGAATGATGTCTTGGACCCATCGAGATACTTCAGAAACACATTTCACAGTCTCTGAAATTATAGCAGCATATTGTGAGGGTGCACAAGTGAGTACATGCTACTCCTCATCTATCTTGATGTGAAAAGAAAGGTGAAATTAAGAAATGAACATTTAAAGCTGACTATCAGTGATGAATTTGCTCATTAATTTTAGCAGGAGATTGGACCTCCAAAGGCCCCTTTCAACCAACACTTCTGTGGTTCTAAAAGACATGTTTGCCAATGAAATATTAGACAAAAGAATAATTTTCTGAATTTGAAGGCAAGAATAAAGAAAAAAAATGCCCCACTACAAGTGATGTTGACTGCTGCTAGATGATAAAGGACGTAGGAAACATTGAAGCACGTAACCAACAGAGCTCTCATTTCTCTGATGAAACCTCTAGGCCCTTCCCCCAGTCTGTTGTTACTCTCTATTGCTATTCCCTGTACCTGCCTCCTGGGATATAGCTCTTGATCAAGATGGTGATGGGAAAAGAGTAATGCCCTAAAACCTCAGACAGAAGAGGATTTACTTTTTCCTGTGGGAAGTAGATGAAAGATGAGGATTAGCAAGGAGGTTAACACTGATCAAAGTACCAGCATTTATAAGGGGGGAACATACTTGCAAGTTTCTGGTACTCCATGTTGTCTGGGCTGGTGTTCTCCAGCAGGTCTCTGAGGAAGTGTTTGTACCTAAGATAGAAGGAGTAGTTTTATTTTATAAAGAGATACCAGGAACATCAGTCTCTCCTGTTCATGAAAGATGATGACCCATACTTTTTTCTTCACTAGGAGAAAAAAAAATCCAAACTGTGCAATCTGAACCTGAAGGGCCAAGCCACCCTCGATTTCAGCTCTATCATTCTCAAGGTATCTAGTAAACTTTTCCATAGATCTATAGCACTATGTTCTCTCACCTTTGTGACACAAAGCAGTCCTTTTTTGTGTGATAACTCTGCCATCTAAAGGCAGTCTCCAGCCTACCAGCTCTGATCAAAAGTCTGTCCTCACACATTCATCCATCCTTGGCCACCTGGAAAGCTGACCAGTTCTGTTATTCTCTGGACATGTGGTACACCAATTATATAATTCTTATAGATAGTTTTCAAGGCCCTTTGCTGCAATCCCCATTGCCACATACAAGTCAGAATAAAGGCAACACCAACATGCATCTAGAAAGAAAAATAAGAACTAAGACGTTTCCAGACAGATTATCAACAACCCTAAGAAACATAGTTAGTGTCCAGCAATCTTACTGGCACCCACTGACCATAGCAAAGGTCTCACCACCTCATTCACACTGCCAAGTCTGACTGGCCCCTTGTTCCCACAGGGCATTTTACTCTCTATCTTCCCAAAGAAGGCAAATAAGGAGCTTAAGAAACATTTATTTTGAGACTCAGACCAAGGAAAGACTGTGAGAACACATACAAATTTCACACATGCACAACACCCCCCATAAGTCTAACCAAGCAGCTCTATTTCACAGTTCTTTGAACACGTTCATTTTATCTTCATATRTAATAATGAAATCAACCCACATATTTTACACATTTGCAACCACTTCTTGGAGAGCTGATAAAAACAACTGCATATGTTGCTTAAGTTTACAAGACTCTTAGACATCAACATTCACATAAAAATGCCTTAAATAGCAGACAAAACTCTGAACTATTGAGTTTTATTTCTCAATGGAAGCACTCATACCACATATTCCCTGCCTACATAAGAAAACAAAGACATTGTTATAAAAAATTTGGAGCTGCCTCCCCCCCTTCCCCACTCTTCATTAGAAAAGATCAGATCTCCCCAAATGCTTTCTCACAATGAAGTCAAACTATTTTAACAGCCTGAAGTGACAGAAGAAATATCACATTGAGCGGATACACAAAAAGACAGAAGTCATAACCAGTAGGGTATGTAACCAAGAGTTTTGAAGATATACTTGAATAAGAAAGATAATCAATGGAAGGATTAGACCTATTAAAGCACAGCCATTGCTCCAGAGCATAGGACAGCAGCAAATATATTGTTTTATATATTTAAAGAAATATTCCAAGGAACTATAGGGAAAAAAAAAGGACAAAAAACCCACAGGCATCTTGCATCTGTATCTGACAAGCCGGTTAAGACATTAATTTAAGCTACCCAAAAGACTGTGGTATACTCACCCCCAGTGATCTTCAAAAGAAACAGATTTTCCTTACTCTCTCAAATTAACATTGATAAGAGCAGCTACTTGACCCACAACAGCAGCAACTGGAGTTCCAGCAACTTATCTGTGCTCTGTTTTATCCAGGTACCCCTCCTGAGAAAAGACAGCTATCGAGTGCATATAGCACCCTCTTGTCCTGCTCTTCAAACGGACACCTCAAAGGGAGAATGCAGCAATCCAGACTGGATGTGTCCAGACTGAGAAAACTGTCAGGCACCAAATAAGAAGAAAGCATATGGTCCTGATAACCAGAGATGGGAGAAAAGCTCTCCTGACTTCATTAATCTCATCTCTTTCCAAGAGCAGTTATCTCCAAGAAAGAAGAGTCACAATGTTCTAGATCACCAGCCTGCACAAAAGCAGAGAGAGACCATCTCCATCAGACAGCCTCATTTCTGCAGCATTTCAGACTGCTTGCTTTTGTCCAGGGTCTAGCTTCAGTCACTTCCTAAGATGACAGCCTTAACKCCAATTTTACCTCAGAGCTAAATGAAGGACTTGGGAGTCAGGGCTAAACATAGCCACCTCTCTGCATTATCTCCCATACAAGTACACTGATTCCACTTTACAGGCACACCTGCTTCACTGCAGTCTGTATGCTCCAATTTAAAGACACACTAAGAAACTCTGTTAGCAATCAAGGCACTACGGCTATGTTGTTCCTTTTCCCTTCTCAGACTAGGACCGTAAAGACTCAGAATTGCTTACTTACTGATGCAATCTCTGCAGGGGCAAAGGAAGCAGATCCTCTAGCTTCTTCCCTTGAAATTGAGGTCGAGACTCCTGGAGCTTCTTAAATCGTCGAAATGACTTATTCTGCTTCAGCTGCTCCTGTATGTGACAAAGCCGAAAGCCTTGAGACTGCAGAAAAAATATGCACTCCAATGGTCTGTGCCAGAGCTTAGAAAACAGAACTCCAGTCCTAAACACAAGCATCAGCAACTTCTTTTGTGGCCATAGACAGATTGTTCCCTTTCTCCTAACCATCACATTCCTGAGGGTAATGGYAGTGACATCCCCTGTTCAGGCAGAGCAATATAAAGCTAGTTTACATGGCACATAGAAACAAAGATAAAAGGAAGGGTAGCTCACACAGATAAAAAGCAAGSAGTCCATCAGTGGCTTTTGTCACTCATCTCAACACAAAGCAACGCAGCCCAGTGCTTTAATTTCTTCAAGGCAAGTATCCAGATCAACTTATTTTTCCCTTGGGACATCAAAAGTGCATGCATATGCACATAAACAGAGCAGAAATATATTCTAATACTTCAAACAGCTGTGAACTAGCTCTGACAAGAACTGGCAGTCGGGCAGCATGAACTGCCARGTAAAGTTTTCAGAACTTCAAAATAAAAATATATCCTTCCAAAATCTCTTGGAAGATGGACTACATCTGAAGAGAGAGGGAGAAAGGGCAGAGAAAAATTAAATAAATAAATAAACGAAAAAGTAGGAGGGGAGGGAATTTTTTTTTCTACAGTTGAAAAGAAAAAACGGGAAGTAAAAAGGAAATTCCACTAGAGATGTTTGGAAAAGCTCTGCTCCCCACAAAAAGAAAATCATGCCTGAAACAACAAGCATCAAAAATTTGAAACTTTAAATAACTAGCAATGCTTTCCTTGTGCTGTCATGACAGAGAGATCGGGAAAATAGCAGCAGCACAGGAAGAAGGAAATTGATCACTCCAAAAACAGAAGAGAAAGGGAAGATGTAGCTGTTTTGGAGACGGAGAAAGAGGAGGAGGAGAGAACAGGAAGGGCACAGGCAATGATTACCTTCAAGGTTTTATTTGCCTGCTCCAATTTCTCAGAATAGTGGCCATAAAGCTCCAATTTCTGACATAAATTTTCCAGTCCTAGTCCCAAATTCCCTCTCTCCAGGTGAAGTGAGAAAACCCTGCAAACAAGGAAGAAAGATAACTATGGACAGATACACCACTTATAGCATTTTCTCAACTTCCTGTAGTTTGCTCCTATCCTGAATTTTGTTTGTCAGTCACCATCTCACATCCAGTTTCCATCCAGAGCACGTACATAATGGTCACAGTGTACGCTACAGAAAGCGCCCCTTTTTAAAGGAGTACTTTTAAAAGAAAGAAAAGAAAAACAGAGCAGAGTTACTGAGCTTAAAATTACTATCCAGACAGCAACTGGGCATCCAGATGTATGGATATAAATCAGCAGTTTCCTAGTACATCTGCAAGTGCCACCAAGGCTAGCAATGCTGGAAATGAATGCCTGTTTCACAAGATGTTAGGTTTACTTCCTGAAATCTTGTTTCGTGATCAGTATAGAATCCTCCCCATATAATAAAGGAACTATATCAGACTGTTAACTTACTGGCTGGCCAAATATATGGATTCTAGGGGTCCAAATATGGTTTCCAGCACAGCAGGTTTTAGCGTCCCTTTGGCCTTTAAAATTGTCACGAAGAACTAAGTGTAAAAGAGAAAACACGTCAAACAATCAAATGTGTTAACAATCACAGCTCACTCAGAGGTTATTCGCAGCATGCAGCAGCAGAAGTTGCAGCCTGCACGCTCTTGAACTCAAAAGGATATCAAGCATTGAGAATGCCTACCCAAAAAAACATCAGACACAAGTCTTYTTGGTAATGTTACCATAACTTTACTGACATCCATGACAGCACTAGAGAAYTGATTGAGTCTATTCCAATATTCCYCGACGTATCTGTTTTTAAGTATGTTGTTCATTATCTGCCTTTGTCTTCTCTGTGCACCTCTGTTTCATAGGTCTCAAAAATCTTAAGCCAGGGGCCCCATACAAGCACAGCTTTATGGCTTACAATTGGATATGGATAAAAGCCAAAGGGCCAAAACCACAAGCTATCAGATGTAACAGAGGAGATATAAAAGTACATTTCAGCCCTCACAATGTGAAGAGTTAGGATTTGTCCCATGCTGTAAAGATGCATCAGAGTCCTGCYGTGTGACACTTCCCGTGAAAATACRCTGCCTGAAAGCAGCCACATATCCGAAGGAGCCAGAATACTCACTGTGACCACCAGATCCAGCTGCTCAAGATACTTGTGTTCWGTTTCCAGTAGCTCCTTGGCTGTCCGGCTGCGCTTTCTCTCCCAGCGGGCCCTCTGCTCTTCAACAGTGTTTGCTCCAGCCATAAACGGCAGGGACGAGTCATTCATGATAGACTCAGGGCTGAGATGCAAAGGGGTATAYTAAAGAGCCAAGAGAGACAGATATATGACAGATGCACAACCTAGGCTGTAGAGCAGGATTCTGAGCTACAAACTCTACACTTTGCAATGGAAGAAGGGAAGTCAGTTACTAGTAATTTTTACTAACAGCTTTCTTGTGCTTTCCTGTCGGTAGATACAGGAGCCCTGCATCAACCAGACGAACAGCATTAGAAAKATCAGGCTGTGAAAGCAAGAGAAATTGTACGTTATAACGGGTCTGTGAGCAAATCCCAAGGATTCAATCCCACTCGTTTTTCTAGTCCACAAGCTTCATGTATTGTCAAGATTCTTTATGTAACATTCTCAATAAAATCAAGGAAGTTAGTGGGTGGAGGAGGTGCTGCTGGTAGGCCTTACAGAAGTAGAAATCAGCCACAGGATGTGTCTTGGGAAAGCAAGCTCGCTCTTGCTTGTTTTCCCCAGAGATTCTCTAAAAAGTCAGTGATTTGCATGATTATTTTCTAGAAGTAGTTTGTGGTCTCAGAGATGAGAAAGACTGAGCAACTGCTATGAATCACGCTACCCTTATTAACTGGCTTCTCTGCTGCAGTAATGAGGTCAGGGTTTTGTTATATGCAGAAAAAAACATTAACTATTTTGTCACCACAGAAAGAGGCATGTGTTACCAGAGCACGGGTTAAACATTGCTCTGTCTTTTAATCAAAAGGCAAAAGAGTCTGCTGCACACTTGCTACATCCTGAAGCAAGATACAATCTGTYTGTAGTTCTGTGAGTTTGCCTCAGTCTTGAAACACCACCCACAAAGGTTTTGGCTCGCATAGCAAGGGGCTACACTAGTGWGTTTTCTCAGAGTATGGAATTTCTCAAATACAGTCTTTATTCTAGAGGCATTTCAGGTACTTGAATATAAGCCATGTAGCACCTGAAGATAGAGGCCACTATTTGAAACAAAAATTTCACAGAAAACGTGTAGAGAGAATCATTTGATGTGCTAGCAAAAGTCTGGATAGCTGAAGGGACACAGGCAGTACTTTATAGCAGCAAGAGTTTCTCCAGAGGTTTATTCTCACAGACATTCAGGGAACAACAAGTCTAGCTGAGGCCAGGTTTTTGTCGTTGTAATAGGGCAGACTTGACATCTCGGTTAGCCAGAGAGGTAGAAATACAGATTCCACTAAGCAAGAGCTCAGCATCTGTGTGAAGTTGCAGCATACTCACAAATAAGGCTAAAATGATCACTTGCAGAGTGCTTTTAGCCAGAAGAGGCTGATGTCATGATTGTGAACCATCTACCTTTTGCAGCCCAGTTTGTTAAAAAACAAATAAAAAAACTCCAAGCGAACAAATTAAAAAACCCCACTCCACACCCAATGGGTCTGACTATATCTCTTTTGCATAAAACAGAGCAAATACTCAGTATGCAAAGATATATTATACAGTAACTCTTCCAAGTTTCTAGGGTTAGAGTTATCTGAAACCTGCTGGAAGACTAGAAAATACTTCATCTACAGGTGATATAAGCAGGTCAGCTTATTTCTTCCCAGATACAGAATAGAAATTATGATTATACTTTCTAAACTCTGTGATGTTAGAAATATTCTCTGTAACATTTYTAGAATTTCTTCTTAATATTTTAACAGTCTCCAAAAGTCTCCCTTTATTATCTTAGCCCAACCACCCTTGATACTTCTCCAAAGTCTTAACAGCCTACTGGGTCAGAGCTAAGGGTCATACCCTTAGCACTATATCCTGTCTCCAAAGACAGTGATATTTCCATGTGCTTGCTGTCCACATGCTCCATTTCCTTACTGGTGCTACCCAACTAGACAGAAACCAGTGGGTGTTTTACCACCAAAACAGGCTGAAGAGTCCTAGAAATCCAGCTTGCAATTAGGACTAGTTCTGTGGCCCATTGGGCACACACAGCTTGGCGAGTTCTTCACAGAGCAGAGCACACATTCCTGATTTGGCTCACAGGGTCCTTTGATTTGGGCCCCTGCAGTGAGCAGGAGATCGTGGTGCACACAYGGTGCAGGGCCGCTTGCAAAGGTCCTTTCATCTGGACTGCCTCCAAATTGGGGCAGTATCAACCAYGGGCACCCTCAGGGAAAACCAAGCGTTCCTCAGGGTGCATTGCTCCATGACCTCCTCCAGTTCCCTATTTTCACAAGTTTTGACCGTTTAACCGTTGCCTTCTCCTTTCTGTCATTTCATCATCCCTCATGAAAAAAATTAAATAAAAACAAACGAACAAACAATCAAAAACCCCAGCCAGCTGTGGAGGAGCCGTAAGAAGGCCAGCACACAGCCTTGTGCTTCCCCAGCGCGGGCAGCTTGCACCACCGCGACTTCTGCCTTCAGCCGCCACCTGAGGACTAGCAGCCCGAGACAGACCCAACCTCGGCCGCACGGCGGTACTGTTATCTGCCRCCTCCTTCTGCTTTTTATTTAAAACTGACCCGACACCCTCCTCTCCCCACAGGACAGGGCAAACTGCCGCTAGCTGTTGCGGGCTGACGCTTGCTCAGCGGAGCCGGCTCAGAATCCTCGGAGCGGCGTGGGGCTGCCGTGGGGCTGCCGCGGGGTGCCCAGCAGACCCCGGTGGGACCCGCAGGACGCCAGGGCGCAGCCGGGTGCCCCAGGCCCCTAGGTCTCGGAAAGCAACCGGCTGCTCTGCGGCTCCGGGGCACCCCCTGGGGAGGGCCTGAGGGGCTGGAACCCCACAGCAACCGCCTCTTCTTGTGGGGGTGAGGAGCAGCCTGCCACCCCATAGCCCAGCCGACCAGCCCCACAACAACTGCTGCCCCACAGCCCAGCCCAGGCTGCTCTGCAGTACCCCCTGCCCCACAGCACCCACCAGCCCCACAGCACCTGCCACCCTGCAGCACCCACAGCAGCCACTGCCCCACAGCCTGACCTGCTGCTCAACAGCACCCACTGCCCCACAGCACCAGCCCGCTGCCCCACTGCAACTGCTGCCCCACAGCATCCACCAGCCCCACAGGGCCTGCCACCCTGCAGCACCCACAGCTCCTGCCTACCAGCCCCACAGCAACTGCTGCCCCACAGCCCAGCCTACCGCCATGCAGTGCCCGCCAGCCCCACAGCACCCACTGCCCCATAGCCTGGCCCGCCGCCCCACAGCGCGGCTTCACAAGGGCCGGGCCGCCCCTCAGGGCCGCCCCACACGAGGCCGCCATCGCCGCCCGTTACCTGCTGCCGCCGCCCCGCGTTCAAACGGCGGCCCCGCC
>NW_028185372.1:212698-230154 GCF_003343005.1 Rhea americana | reverse complement strand
CCCGGGCCTACGGCGCCATGCTGGGCCGCCGGGCCGCCGGGCCCCGCAGCCAGTGCATCGTCATCAGGTGAGCGGGGCGCGGGGGGTGTGGGGATGGTGGGCCCGGCGGGGGGCGGCGGGGGGCGGCGAGGCCACCGCTCCCCTTCAGAGCGCTGCCCCAACCCCCCCAGATCTCGTCTTGGAAGATTTTGGAGAGTCCAGGAAACAGACGCATGTGGCTTTTGTAGAGACAAAAATAAATAAATAAAGGCCCGGCGGCGTCGGGTTAAAGGAGGGGGCCGGGGGGGCAGAGCGCCCCGAGGGTCGGCCTGCCCTGGGGAGAGCCCTGTGGTACCCCTCTGTGGGGAAGGAGCCCCGCTGCGACGGGCAGTCGTGGGTGAGGTGTGACAGGGAGCAGAAAGGAGCTGTTCCCCCGGGGGCGAGCTTCTGTATACAACCAACTTCCCTGTGCAGCTTCTTTACTATAAGCCCTTTGGGAATCTGATCAGGGAAAATCTTRTTCTGGGAAATTCTCAGTAGCAGAAGGGAAACTGAGTTGCTTGTAACCAAAAAGCGTTCGAGTGTCGTTGAATTTGCTCCGTGATGTCGCTGTTGTTGTGTGGGAACCACACAGGGCCACAGACAGCATCATCCAGCAGGGAAAGCCTCCAAATGCCAGCTAATTGCCTTCTTGGGGTTAGACTTAYATCTCATTTAAATGTCATCTCAGTTCAAATGTCAATTTTCAGCCATTTAATTTACTATTTCCTCTTTAGATTAGAATTCTGATYGTGTTATCGGTATTTTCATTTTATGTGGTAGGGAAATGACTTGTTTAATCACTGCCGAGCATCACTGTGGGACTGGGAGCAGAGCTTAAGGGTCCAGCCTCTCTTATTTCTCTATCATGCAAGTAATCAATGCCTGTGCTTTACATGAAGTGTTCTCACTAAACACATGTGAAATTGTGGCCATGGAGTCAGCACGTGGAAGATCTTCCTAGGAATGGAGAAGAGTCATAGAAATTGTTATAAGAGGTGGAAAACCATCTGCAAGTKCTCTCTGAAAAATCAGTATTCTGATTGATCTTTTGGCAGCAATTCGTGGTGCCAGAGATAAGAATCTGAGTTACTGCTGTGCATTCTGCATTCTTATGAGCAGGTTTGTTTGCTCCTATAACAGGAAGTTTGTGGGTTTGCTATATGCAAGCAGTAAAGTGCTCTCTAATTAGATTACCTGATACGGGCAAAGTTTAGGTTGTTGGAAGTATGAGAGGGGAGGGCGTCCCTCCTGTTAGATCACGGTTCATCAGAGCAGCTTGGGGTTCTTTTAGATTCCACTGTTCCTGTGCTTGAAAAGTGTCTAGGTGAAAGATGCCTAGCACAAACCTATATGCTTTCCTCTGGGATTTAAACATGGCCTTTCTGTTCTCCATTTAGTCACTCCAACTTTGTGAGGTCCGGATGGCATGTTTCAGAGCCTACRGCTGATGTTGGACACAGCAGCTGCCTCCAAAGTGAGAAAGGCTTATTAYGATTAGGTCGGCTTCTGCTGCAAATTCCACTGGCTCCTATTGCTTTCCAGCCTGGCTTTAGTCACAGCCTCAGTATGCTGTGGTAGGGCACGTGAGGCTCCTGGAGATGGCTCACAGCCTGGTGCATTTACACCCTTGCAGTTGCAGAGCATGCTTGCAGGACCTGGTGATGCTGTTTCTCTTGTTGGARGATATGAGGGTGGGCTCGAGCATGAGGGTGTTCATTGATAGAGGCCTTGCTGAGGAAGGAAGTCACTGAAAACAGATCGTCTTACATACTGGGCAGGAACGCTTTCTGGATAGCATGTTCTCAGCTGGCAAAAGCTCCTGTTTTGGTTGTGCGTATTCAGATGATGGCAGTCTGCTATGTGCTTGGGATCAGGTATCTGTCACGGGGGCTGAATGCCTCAAATGCTTTGCAGCTGTGCTATGCCCAGGGCTGCAGCTGGTGTGAGCTTGAGAAATGTTATGGAGTAAAACTGGCTTCTGTGAAGGAGTCTGGCAATGAGTCCTGGCATCCTCCCAGGAACCAGTGTCTTACTGTGGCCCAGTGACAGGAGTAAACTGGGACCCTGGCTCCCAGCTGTGCATCACGCTGAGACGCTGTTCCCTACCTTTTTCTCTTTCCAACCAGAACAGTTACCAAAGTCCAGTATAGTCWTTATAACATGATGCTCTCCCTCTGAAAATTGCTGCTCTTCTAGTTACTGTCTGGTCTCTTCTTTGGGGAGAAGAGCCCAGGACAGCAACCCACACTGCCTCAGTGCCAAGAGCTTTCTATCTGGAAACTCTAGTGGAATTTACATTGTTCCACCAGGCTACTGGGAGGTGCAGAGGAGTAAAGCCATACCGGAAGCTCAAAGGTTAGGTGTGTAAATTGAGGCCTGCCCTTGTGTATACCTTCAGCATTTCCTGCATTTTTTCCCCTATGTTTATGCTAAAGGTCTTTGCCGGAATGATGCCCAGGGGCATACTGCTTTAACAGGCTGTACATCCCCAGTCCTCCCAGGAGACTTTTTATGAAAGTCCCAGGAAACTGCTTTCCACGTGCTACTTGTTTGACTTAGAGGTGGAGGTGCTGGACGTATGTGACGCCAGAATGACATGCAGTACCTCAGCTGTTAGCCTGAGAGCAGCTTTATGGCTGTATTCCAGTGTTCAGAAACAGCTGAAGCACGTGGATGTGTGAAGGGCCTGTGGTTTGAGACTGCTGCAGTGTCATGAGATTAGTACTCAGTTGTGGAAGTAAGAAGAATGGGGCAAATCCCTTTGTAGAAAGGGGAGGCTGTCAGCCCAAGCATATGTGAAGGAATCTGTGAACCAGAATGCTTTCAAAGGGTGTTGTTCTCCAAGAGTTAGATATATTTTTTCTTAAGAAGCAGAGCAAATGGACTGTCTGGTGCACCTCATCCAGAAGTGATGGTGTGGAGTGTATCCATACTCCCCAATGGATTGGGGAAAATTCCTCTGAGAATGGATTAGTACCTTGTGGAGCTCGTTGTATAAAGCTATGGTGCAAGTTAGTACTCACATATGCAATGTAACAGAGAAAGGTGTGACACACTTGGATACAGGAGAGTGCTTTCAAGTTATGGGACAGGCATAAGACATAAAGAACAGGATAATTACACTTTATAGCTAGTGGAACTTAACTTTGCCTTTTTCTTTTTTTTTTCTTTTTTTGGCAGTGGAGAGAGTGGTGCGGGGAAAACAGAAAGTACAAAGCTACTGTTGCAGCACATAATGAACCTATGTAAAGGCAACTCACAGCTGGAGCAGCAGATCTTACAGGTAGGTCGTTACAGGTTGATGCTTGTGGATGGAAAAGTAACACTGCTGCAAGACAGCTTGTATTTGGCTCAAGGATCCTCGTGATGCATTATCACACTAGAAGCGGGGGAACAAAACTTTAGCCACATTATAAGGARATCGTGGGTAAGGACAGTGAAATAGCTGACCACAGATTAGAAAGGGTGGAAGGATCAGTTTGCTTGGAATGTAGTGGGCTGGTTCTTARATGATATAATCATTGCAATCGTTTAGCATGATGTCTGTGGAAAGGGATTAGGGGCTTTTTTGAAATCACTTACTGTTTGATGTAGAACAAGGACTTTTTTGTTAGAGAAACAAAGTCTTGATCTAATGATACACAGGGATGGAGTATCATTACGCAGCCTTTCGTAAACTTTCTTTGACTAGTAAAATACTGTCAGAAGCATACCTGCTATTCCTGGCTAGCGTCATCTTTGCTATTTCAATATACATTTACTATCTGATTYTGATAAAATCTTGTCTCTTTGATCTAAAGTATTTCCATTGGAATTGCTGACAAGGAGGTTTTGAGCAAGTTCCAGTATGATTTCCATGTGATAAATTAAGCAGGATGAGCCCTTGGACTACTTCATGATAAAGTCTGTGTTTTCAGGTTTCCCGTGGAGCTATTGAGATGTTTCTGTGCTGTGCTTTGGGCTCTGGGACAGCTTGTTGTTTCAGTGTAGTGTCGTCCGTGGTGGATCTGAGATGTATGCCTGTGTTGTGTTCTGAGTTGCCGGAACACCATGTTGATACACCTGTTGGTTCTGCTTAGGGATGGCTTGGACCACACTAGCAAGCTGTTTTCTGATCTGAGAAGATTCTGGAAGCAGAGTAGCCGTATTTGCTCATTGTTGTGCTTGGCCTAGTGAACCCTGGCAGATGTGACTGGCCATGCTTGTAGCCAATGCGCTATTCCTCCTTTTYCAACAAAGTTCACCTCAGTTCAGGTGAACTGCTTGTGGAAAACTTAGAGGTGACAGTCAAGAAATAAAACAGTCGTCTTACTTGTTTTCAGTAGATAATATTTGAAGGACTGAGTTAGCCCATTTGGGATTAGTGTGGTGCTGTAAAATTATCTTCAGCAGGTTATCCAGCATGTACCCCAAGTCCCTTTTCCTCCAGCCAGGAGATTCTTTGCTCCCATATGAATATATTATGCACATATTTGAATATATTTGTCTCTTTCAATTCTTTTATCCAACATATGATAAAATAGATGCTCTTGAGTGCTGATGAAGTGCTTCCTATTCCATCAGTAGCTGAGAAAAATGCTAAACATCAAGTGCTCAAGTTAAACTTTTCCAAATAAGTTAGATTAGATCATTTAATTTCAAGAGTGCTTGTGCTATTTGTATGCCTGTTTTAGGTAAACCCATTGCTTGAAGCTTTTGGCAATGCCCAGACTGTGATGAATGACAACAGTAGCCGCTTTGGAAAATACATACAGCTGCGTTTCCAGAAGAATACAGGTAAAGTCAAGGGCAACATTTGAAATGATTAGTTTGGGGAATGGGTAGGCATTGGAAAGACTGAACTCAGTAGCCAGGACCTGTGGTGGGTAAAATTTGGAAACTTCATAGTCTGTGGCAAGGGTGTGCAATTAAGAAAAATCCTACAGCAACTAGGGCTTTAGGATAAGAACAATGTGGGGTATGGGAAGGGTATTGGGATCATGGTGGAGAGGAGGTGTTGGTTGTACTCCATCATGCCTACAGCCCTGATCATTTCTAATGGAGGTAAGCAGACGTCTTAAGATGATGGGAAGCATGAAGAAGACCACTTCCAGGGAGCTGGCAATCTTAAGGGTGTTGTACACAAGACACCTATTTTAGACACTGAAGTACTATAACTTCAGGCTCCTATAACCAGATAGTGATGGGGAACAGCTCAGTCAGCTTTATATTTCCAGATGTAAAGTTTATCTTGTCACCTTCTTGAGTGCAGTGAAGGGTGCAAAGCTGAGCGAGTATCTGTTAGAGAAGTCACGGGTGGTACAACAAGATACTGGAGAGAGGAATTTCCATATCTTCTACTACATGTTTGCTGGACTCTCTTCAGAGGAAAAGGAGATGTATGGGCTATTGGATCCCTCACTCTACAGGTACTTCTTCAAAGGCAGATCTCAGTTTAGTGGGGTGTTGTGGGGCGGAGGGAGAATCAGCATAGTGAAGCCTGTGGCCCTGATGGGTAAAGCCAGGAAGGGGTGAACAAATGAATGGAAGTGGGAGCAGGATCTGAAAGAGGACACATGATGAGATCTTATAGATCAACCTGGAAGCTGGCAGGTCTAGAATCTCTTCTTTGTTTCTCATTTGCATGACCTTGGAAAAGTTTTTCCCTTTCATGTCTCCACTGCTGCTGATATACTTTGTTACTTTGGAGTAGGACTGCTGGCTATGCTGATTATGTGATGATTTTGTATGGGATATACACTTTCTCAGGTACATAAGTGGACAATTTGGTACAGAAGATGTAGCTCAGCATTGGAAACACAAATATCAAGAGGTGCGCAATGCCCTTGACATGGTGGGCTTCCAAGAACAGGTGAATTCCAAGGACCCCTCACTTCTATTTGTGCATCTCGTGTTTGTAGAGTTTCTTCCTAGCTGCTGTTATTTCACATTTTTCTACCTACTGAACTTCCCACGCTGCTTTCAAACCACCTGAATCTTGCAGTCTTCATGTAGAGCCTCCTCCTGCATGCTGCCTGTACCTTTCCCTCACCTCTCCATCTTCTGTGATCCAAGAAACAAGGAAGCTCTTTGGGGCATTGTACCTGCACTGTGGATGTTATATGCTATATGCTAGGTGATGATAGCTTGCCAGTCACCCCTGCTGTGTGTTTTAGGAACAGGTGGACATGCAGGCAATCTTGGCTGGTGTCTTGTCTCTGGGCAATGTGACCTTTGAGCCTCAGGAGAACAACGGGTCTGTAAAAGTGAGTGAAGCTTCCCAAGGATGGCTGAAAGCTGCAGCGGTGAGTCGCAAGAGCTGACAGAAACATTCTGGATGTGATACTGGTCCCTACTAGCAGTGTGACTGCATCATCCTTAGAAAATATTTATGCTCTTAAATTCTTGTATAAGGTCCTGGAGTTTTCCTGTAGGGATTTGGGAGGCTGCTCCTGCCAATGATTGCAGGGGAGGTTTCTGCCTCTTAAAGACCCCTGAAGAACAAGGAGATTTTTCCAGAAATGCACAGTATCACCCCATGACTACTACTGTGTCCACTGCTGGCGATACCCAAAATGACAATTCTCAACATCTATTTTGTCTGTATCTAGGGACAATATTAGCTGTACCACTGAACTGAGTCTTGCAGTACGTAAGCTGTACAGTGATTCTGAGGTGCTTTGTTTCTTTTCTTCAGAAATACCGTCTTGATATGGCAAAACTTCATATAATTCAAACTACTTAAAATCAAAAGTCGTGTGGGACTAGATGTGATGCCTTGGAGAAATTCAAGTGTACAATATCTGTGCACTAGTTTTGTAATCTTGTCCAAAGATACCATCTTAACTGCTATCAATTTTTGTTAATCCTGAATTAAACGTTTTTCTATTCTGCCTCAAATTAACATCAGATTAAGAAGTGCATATTTCCCTGGACTATCCCATTTTTATTATATGGGATGGATATATTATCTGCTTTGTTAACAACATAGAAATACTTTTGCCTTCTCTGTGTCTTTTTATTTTGACCTGTTTGAAACCATGGCGTCCTTGTTTGGTTTTTTTGTTGTTGTTGTTTCACTCCCATCTCTTTGCCTGTTTTCCTCTTATACCATACATGAAACAACTACCTACTTCTGTTCAGTAGTCAACTTTTTGCCTTTCTCTTCACTTATTGCCATCAGGAAGGGAATTCCTGCTAAAGCAATTAATCAGGATTTCAGCTGCATATGAATCCCCCTTGTTTCCTGTCTCCTGTGGGTTTGTGTGACTCTAAAGTCTGCTGAAGCTCCCCTTAGCATCTGCAAAGCCACCTCATCTTGGTGCTGTACAATAATAAGTCATTAAACCATTCAACAGGGACTGGTGTGTAGCTCCCGCAGAGGATGAAAAGTGTCAGCACTGGGAAATTAAAAATGCAAAGTATTTCTAAGAGTAAGAGTGAGTTTGATCACTGCACAGGATAATGAAAATCTCAGAGCATAATCTGACTCCAGTGCTGCCAGATGTTAAAGTGATATTTATATTATTGCAGAACTCAAAGGCTGCAATCTGAATCATGGCTCCATTACACTGGGTGTCACACATACCCAAGGAGATGCAGTCCCTACGTAAGGGTTCAGTATTAGCTATCCCTATCTATTTCCTCTCTCCCAGGGTCAGTTTGGAGTGCAAGAAGATGAGCTGTTGAAATGTCTCATTTGCACAATGTCAGTGACTCGGGGAGAGCAGATTCAGCGTTTTCATACCAAGCAACAGGCAAAGGGTAAGAAACATGAATTACAGAAGTACTGAGCAGAAAGACTGACTTGTATTTGATGAGAGGGTGTCCCAACTCATGTGCAGTTTCTAGGTAACAAAGATCTCTATCTGTGCAACTTCCTTCTTTCTCTAGAATAAAGGCAAATATATCTGTGCTTGTCCTTTTGGACTCGTTGACACATAGGACCATGAACATTGCTTTTGTTTGATCTCTAGATTGTAGAGCTTAACTGAGAAAACAGGAAATTATCCTTGCTTTCTCCCTCAAATCCAGTCTTGAAGATAACTGTAGATATTTGTGCAAAAGAGGGGAAGGCTGCTGCTGCAGAGTGCTGGCAAGGTACAGAATTCTAGGTAGTAACTGGAGAAATAGCTAGATCATCAGTGTCAGGGAAGGGGTGAGAGTCATGGGAAGTAAATTGAAATAGTAAGTGTGAAGTGTTCTTTCCTCTTTTAGTAAGAAAAAAGTTAACCCAAGATAATCTTCACCAAAAGATTGAGTTAAAATAAAWACTTTTTTTAAAGTAAACATGAAATCCAAAACTTTCTAGATTATTGCTTAAAAAATAGAACAATAGAACAAGAAGTGAAAACTGAGAATTATTTATTTCTGTTTCCCAAACATTTCCTCTTGCCTCTCTCTAGACAATAAAATAAACATCTCTAGTCAGATGATAATGGGTCATATTGATTTGGTCTCCTTCTTAGAATGTCGGCACATTTTTTCAGCAATTGCATTCTCCTCGTTTAAGTACTTCAGGCAGCAGCTGTGGGCTAGCAAGAAGTTCAAGTGTTTGCAGTGGAACCATTCAATTTTCCAAATACTGCTTGGAGGCATTAGCTTGAATTCAGTTGTGGTAGGGTTCATACTCGGTAGACAGGCAGAGGAGGAAGCAAGTCTCTGGATATTCTAATTTTATGTGATCTTACAAGTGCTCTAGTACCCATATCTGGTCTTGTAGGAATATTATGAAGACTTCAGAATGGAAGAGTTCTGTGTGAGCTTGCAGAGAGTAGGGAAGATCATCAGACATCATCTGATTAGTTGCTGTCTCCAAAACAACTTCATAAACCATTAAACATTATTGCTAGAGGTGGATGTGCTGAGCCACCCTGTACGCTGTGTTCCCTACTCTCCTTGGAGCCCTTCAGTGAGTTGCTGTCATTCTCTGTCACCCTGTGCAGATGCTCGAGACTCTATTGCAAAGGTGGCATATGGCCGAGTATTTGGCTGGATTGTTTCCAAGATCAATGAGTTGCTGGCTGAGAATGTGGATCCTGAGGTGGAGCTGAGGGAGATAGGTGAGTTCTGCTTGTCTTGGTACTGTTCTGCCCTCAAATGTGCATCCCTCAACCATGATGGAGGAACAGGGCAATATGAGGTGTCATGAAAATTGCTTTCGGGTTTACATTTTCAGAGAGATGATCATGCTGGCGGTACTAGTCAACAGCATGAAGTCTGTGGGGCAGGAGCCAGCCTAGAGCAGCCAKTTGGTCTGAAGTAACTGTGAGGCAGTAGTTTTGAGATACTCTGGCTTTGCAGAGGAACTGGGGCTTGATGTTGGGGATCTTCTAGCTAGTTCACAAAAAGAATCTTTGAGAGACGTGCAGCTTACAACTTGGTTGCATGGGCCCCAAGGCCAGATGGTCGTAGTCATGTATTGGGGTATTTAGCTACCTGTAGGGGTGGTCTGCAGGTTCAATGCCATGTTCATCTCCCCTCTCCTAGGAATCTTGGATATTTTTGGATTTGAAAACTTTGCAGTGAATCGTTTTGAACAGCTTTGCATAAACCTGGCCAACGAGCAGCTGCAGCACTTTTTTAACCACGTAAGTCTACAGTTTGTGAACTCCTGTGGTGTGGTGGGGGAAAGCAGAGCATTGATCTACCTGAGCACTGAAGGAGAGGGGAGGAAACAAGAGCCATTGCCTGGAAAGACAGAAATAGTGCTTGACACTGCAGAGTAGAGAGCAGCAACCTTATCTGCTATGGCAGAGGAACCACTGGGGCAGGAAAATTAGTAGCAGATAGGTCAAGCAATGACCAGACTAGTAGAGTAGGGACCCGTGAACACTGTGATTACCTAAGAGATGTTCCTGCTTTATGCAACAGCAGCAGTGAGCAACAAGATTAGAGATGGGCATGCAGAACAGCAATTTCATCTTACTCATGGATCAGAGGCCTAAGAGAGCCATGCCTCCATCCTCTGCTCAGGATAGGGAGGAAGATGTTAAGGGTTGTCTAACCAAGTTTGGAGGCTCCAAGCTCTGCTTTCTCCGTCTTAGCACATTTTCCAGCTGGAGCAGACTGCCTACAGGGAGGAAGAGCTGCCTTGGGAAACTATTAAGTTCAGCAATAATGAACCCATTCTGGTGAGTGATATAAGAATGACAGAAAGGAAGTGCTCCATCCAGCTGAAAGAGGAGACTTCCTCATTCCACCATGGGGAGGAGATGTATCTGGGAAGAAGCCCTACAAAGGGTGATGTAGGTGAGAGTACTGCTTTAGTTATGTCTAATGACTCTCCTCTCCTTGCAGAATCTGTTCTTGGCCAAACCACTTGGTCTACTGTCTCTTCTGGATGAGCAGAGTGCGTTCCCTCAGGTATGGGTGAGATAGGAGACAGAGGAAATGGTGTGGGGAACGTGGCAACGAATATCTGTGCTGCAGAGAGAGCTCTAGAGCGTGWCTATAAAAAGCAGGATGAGCAGAGATGTTCCCATGTGTGGACGATGGGACAGGACAGCCAGATCGAGAACAGTCCRATGATATCAGCATCCCTGCGTATTGTATCGAGTACAGTCAGAAATAGTTGCATGGTCAAGGCCACTTCCAATACTTTGTTTTATTTCCACGAGCCCTGATCAGGACTATGTTGCAGCTTTATAGTTTGATTATGAAAATTGTTTTCTTGCAGGCAACTGATAAAACATTTGTGGATAAACTGAACAGCAGCTTTAAGGGGAATGTGCACTTCCAGTCAAGCCGGGGCCGTGTTTTGGGCTTCAGCATCATTCACTATGCTGGGAATGTAAGTACAATTTTCAGGAGGCATGCTTTGGAATGTATATAGGGGAGAAAAATGTGTTGCTTGGCAAATAAGGCTTTGAAGTTAAGCAGTGTATGGTCCCATGGGAATGATGTGTTACCTGGGAGCTGCCTTCTAGGGTAAATGGAGCTCTTTAGAAAGTACAGGAGGAGAGACCACTCCTGAAGAAAATGGTTCTCTGGGAAGCATAAGGTTTTAGAGGTATTTATGTTATACTTGTCATCACTGTATTGGAGCTGTAGTCTTAAAATAGTCCTTCAAAAAGTGAAAGCTCTGCATGCATTGTAAAGCCCCAAAGGCAAATCTAGTGGCTTAAATTTTATACTCTGGACCCCTGACAGCTAAACATATTACAAGCACTGAGTAACGGAGTGAGATCAGCTAGGCTATCACCATTTTGAAAATGGGAGCACTTATTTACATATTTAAATATGAAAGCACCTTGTTCTAGGGCCATTGTATATAACTTTACTGCCACCAATTCTGAATGTATTGGCCCGAATATATTGAATTGATTAGAATTAATTTTTGTAGCTGGAGTAGATGAAGGTAGGGTCATTGTAGTATATAATTTTGTAGTCTTATTCCACAACTGTTGACTACGTTGTTCATTATGACGTTCATTATTATGAAGATTAACACTTAGCATAGAAAGCACAGTGGCAGGCTGGAAATGAGAACGGAAGGGGCAAGAGAAACAAGGAGATGCATGGCAGAAAGCAGAATGGAAGCCTTTTCAAAGGGAAGAGGGTGAAAAAGGAGAAAAGAGAATGAATCATAAACCAAAAGTAAATGAAACATCATCATGAAGGAATGCAGAACAAGAAAAGGTGAATGTCTTAGTGTTAATGCTGCRGTCATAGAATCACAGAATCAGTAAGRYTGGAAGGGACATCTGGAGATCATGTAGTCCAACCTTCCCACTCAGCCGGGTCACCTASAGCATGTTAGACAGGGTTGCATCCAGGGGGRCCTTGAAGATCTCCAGAGAAGGAGACTCCACAGYCTCTCTGGGCAGCCTGTTCTAGTCCTG
This sequence comes from Rhea americana, assembly GCF_003343005.1. NCBI lineage: Eukaryota > Metazoa > Chordata > Aves > Rheiformes > Rheidae > Rhea > Rhea americana. The sequence continues at coordinate 218,311 of NW_028185372.1, read as the reverse complement.
TAGTTGTAATGCCTCAGCACCATTCTCTTGGTTTTGTTGCTCAGGATGTGTGTCTGAAGGGGGTGTACATGTRTTTACAGTGTTCTTGTGCAGGCCAGTATACATTCAGATTAACACTTACAGAATCAGTAATGTTGGAAGGGTCCTCTGGAAATCATCTAGTCTAGCCTCCCAAAGATTTTCTGATGCTGGTTCCACTGGGGCTTGACTTCAGGGATCTTCAGTGTGTAAAGCAGATGTGATAACCGCTACACTATTCTGGCAAGTTCTTGAGATGGCTTTTGGGGACAACCTGTAAGCGCTGCTGGCCTTACTGACTTGCTGCACTTTTCCCTAGGTACAATATACTGCTGGTGGCTTTCTAGAGAAGAACAGAGACACCTTGCCAGCCAATGTTCGTGGACTCTTCATAAACAGTGTCACCCCTTTGCTCAGTGTGCTCTTCACAGGCAAGTCCCTCTATTGTGGTGGGGCATTCCACATTAATCAGGGCACTCCTTGACAAGAGCTAAGTGTGGGAATGAGGCTCTTATACCATGAATGTGCTCCAGAGCTGGCAGCCTCAGAGAGGTTCTGGGAAGGCTGCTGCCTGGAGTGAGGCTTCTGACATGTACAGAGCTGTCTGCACTATTCCATTCCCCTTGGTACATAAGCATGACAGCAGAAGTAGCCCTCAGGAGTACCTTCACGTTGTTTCCCCTGTGGAACTGAAGCACCCCTCCACACAGCGTTGTTCTGAGATCACAAGCCTGACTTTCTTAACAGATGCTAGTTAAAGCAGAGGCTGCTCTTTCCTGAGGTCATATTTTCGTGAGTGTTTTCTTTCTGCTGAAGCAGGATGTTAATTTTCCCAGCAGCAAAACCTCTTGGAATCTTTCCAAGAGATCTGTTGGCCACTGTCTGACAGTCTGACCATGTCTAGAAAGCAAGGCAGGTTGTTTCCTGTTCCAGAGAATTAGCTATTGCCTAGAGGTCTTCCTTCAGATCAGACAGTCTATCTTATCCAGAGGCAGTGCAGGACTATCTTCACTAGCCCTTCCATATGCTTTATTCTTGTCTAGAAATGAAACTAGACAAAGCATAGCACCAAAGAGTTCACAATGTAAATAGAGTGTAGTAGAGACACAAGCAACAAATGCAGACACAATCTTTCTTGACCATATTTCATTTTCCCGGGACAACTCTGGATAAAAAAAAAACTCTTGTGGTCAGGTGCATTATTTCTCCCCCTTCCCTGCACTCACTTCTTCCAGTAACTGATAAGCCTTCACAGTCTCAGATGAATGCTTCCTTGGAATTTGACTAGTTGAATACAGTGCTCTTGGTACAGTGTTCTTTGTKTGTTTGTTTGTTTGTTTTTGTCTTGTTCAGTCCAAGCAGCTATCTGGGATTTATAGGTGACTGAAAAATTTCATTTCCAGTCTCCACTGAATTTTGCAGTTCTTCTGCTCATGTTTTACAAATGTCTGTCTTTGTTGCTTCTTCCACACTGCTACTAAAGATACTTAGTCTGGTCTTTGCARGTTCATAAACAGCAGATATAACCTGTTCTCAGTGCAGATGACACTGTTGCATCAAGGGTGTGCAAGACTCTCATTAAATCATCCAGTAAACTGAACTTTCCTGAGTTTTTCATCTTGTTGCTGAATTATTTTTAAGTTATTTAACTTTATATAGTCTCCTGTGTTGACTGTTGTGGGTGAGCTTTCTGTTTGCTATCTGTACTTTTTTTTTCCTGCATTGTTAGACCTTCCCTGTTGATGATATTTCTTTTGAAGGTCATTAAGGGCTGTTCAGTAACCTGATTGCCTTGTCTTTTCAGTGGCAGAAAATAGTATTACCTGGATTGTCTGCTTCATAAAGCTGATTTTTTTTTCTCCTCTTCTTTAGCTCTTACCTTGTATTTTCCTCTCTGTGTTTTAGACTCTGTGGGGAGATTTGCATGTGAGATGAGGTTTGAATGCTTAGGTATAGTTGATTGTGAGTAAGGGTACAAAATCTATTATTATTTTTGTTTTTCCAGCCACTATCTCCAGGACAGGAACACTGATGCCTCATGTTAAAACCAAGGTATTGTACTTCTGGTCTGCATGGCAATTGATGGGACAGTTCCTGATATTTGTGATTGAAGAAGGCGATTGAAAATGAGAGCAGACAGCTCTGCRACAATTTCTTCCTCATTTTTTTACTGTTTTTTTTTTTCTGCTTGCCTCTATTGCTATGTTTAAATTGCCTTCCCTTCCCTGAAATTCCTTCTCTCTCCTTTTAACTGTCTGCTTTCTGGCAGGATAATCAGGCTGCCTTCCATAGGTGATCCTTTTGTTTGATCTCGTTCCAGGTCATACCAGGAGCAGATGACAAATTCAACAGCACAYGAAAGCAGTCAGTGGGAGCTCAGTTCCGGGTAAAGTGCTGCTGCCTGCAGTGCCCCTTGAGATGTGTGCAGGGGAGTTTCTGAGAGCTTCCAGGTTCAAACACGTAGTAAAGCATCCAGCATATGGACTGGGGCTTTTGGGGGTGCCAAGCCCAGCTGATCATGATAGGAGTGACCTGGCTGTCCTCAGAGCCTGGGCAGTTGGTGGTACCAGAGCCTGAATTGCTGAGGTGGGAAGGTAGTTTTCATCTGTAGGAATCTGGGAATGCGCTCAGAGGGATCTGGTAATGGTTTGGCTTGCTGGGATGTTGATCTTTCTCTGCCCTCACCAGCATTCTCTGATGGTGCTCATGGAGCGGATGTATTCTGCCAACCCRCACTTTGTACGTTGTATAAAGCCCAACAGCCAGAAGGAGCCAGGTGTGGTGGACAGCCAGGTTGTGCTGCAGCAGGTGAGGAAATAGCAATTTTCTTTACAGGTGCTTCAGCTAAGCCTTGGTGGGAAGTGGATCTAAATCAGGGAAGTGAATACTCCACTTCAAGAACATGGTGATGGCTGGGAGCTGGCTGGTCTGAATGAATGACGCTTGTAGAGAAAAGAGTAGGACATACTTTTTATGCATACAGAGACTCTCGGTGCTTGGCTGTCTTTGTGACACAGATTGCTAGGTTCAGGTTTTGCATTCCCAATTCTCTCCCRTTTCTTTTTCACGAATGCAATGAGATCTACTTGTCAGGTAGTAGGATTCATCTTTGTAGCTCCTGGATGAGGACTGCATCCAGGCATGGACAGTACTTCCCCAGGAAAAACAATGCTTCTCAGAGGAAACTGTTCTCACCTATCAACCAAGGCAAATGAACAGGAGCCAAGATGGATTTCTTTGAATAATGTGTGACTGTCTTTGGATATTGTGTCAAGTCTGAGATCCAAACGTTTTAAATAATACTGAAAATATTCAGAAGAGTTCAGAAAGCTCTGTGGACTATTTAATAWATATAAGAAAGGATAGGATTAAGTAGGAAAGTTGATCTGGTGCCTTGGAGTACCTCTGTGTACATATTTGGAAGTGGAAGGCTATCCTCTAAAAGACAGAAGTAAAGCAATACTCGTGGCTGTAAGGTGAAAGTCATTTTGGTTGTTTTTTTTTGTGTTCTAACTTTTAATTGAGAGTAGTTAAACATAAGAGTTGCAGGATTTGGTAAATTCAGTCTTTAACAAAGGAAACATTTTTAAAAAGAAGCTTTGATTTGAACTAGAGAGATTTGGAACTGAATGAAGGAGTTTGTCTGCAGAGGGACAAACTGATAGCCTAATGACGTGTTCTAGCCTGTGTCTGTTTCTCTGATTGTCTTAATGCTGCCACTTCAGCTCCGATACAATGGACTGCTGGAGACCGTCCGGATCCGACGAGATGGTTTCTCCTGGAGACCTTCTTTTGAGGAATTTGCTGAAAGGTTTGTTAAATGTTTAGGAAGTTTCATGTTAAATATTGTCAGGGAAGTGACCCTGGTAATTCAATGTGGGCAGAGTGAAATTATCTTTAAAGTTCAGAGGCCTGAGACCATAGGGTTGTTTGCTGTGGAAGACTGAGTGAGCAAGGCACTAATTTATTGTTGTTTGCTGTGAGAGTGACATGGATCAGCACATCAAGGATAGGCCTCTTACCTTATTGAATTGTGTTTTTGTTTTTTGTTTGTTTTTTTGACAGATATGGAATTCTTCTAGTTAAACCAGATGTGTCTCTCACAAAAGAAAGGTGGGAACCCTGCTTCTATCATGTGCAATCCAGTTTTAGTCCATTTTGTTCTTCAAAACTTTTGTTCTCAGGATAGCATAGCAAACTGAGTAAAAGGAACAAAGTGAGAATTTTTTTTTGTGGTGGTGGGAACCATAAATTCCTAGACAAAGATAGTTAGGGTTTTATAAATCATTTAGTACAGTGTTGAATAAGATCTTTTGTGGAATGCTCTATGTATAGCCTTTCTATCCTATGGAAGGAGATCTGGTAAATGTAATCAGTTTCTGGAGTTAAGATGAGCTTGCGGCATCCACTGCACTCAGTGGGACATGGGCTCAGTGCAGCCTCCTGCTGCCTCTCCAGGTTCTTCCCTGGTGATCTGAGAAGAATGAGTTGAAGACAGGGWTGACTAAGCAGCTGCCCTGAATATCTCCCAAGCCACAACATTTAAAATGTAAATGTCTCTCTAGCTCTACAGTCTGATCCTGTCAGCTTTTTCCCTTCCAGTGTCTCAGGCAGCAACTCTTCACCTCCTTCTCTCCTTCACTGTTCCAGTCTATCTTTCCTGCCACAGTCAATTGTGACTGATTGTGAGAATGAAGCATGTAAGGCAGCCAGCTGATAGAGATAAATATATATATATATATGAAAAATGAAGTCAGAATTGGAAAACTTGCTCTTTCCAGGGAGTATCACCATACAGATCCTGCAGAGAGTTCAGAAACTAAATGATGAAAACCATCTCTGAGAATAGGACATACCCTGCAGAATTGCCTTCCAAGAAGCTGTAGGGAGTCTGTCTCTAGGAACCCCTTTGCTGACACTCCCCGGTGTGATTCTCCCCTAGCTGTACCTCAAGGAGCTCTACAGATTGTAAGCCAGTTACGGAATGTGATCAGGTGACAGTGGACAAATAATATAACACCTAAGTGTTGAAGAATGTTTCTTCTCCTTTATACACCTAAAACGACTGGCTGCATAGTGTTCACTTTGGGTGGAAAATGACTTTTGCACTTTTTTAATCTCTTTCAGCTGTCTGGAGATACTGCAAAGTACAGAGCTGACTGGCTGGATATGTGGGTAGGTGTGGATTGCTGTTGCAGGGAATGTGGGGCCTGAACTGCAGAAACTTTATCCATGTAAACTGTTATCTGGCTCCCTTCAGGGAGAAATGCTATGGCTGTATGAAGGGTCTGTTCAAAGGATAATGGGATGCAACTTTGGACAAACAGTGTTTCTCAGTGGTTCTTTCTCTCCCCAACCTCACAGAAAGTCACGACTTTTCTTTAAATACTGGCACCAGGCACAGCTGGTGAAGTGTGTGGAGCAACTGGAAAGAGCAGCAGTTGTCATACAGAAAGGTGAGCACAGGGGCAGGAGAACCCCTCGACTCTGATCTCATACCAGGGAGTGAGGGCTGGCTTGTGAGTGGTGTTAAGCTGAGGAGACTCTCTCAGGTAGATGAGAGCGAAGCAGATCTCATTCCTACTTTCAGAGACC
>NW_028185372.1:182457-212588 GCF_003343005.1 Rhea americana | reverse complement strand
TTTTTTTTTTTCCTGAGTAGTCTGTGCCTTAGCAGCCTGTTTCTACAGAGCAGGGTGCTGTTGACAGTCTAGTACTTCCCTCTGCACAGGCCTCATGAGGACTAGGGCAACCAGGAGTTGGAGGCTTCTACGTAGCCTGGTCTCTCTCTGCTGTACTTCTCTTCTGTATGGGTTTTTGCAGGGTGCCCACTGCTGAAGCATCTGAGAAGCTTCTAGCTGTGCACCACACAGTACAACAAACATCAGACTGTCACATGCTGTTCCTTGTTCTCATCTGTAGRAAAGAAATGTGGGTAGTGTCCTTAGGGGAAGGAGAGGGTGGTGCTTTCAGTTCATGGGCTTTAAAAACCTCATGAAATAAGCAGGATAATATAATGTCTCTAGTGCTGTTGGTGAACCCTGTGATGGCTGCTTGTGGGAAAGGTCATCTCACAAACTAATATCAAGGAAATCCTGACTCCTGCACAGCTGAGCTCTGCTTTTACTCAGCAGTGTCCCAAAGGAGATAAATGGCTAAGTGACCCTTGTGTGATATTTTGTTCTTTAGGTATCTTGTGCATTAGCATTGGAGATGAGAGCTAAGATCTGTAATTTGATTTTTAAAATCTGTGATCAGACAGATCAGACAGGTGGAGAGCAGAAAASAGTTCTGACATGGTTTTGACTGCATGTTAGCAGCAGAGAGCCTGCACTGCTCTGCATTAACAGAGTTCAAGTGCTGAAGGCTTTACACAGGGCAAAGGAATATCACTTCCACTAGGGAGTGACAAGGCATGATTTTTTTTCTAACCGCAACTTTTTTTTCTGAACAGCTTTTAGGGGATTCAGCTGCAGGAAGAGATACTTGAAGGTAGTGGCTGAGTTGAGAGCTCAGGCACTACRGCTACAGGAGGAGGCAGAAAGAGAGAGAAGCCGGCAGCTGGAGCTGGAAGCAGAAGCCCAAAGTGAGTTGCTCCCACTCCCATTATGCTAGTGCGTGGCCACTTATGTGATGATCACTGCAAAGTGCTTTCAGTTACTGGTGGCATGTGCTTTGTTCTGGTGGGGCTGAGGGCTCCACTAATGTGGTCCATTTGAAAGTGAGGTTTTCTTTGTGAGGAACGAAGAGCGTGATGGAGGTCATTTACCTGGCTGTGTTTGGAGGGATGCCAGGCTGTGCCTTTCCCATCTGCTCAGTGGGGGAGAGTTTTGTATCACTGCTTTGCGATTTTATGTAGCTTCTCCTTGTAGTGTGTGGGTTTGACAGTGGATTTGAGGCTATGTTGTTTGCCTCTTTTCCTTCTCAGACTCTGTAGCCTAGCTAAGGAGAGATGGGGGAGGACTGAGCTCCAGAGTTACTTTCTTGATGGTCCCTCTTCCTGCTGTTCCCATAGTGTGTGCTGTAGAGGCAGAACATTTCCTGTCCTCCATGGGTGACAGCACACCTGTTCCTATTCTGGGCATATGGAGGACAGATCCCATAGATCTTGGATCCCAGATTTCWTCTACCTGTTCCTCTTGTTGCAGAAAGAGTCTCCCTGCCAGTACCTGTGCCACGAAAGAGACGACCTCAGCCTTGTCCTCGTCCTGCATCTGATGTGCCACCACAGCCACCAGTCCCACGGCCACGCAGTAAACTCACAGAGGTAGTGATGTGAGCTTTATCCGGGGTCACGTAGCCATGTGTGTGGCTTCCCTGCTCCTTCCACCTTCTGCATATGCWTATTCTCTTGCATGTGGTTGGAGGAGAACACTGTCCTAATCAGAGGTGGGAGAGCCCTGTCCTAATGTGGTTAGTGAAAAAACTTGGTTAGTGCCTTTGAAGAACTGAAAGCAGAGTCTGATGTGATCTTGTCCTAACTGCAGGGACTCAGGCATGGGATCTAAAGGGATCACTAAAGTGATCTCTTCAAGGGGCCTTGCCTCTGACCTTGCTTTCATGCCCACTTTCCCCTGTCCCTRTTTTCAGTCCACTCCTTTTGATAACTTCCTGCACCCTTCTGGGCCTCGCCCCATTCTGGGGACAGAGGAGCAGACTGGAGAAGAGGCGAAAATGAGGAAACTCAAGAGAGGAGCAACTCTGCGTTGGTTCAGAGAGACGCAGGCCCAGAAAGTCATGCAGGATGATGGGGCCTTTCCAAGCTGGCTGCATGGGATGATCAGCCGGAGGTGAGTGTGCCGGGGGATGGACAAGGCCAGAGTTGGGGCTGGGGCAAACAGGCAGAGGCTGCTGCGACCTTAGGAAGAGTGGCTGGAGTCCTGTGGACTGAGGACATGCGGGACTTTCCACTTGTAGGCTGTGAGCCTCAAACCATTAGAGGGAGCTTCGTAGCTTCTTTGCCACATGATATGAATGCTGAAACTTTACATGGGCACAAGGAAAGGCTGTGCAAGCTCATGGAAAAGAAATCCACTGTGGGTTCTTAAATACCAAACCTATGCACGGAAAGGAGGCTGGGAAAGTGCTTGAAGGGGAAATATCTATAAATGTTTATCCTGTTCTGGACCATTCGCAGAGATGTGATATGGGATRAAGGTGGACTTTTGGACTGACTCATTATGGCTGTTCTCACATTTCTCAGTTGCRGTGCTTACAGCAAAGGAATACAGAATTCAATATTAAAAAGACTGTTAAGAGGGCCTTTCATGAGTATCCAGTGGCATGATTTGCAAGGCCCCCAGGTATGAGAGGAGGCAAGGTTTTGTGGATACCTCTGCYCATCTGAGGAGAGTGTAGCATAGGTGGAATTTACATTCCCTAGGCAGGGAGAGACACCCACAAAACCCAGCCTTCCTGGAGGTCTTTAAGGGATTGTGAATTCCCAAGCTGCTTTTCTTTTTCTCTCTCTCTTTTTTTTTTTTTTTTTGCAAAACCTTTATTTAAATGTCTGAAATTATGCTACTGTGTATGCCTCTCACATTACTCTCTTGGCTGAGCCAAATACTTTTTCTTTCCAAGCAGTGTGACAAGCAGTGAAGTGCTGATTATGCCAGTGATCAAATAGCAACAAGATAGTGAGGTTAACAGGTAGATGCCAAAGCTTCTAGCTACAGTTTGCCCTGCATACAGAATTATTTTATGGTGTTGCATGCCTGCTAACTGCCAGTATCACCCTTATGTGAAATGCCAATGTGTGTGGCATTGCTGCCAAATGTGCCTGTCATTCAAATATCCTTATCATCTTATTTCAGTTTGCAGCTTCTTTTCCGTTAAAGCTGCAGGTCTCCTTTGGTCTTACTAGATCACAAGTTGCTGGGTTTTATTAGCATGTCAGTGTGAGCATTACTCAGAGACATTACAGTGTGTTAGCTTAGTACAGAGTCCTGTAGTGGCTGTCAGCTACTTTTTTTTTTCAGGTAATTAATAAGGTCTCAACCTGTATCAGTGCTTTTGTCCACAGATACAAGAATGCTTGAGAAGAGGTAGTGCCTGTGGGACAAAACTGTTTTAATTCAAATGTAGGCTGGAGATGAGCACTTCACAATGAAGGAAACAGCRGATTCTCTGCCTTGTAGATCCTTCCCAAAGACACACTGAGATGTTAAGTACTTTTGAAGTGGCGCTTCATGCTTCTGGGTTTAAGTCCCAGTGCAGTAGAGTCAGTTTAGTCTCATGTAATAGAGGAGGAAGAGCAATCACAGCTTGTACTCGTGATGTGCAGTTCCCTTTAGTCTGGAGCAAAGCACATGGCAAGCACAAAGCAGTGCTCTCTCTGTTGGGTGAAAAGGGGGAAGAGCCCTTTCCAGTAGGGAAGTTTAGGGAACCAGAGCGGTGTTGCCAAAGTTGGCAATTTTCTAAGGCACTGGGCTTACCTGGCACTGAGCACCAGTAATCCTTAGCTTCCTGACTTCTTCCAGCAGCCCCAGAGGCTAGGAAATGCGCATGTGCACGGGCTTCTCGTCTCCGCCATGCTTTGTCCTGTGCTCTGTGCTGGAAGGTGGCTGTTGCTACTGCACTAGACTGCCGGAGCAGATTTGGAGCAGCTCTACTTGGAAAGGCTTTGGCTGAGAGTATTGCACCACGTCAGCATGTTTATGCCTCTCTGCACTGGCAAGCCTGAGCCTGGAAACCCCTAGCTGTGAACACAGTGGGCAAATACTGGCCTCTCYGTGGACTGAGACCACTACCATAGTTGCAAGGTTGGGAATCCCTGCATAGAGACAATCGCTCACTGTCCTCTGAAAAACTCTTTCTTGCTTCCAGGGAAGCTGAAAACTTGCTGACTGACAAGCCTTTGGGCTGCTTCCTTGTTCGCATCAGCCAGAGCCGAGCAGGCTACACCCTGACGTACAGGTAATGAGCYTTGCAGAGAAGGAAGAAGAAAATCCTAAATTGAGCTGAGTATGGCTGGAATAGTTAACTTTCTGCACAGAGTAGTCCACTGAGCCTGATGCTTAGCCTCTTCTGTGGTGGGGTGCTTCAAACATGGTTTGGAATAGCAAACAGGGTGCTGCAGAGTCTGTCTGTCATCAAAGACTAGATCAGTTTGTGAGTGGAGCGAGCAGCCCAGGCTGGAAGAAGCATTCACTGGTGCCTGAGGAGATGTGATATAGCACAGGACATTATTTTAGAGAASAGCCTGAGGAGAAGTAATCAGAATATGCTGGAAGCATACAGCATCAGGCAAGAGGTAGGACAGAGTGGTAATGCAGACAACAGGCCTGGGAGGTGGTACAAGCTGCTGGGGTTTGGATCTAGGTGCCTGGGTTCTTTGTGCCTCTCTTGCTGACTTTGGGGAAACTGATGCTCCTTCAGCACTTGTTAGTACAGTGTACAATAGTCCAGCATGGAGGATCTCTTGCATCTTTGCAATATTTGGTACTGTGGCTCTTGATCACATCTGGGCCTCATGAGACAACAAATACAGAAAGCAACGACTGGGTCCTGGAGAGATGCTGTGGCCTTGTGTCATGGCTCTTTCTGTCTGTCTCTCTCCCCAGGGGTGAAGGCCGCTGCAGACACTACATGATAGAGATGCAGCCCAATGCACGATATGTAATTCTGGGTGAAGACCGGGCTCATGCCTCACTCACCGAACTGGTTCGGTATCACCAGACTGTGGGCATCCAGCCCTTTATGGAGACACTGACTGTTCCCTGCGGGCAGGTGAGTGCTGAATATCTGCAACAGGAAAAGAGGCTGGGGCACGGACTGCGCTCTGAGCAGATACAGTCACTTTGGCAATGTATCTGCTTTGTGTTTCCTGTTGTGGGAGTCCTGTATTGGCAAAGCAGCCTGGCCTCTTCTGCATGCACCAGGGAAGGCTAGTAGCTGGGCACTGGGGTTTCTTGGGATGGACGATACCTTATGCTTGCCAGTAATCACAGCTGGGTATTCTTCTTAGCTGTGCTTTTTGGGGTATGTAGAGGGTTTGTTTTTGACCACTGCTGAATCCACTCTTCTCACCCTCAGAAAGGCAGTGGGAATTTGGACTATGAAGACCTGGAGTGCCTCACACTGACTCCATCTGCAGCTGAGGAGGAGACTTCTCCAAGGGAGCAGGCTTGCCTCTCTGGGACCCCTGCTGGGAGGTCCATTCTGCAGACAGGAGCAGCCTCAGTTCTCAAACGTGTGTGGTTCAGGAGGGCCAAGAAGTGCCAAGAGCAGCAGAGCCTGGACGAGAGCAAGACAAAGTCAAGCCCAGGACAAGAGGGAGGCAGCCAGCGAGCATTCCCTCGCCTTCACTCCTCCATACGCCTGGCAATGCAGGAAATCCAGCAGGTGAGCAGGGGGCAGCTTCAGCCTTCCAGTACGTTCCTAGTACATTCCTCTGCCACAGTCATGCCCCCACAGCCACTGTAGGACTCATGAAGATGCCCTGTCCAGGGACAGGAGGTACCTGGCTTTCAGAAGTGGTGCTTGATTTCCTTTATCCTGGATGACAAGTTTTATTTGGTGATCTTGGCATCAAGGATGTGTTCACTGAATGTGCCAGATTGGGGGAGACCCTGAGAGAGGATCTGAGATTCACAAAGAAAAGTCCACATCCCAGGGGGCTGTGACATGGCCAGTGACCTAGCCAGTACTTCTCTAATGCTGTGTTTCTGCTTCCCACTGCAGTTCTCTTCCGTTCACTTGAACAGCTCCTGTACTGAGCTGCAGTCGAGCCCTCAGCACTGAGGACATACAGCCCAAGTGATACGGTAAGCACAGAAGATGCATAGGAAGCCAGATGGCAACTTCAGCATCCCCAGGAAATGGAAGAGCAAAGGGCTTCTTTCCCCTCCTAAATGCCACCTTGGACATCAGCTACTTAAAAATAGACTAGGGCAGATGGAAAGCAGCTGCCAGCTTCTATTCCAGGCTGCAAAGAGATCAGTGTTATAGGGAGACCAGGAAAAATGGGAACAATCAGCACAGGGTTGGGTTCCTGACACCCATGGTGAACATTGTGCTTGCACTACCGCAACAGAGCTGCTGGAGGGAGCTCGAGTTTGTTAGAGATCACAATTTGGAGTTCTGAGGCTGGAAGGATGATGATCATCAGAAAGTAAATCTATACACTGCATAGTCAGCTGCAATAACAAAGTTAAACAGAAGGAGGCATGCATCAGAAGGGGATGCTGGGCAGAGCGCTTCACAGACTGTGAGCTGAAGGCAAGGCTGAGAACATAAGGTAGCAGTCTGAGGACTTTTAAGAAAGGACTTTAAACAAGGTCACAGCAGCTGGTTACTGAGGCTGTAATACACTGGTTAGATTATAGAAGGTATATGGAGGGGCCAGGAAGAGCCTTCTTGAGCCTAAGGCCACTATCTTATTTAACTGAAGCATCTAGTGGATGTATAGCTCCCTGTGTGCAGTCAGTGGGCTAACTCCATGTCCTATTCAGTTGTTAAGGCCAGGGAGAAGCAGTAGTGATGCTGTTGTGTGCTTCTAGAAGAATATGGATTTGTTTGGTTGGTAGCAGCTGGGAGTGAAGAGGTATCAGAAGAAAATGCTGAAGAAACAGATTTACTTCAGGGTTTGCAGCTCTGCACAGGTATTGCCAAGTTCCCTGCATCATTCAGCTCCCAGAAATTCATGTCGGACCACAGCTTATTAGTTGCGGCCTGTCTTGTCTTTTTCTGGGTGTTTGACAAAGGCCTCTCCCTGAAGCGTTTGACTCAATTGCTTCATTCCTGTGTTTGGTTATTAGTGTACCTGAGAACTCTTTTATTGTGCCTGAGGTGAGGTAGAAGGCAGACAAATTCTGTGAGATCTGCATAAATCATTGCAAGCATGTCATGTAGGGATTGCTGAATGAAGCCCTCCTTTTATGCTCTTCACTTCATTGTGTTTCTCTACTTTCTTGCAGGTGAAAATGATATAGCTCTGTCATCTTCTGATGCTGCTGAACCTGCATAATTGGGTGAACATATCCAGATACATAGCAGCCTTTTTTTCCCCTGCACACGGCTGGACCTGTGCCTTTAGTTAGGACTCCTGCAGGAATGAACATTCTTCAGCATTCAGCTAGGACTGCAGTGCCTGGACCGGTCTCATCCTGGCAAAGGGGAAAGAATGGAAATGATCACATTCTATGCACAGATCCACAGTGCCTGACAATACTTCAGTGTGCCTAGAGACCCCTCACCCCACACTTAATTTTGTAATTGCCACAGACTGGATATCTCCCAACAACATTTTCACTTAAAACTGTGTGCTGATTTCCTAAGTATTTTTCTTTGAGTCTTTTGTTTCTGCTATAGTCCTGTATATCTGTGTCACTGGGTGCTTGGGGAAGCTGGGCTGGGGAGGCATGGAATGAAATTTGTGTGTCCTTTTTGAGTTGAGTGCAAGAGCATTTGAATGGGAGCTGAGACCATTAAGGGACAAGAAAATCTCTCTGCAGAGGGCATTGCCTGCCCTTGTATCTGTGCTCTGGCTGTGATGACCCACTGCTCCCCACCCCTTAGCCAGCACTTAAGACACAGACTAGTTGGTGAAACTGCGGTCTCTTCTTATCCTCACAGTACACCTGAGGGTAGAGGATTTGGAAATACATAGGATGAGATTACTTGTTATGTATTTTCTGCCTTTTAAAAAGATCACTTTTCAGTCAAGTTCTTCCCCTGAGGAGAAGCCCAGGGTTTTCTTTATTCTTGTTAACGTGCAGTCAGTTCAGGCATGGATTGTAAATGGAGAACAGCTAATAGTTTTGAGAGAGGTAATCCAGTAACTGCAGATAGGACTGGACCTGTGAGGAGCTCAGATCCAAGCTGCCCATGCCTGTGTGAGGGCCAGTGCCTGCCCAAGCACGGAGGCAGCCTCGTGTCTCCTCACATGTGCCTGTTGCAGACTCTTCCCCTTTCTAGGCCTCCTGGCAGAGCTTCCCTGCTTACCTCTTCTGGAGCATTAGGATGGGTGACAGCTGAGGCACTGCCACTTGTGACTGTGCCAGGTGACATATGTGCAGCTCTTCCAACACCCACTCTGCTTCAGCTTGTCTGCCACGGCCCGGGCACTTCCAGCCAAGGGCTGTCCTTTGCTGATGCACCCTGCAGTGATACAGCTGCCACCTGCCACTGTGGCTGACTCACCAGGGAATAAAGCTGCATGCTGTTGAGTTTTATATTGGAAGAAGCAATAGAGGCACTTTATAGAGCAAGCAGGTTGCTGCCTAGTTTTGCTAAGGAATCTAGGCAAAAGGTACTGTCCCAAGGAGCGGAGACAAGGAAAGTTAGCAGTGGCCCTTCGGTTTCTCCCTTGTGCTGTGCAGCGCTGAGGCTGTTTAAGGAAGGAGCAGCAAGGCTGAGAAGCTTGGCCACGTTGCCTCTGCAGAATTACTTCTGAACTTGTGTGAAGTGTCCAAGCGCACAATCTGAAGGCTCACAGTCTAGTAATCCTAGTGTCCAACTGCTGCCTGTAATCAGCCGATCTCCTCCTCGCACCGTGAGCTGAGCTCCCTGTGCCTGCTGACGCTGCCTGACGGGTCCCTGCGCACCTGAACACAGCCGGTCTATGTGCACACCACACTTTGCCAGACTCTCTTGCACACATTGGAGCTGCAACTGGAGAAGCTAAGTAATATGGTTCAGGATGCCTGTGGCATCTTAGTCCTGCCTTCAAGCACTAGACTATTTCACTTCCCTTGTACGTGCTCCTGGTGGGTCTGGAGCATTAGTACTGAGCAGTCCTGGGCAGTAGGGAGAGCAGGGAAGTGGTGGTTGTCTCAGCGTGACATCTTGGCTCTCCTCTTTCCCAGCACTGACCTACAGTGTTAACACACCTTTTCTCCTGATAATGGGGTTTTGGCAGCTGCTTTGGGGCTCTTCAGGACAGGACCAGTCCAGGCGGTCAAGGGCTGCTGCTAGCAGAGCTCAGGTGCCTTTGCTGGGCAGCCTTGGATGCCGCACCAATGTTTTCCTTGGCTTCCTCAGCCTGTGGGTGTCTGGAAAACCTTCCTTCTAGGCAGCTCGTAAACCCGCCTTGCTGCCAAGACATTTCTAAAACCTCACTGAAGCACAGAACTAAGGCACATGAAAGCAATGCGTTTCAGAACGGAGCTGCTGTGTAATTCTTTCCTAGCTTCTGTGCCACAGATAGCAGTGTAAACCCATGGCTAAGATCCAGCTGCAAGGCAGCATTCTCTCTTGCAGCCTTGGGGGGGGGGGAATGCTGAAGCAAGGACTGTGAAGTGCTTTGTCCCAGCAGCAGTGAGAGCTGGGCAGGCTGAGTGCACGTGCAAGGCACCTGCCCCATACCCACCTGCTGCCTCCAGTTACTTCCTGGGTGCTGTTGCAGCCACAGTGTTTTTGGAGCTAAGCTCACACACGACTCCAGAGAAGAGACATCGGGGAGAGAGAGTCAGAGTGCTTCTCTGCTGGCTGCATGTGGCAGGTGTCCTGGTAAGCCTCCCAGAACCAGAGCAGATCAGTCACAAATTTCTTTTGCCTCTAGTTTGTTGAGTAGAAAGTAGAGTCGCAACATGGGCAGCCAGGAGGGCATGCCTGGCACGGACCCGGGCAATGGGCCTGACTGGCAGGTTGGTTTTCTTCTATGTCTGCTATTTCTGCTCTTCTTGGGGCTTAGTGGGAGGAAACTGAGGGAAGAGAAGAATGAAAAGCTCCTAGGCTGAGGAGGTCATGTGGCACTGGAAGCATTAGCATGATTTCTACAAGGCTCTGGAGAGCAGAAGCATTAATACATCATGTGATGATATTGCTGCTTTGTGCAAAGTCTAGCTATGCTTCTGGGGAGCAGTCACGTGAATGGTGGACTGCTGTGGGGAGAAACGTGTCAGAAATGGGGAAAAGCTGGGAGAAGTGCTGGGAATGCATTAGGTTGCTAAAGTATAAAATGCAGTTTGGCATTTCTAGAGTGGTCTTTGCCTGTATGCTTCCACCCCACAGCCAAAGTCAGACACATGTGCTCCAGGTCTGCGTAAGATGAGGACAAGCTACGCTGAGGATTTCTTTCATCTTCTCCAGCTCTCATGCTGGATACCCTGCTGAACACAAGCAGCTGTGCTAGCAGACTATCTTGTTTCCTGTGGCAGCAGCTTGCCTTATGGCACTTCAGAGGTTGCAGCTCAGAGAAAGCAAACACTAAACCATGAAATCCAGAGTGCAGCGGCAGGTCATGTTTTATCATGTCATAGTTCAGCGGCATGTGTTGCACTGAATGGGATGTACTCACATTAAAAAAGTATTGGGCTGCAGAAATGGGACAGCACCCGGGACGGGGCCTGGCAGCCTGCAGATGCCCTCAGCAATGTTTCCTGCCAAGTGGGCCTTCAGCTGAGCACAGGGAGAAAGGCTGGAGGGAGACACCAGGCACCAGGAGCCAGGCAGAGCCTGGACCAGAGAAAGGCAGAAAAGGCAACAAGAAGGATCTGTGAGCCACCTGAATGCATGACAGAACCATCTGGTAGGTCTTACGTCTTATTTGCTTCAAAAGATAAAATGCCTACTGYGTTATATATATGTGTGTGTGTATTCTGCTAAATTAGAGCCCTGTTAACCTATTACTAGGTATCTCCTTATGCATTGCAGTGAAGTCATCATTCACCCCTCTTTGTGATAAGCTATGCATGAAATTTTGTCGTCTTTCAGTTCAGAGCCAGCTCTTTCCAACCCTTATGTCTGTCTTCTTGCTCTTCTCCAACTTTTCCACCTCCTCCATATCCTATTGCTCCCACATCTGGAGGCAGATTTCCAGCAGCAGCTTCCCAGCATCGCGGTGTGATGAGCACAGAGAGCTCCCAGCAGCTGGAGGAGGTGGGGTCCCCTCCCCACTAGGACCTGCCTAACAACTTGTGTCCTGCAGCTCTGACTGGCTCCTGCTGCAACCTCTGACACATGTGTACAGCCAGAACTGAGACTGAGGCATCATCCTCGCCTGGAGTTCACGGCTGGTTTTAATGAAGTAGATCCTTCTCTTCCTGAAAGTCGATTCCCGAGTCTGGCTTTCTAGCTCCCCAACCTTTGCAAGCGGTGCTTTAGGGCATCCATCAGAGAGCTTCCCAATCCACTTCCCCAGTTTTGCAGAGGTGTTTCCTGTCCCACTCTTATCCCTCTCTATGCTTTATGTCTGAATGATCTCAGCTGCAAACAACATTTCAGCTAATCATCTCTAGACTAAGATTTACCTCTACTCTGCGTCAGTCCTGTTTTGTCCATACTAAAACTCTGGCTTTTCTTTGGTCTTCAGGGCATCTGGCACAATCGGCCTGGCAAAAACAAGAGTTTTCTATTCTTCTTCCATCCTCAGCCCTTTTCCTTTTGCCAGCTGTGTTTTTCCTTACCTCTCCTCAGTTTGGCTGTTATCTTTGATATAGACGTGAAGTCTTTGATACATAGATTTGAGGTTTAGGAACACAGACCTGTGACCCAAGAACCAGTGTGGCTCTTAATTTCTTTCACACAACTTGCAGCCCTCATGTTGTTTGTTTTCTTCCTGGACAATGCTAAAGTGTATGTTGACATGTTTCCTTCCTCAGATGTGTTTAAAGACCTGTTTTGGCCCTCAGCCCAGAAAAGGCTCTCTGCTCTGCCCTTAGCCTCATGCTGGGCTATGTCAAACTGCTGTGGAGTGTTGTAATAGCAGCTCTCAGATATGGTCTTCCCCATCTTTTGCTGATTAGTGTTTTTGTGCAGATTGAATATTCACACAGTGTGTGCGTTGCTTTGCAGCAACACTTAGAGCAGGCTGTTCCTCTCGCAGGCTGCTTGACCATGGCTGTGCTTCTCAGCTAGCTCTTCCTGGGACATCAAAGGAGCATAGGAAAATTGCCTGGAATATAGAAACCAAACCAGCATAGGGTCTTGGCATGGCGGTGGCCAGCGGGGTGTGCTTCAAGCAGACTGAGGAGTAATGTAGGCATAAAGTGGTGCTTCCTCTGATACCTGTTTCCAATATTCAGTTTAGTCATACTCAGAACAAAGTATCCTCACGTCTAACAGTTCTTGCTGGGTTGCTCTTCCATAAAACCCTCTGGTTGCTTTTGATCAATATTTGCCTCTATAAAAGCTGTAAGCAATTACTTCTTCAGAATTTATAATGCCTAGTGAAGAATTACTTAATTTGCTTTTTAAATCTACTATGTCATTATTTAGTCAATATGTCCTTGTTTCTATATTGTAAAACACCACAAATAATTTCCCAAATACTTCCCTCATCCACATAACTTTATATACATCTACTTCTCTCCATTGATTGTCTTCTCCATGCTATGCTTTTGATTTTCCTTCTTTCCCTTTATGTCCCTTCTTGATGCCACAGTCTTCTCTGAGAGRGAAGGGAGAAAACAGCTGCAGCACACAACTCAAGGACATCTCGCAGGTGGACAGTGTGGGACATCCCTCTGCCTGTGCCCTTTGTCCCACTCCTTTCCAGCATGACCTACTGGCAGCCTCCTTGAGTGGGAATTACTGGTCTGAACACCCTCCTTGTGCAGCCAGAACTTCTCCTAGTAAATCACTTTACATTTACCAACATTGACTTTAATTTGCCATTTTACTGTCCAAACGTTCCTTGTGAGATCTTTCTTGAACTCTTCATTCTTTCATACTATTCATTCTCGCTATGCTGAATACCTCAGTCCCTTTCCCAGCCCCGTTTATGAGTATACTGCAAAGCAGAGGCCCTAGCCTCAGGGTCGCAGGGGGGACATTGCTGGTGCTTCCCTCCATCTTGAACACTGACCATGAATCTTCCATTCCCTGCCTACTRCTCTGTCACTGACCACGAGAAACAAACTTGTTGCAGGAGTAAGCAAACTAAGAACCTCTGGTGTAGGACCTTGCAGAGAGCTTTTTGGCAATCCAGGTACACTACATCCATCTAGCCACCCACACACATGAAATAGGATTCCTGACTCCTTCAGAGTGAGACATAACTTCCTTCCACTAGAGAGGTGTTGTCCTTTTCCCCTTAAACCTGTTTATCTATATGCYCAGTAATACTATTCCTAAATTCCAATGAAGAAATCAAGTTTACAAGCTGTAAGTCCCCAGGGCTTCCCTGAANAAAAAAAAAAAAAAAAAAAAAAAAAAAAAAAAAAAAAAAAAAAAAAAAAAAAAAGTACCAAACCCAACCCTGGCATCTTATTTGCCTCCTGTAATTCCTTTGGTTTCAGCTGAATTAAGCAATAGGTTACTTGCCCTATAGTAGCTGAGATGTGTGCTTTGGTTCCCTCAGAGCTCTTGGATAAACGCTACCTGGCATGTGCCACTTACTGTTCTTATTAATTTGTTCTGAACTATATCCTGCTGATGCTGTCATTTGAAGCAGGTTCTCACATTTTTCCTAGTAGAAAAGAAGCTTCAGTATGGGAATTTCCCTAAGTTCCTTTATAGTGTGGATAGCGCAGCATGTTTTTCTGCTATGGCTTTATCTTATTTGAATGGTTCTTTTACACCTCTATTATCTGTTGACTCTGTGGCAAGCTTCCAGTGTGAAGATGTTTTGGTTTTGTTTTCAGTTTTACAGCTTTAATAGCTTATCACTCTAATGGACTATGTTATGGTTTTGCATTTAATTTGTTGTGGTTAGTCTCCTCCGGAGACTTGCAGGAGGTTTTGAGGTATGACAAAGGGCACACTGTCTCTTCCCACTATGCCCCATTTAACTTTTTGCATGATAATTCCRTTCTTCAGCATGGACACTGAGTTTACTACTCTGGAGTCTTTTGGGAACCCACTACAAAACCATGTCATATTTGCCACCTTTCTGTCTCCTGCTGTCAATCTTGCATGGCAGGGTATGCACCACTTAGAAGTTCAGTGATTTCATCTTGAACTCCTTCAGAAACACTTCCGCAGAAGGCAGCCCAGACCTGGTATGGTCCCCACTGCTCCTCAGCTACTAAGCATAGCCCTAGCTGCTCCCTGCAGAGCTGCTTTTACATCTACACTCAGCTCCCTAACATCAAAGCTTGAGTTGGGGTTCGTTAGCCCTGGTGCTACACCAGCTCCATGCTCGTGTGCTGCTCCAGCGGGACAGAGGCGTGGGGTGCAGAAGTGAGTTCAGCAAGGCTGTGGCAGGGCCTGCCTCCATGCACAGATGTCACGGTGCACAGTGGTTTGGGAAAGGAATTGCACWGAGATTTGCTTTGGGCTCCAGACTTGTTCAAGTAGGTTATTAGCTTGGGCTCTTGTGAAAAAGCAGTGGAAATTCTTCTGGCTGGGAAAGCAATCTAAAATGGTGCTTAGTGAGTCCTGGCCGTGGATGGAGCCACCTCTGTGTCTTCGCACCCCTGGCATGGTTAATCTACAAACCCTCCTCAAACAATGGAGAGTTAGAGGTTCAGAAGGGACTTTGTATTTGAGATAGCACTGCAAACTAGGACCCTGTGTTGCAGCCAACAACATTCAGGAATATTTTCCTTCAGCTTTCAATTGCAGTTYTGTTCTGTTTTACCCAAATTGTGCTATTTCTATTCTGGTTCCCAGTAGCTAAATGCAGAACTTTCAGCCCTGATTCTACTTCTTAATAATTACATTTTTCATTCCTGTGTAACTTATCTCACAGAAAGAGGAAAGGACGCTTCTCTGGAAGCACCTGATCTCTCTGAAAAAGCCTCAGGGTATGTGGGGAGTGCCACATTTGTACCAAGGGGCACCTCTTCCTAGAGGTACTGTTTTTTCTCAGGACTGGTGCAATCTATCTAGTGTGTTCTCTAGCTCTGTAGCTCCTGAGGCATGCTCCAAGGGCAGGTCCTGGGGTGAAGGAAACTTGGCYGGTTTTCAGCCCCATGGCTAATGGCTGGGACAGGGAAGGCAGTGTTAAGACTGCAACAAAGGCTTAATGAATTCCAAAATCATGTGCTCCACGTGATAGCACTAATGCTGCCTTTCAGCGGCTAGCCTGGAATTCTGCTAAAAACACATTTGTCTGGTGAGTTCCCAGAGCTCGTTACTGCTCTTTTGATTCTGTTATCCCCTATTGCTTCTGCTGCGGCAAGAGCGGCGCCCAGGGACAGGGGACTGCAGGGCTGAGTGCTGCCTAGGCACAACAGCTGTCCCATGGCATTAGCCTGACAACCGGCAGCGGAGCAGAGTAYAGTGCCACCGAGGCTGCCGTGCTAACAGGCACCTCACATAGGACGCCTGCTCTGTGTGTGTTTTATTTTTTTTCTTTCTTTCTTTTTTCTTTTTTTTTTTTACTCATTATTTTGCTGGTGTTTGCTGACTTCATTTTTTCTTTGAGAGATTTTTATCCTCTCTGGAGGCTACAGCTTCAGAAAGAAGCTGCTCTGCAGTTTAGCAATAAAGACCYGAGGTTTCTCTGCTGTCCTGCTTGAGAAAAAGCAGCACGTGTCCATGATTCTGTGGCTGTCCATGGTTTGTGTTTAATACCTGGTGCATTCTGCCCCTGTTGGTTGAGTTCAGTGCGATGTGTTTTCCAGGTCTTTTCTACTTCCAATTCTACTTATGTATATATGTGTGTGTGTATATACATATATATATGTTATAGTAATGTAGTTCTATGTTCTTTCTAAGCCTCAGTGACTAAAATCTTTGATCAATTTTATCTTCTCAGTGTGYTCATACTGATTTGTTAAGCTGTACACAAAAACAGTTAGTACTTGAATTAGTCCCTCCCCTGCCTGTTTCCAGGTCAGCACAAACACAGCCTGGTTGCTCTTCCTTTAGGTCCTTCTGAAAACGTACCCCTTTTTGTCAGGACTGCTGCCGAAGGAGGTAGTTGATCTCGTTGGATCTGTATAGCGGCAGAGAGTCTGCTGGTTGCAAAGGGCTGCTGGGGGCTGTCTTTCAATTTGAATTTGTAGCATGATTCACTAGAGCTTTGGATTGGCAAAGTYCTTTCTCTCTGCCTCCTGATAGGAGCTGAAAGGGCTGAAGCTTCTTGCTAGGGACAACGCCAGGCCTGATAAAATGCTGAGAACCTCTGCTGCATTTTAATGTCAGATGCCTATAATGTCACGCAAGGACAACAATTGTACATAGCGCCAAGGAGCTCTTCTGCTGGAAGAGCTGGATAAATAAGGGCATTAAGTCTCAGGTCTCTAGTTGCCTGACTTGATGACACTTAATTTGTTGTTGCTTAGTGTTTCACAAACTCTTTTCCCCTCTAAGCAAATGGGATCTGATGTGTCAGACAAATAAAATGCTGGAAGCCCAATTGTGGGAGCAGTTAACTACCAGTATCTGATGTAACTGAAACCATCCTCTCTGCACTGCTGCTGTAATAATATCTGCTAGAGAAGAGTCTTTGCCTAGCAAGTAGGTATATTTAGATGGCCACCAGAAAAATCATTGTTGCCAATTCATAGATTCTTAAACCCAGAAAAGACCGTGAGATTGCTCCTRTGTGCATGGTGCAGAGCATCTGCCCTACTTCTGCTGCTGTGAATAGCTGTGTTTCCCASCAGGCCCCTGCAGATACCTGCTGCTATCACCCATGCAGTCTCTCTCTGCTGTGAGCCCATTGGTATGATGCATGGACTTGCACACTTGCTGCTTTGGGCTCTTCCCTTCCTTGGCAGGTCAGGGCAAGGGGACGCTGTGCATGGCTGTAGGTTTTTTCATGCTGCTCCCGATTCTTTCTGTCTTGCGTTCCTGCCTAGGGCAGCTACATTTATTGCAGTATGTCCCAGCCTGCTCTGAGCTCCAGTGCAGGTCACACCCACAGGAGCGACTGTTTTCCTTGCCTGTGTAGAGGCACATTCTCTCTAGTAGGGACAAGACATCTCYGGGGAGCCTGGCACCTGCTGTTAGCATTTGGAGCAAGGGATGCCTGTTCTGGAGTAGGTCAGCAACCAGCACCAAGCCTTGTGGCTGTTCTCTGATGAAACTGAAGGTTTTATGAAGAGGTTTAAGTAAGAAAGTACTGGGAAAATACTGCTTGGAGAGCTGCATGGAGACATCAACTCCTATATGAGCGTTCTAGAAGCTCTCCCAAGGGCACTCTGCTGGCAGCATCAGCTTCCTGCTGCACCACGTGTGCTGGCACTAACATGCTTGGGTCGCTGGCTATGCAATGCCTTCTCTGGCCACCACCTGCCTTAGCTACTCGGGGAGGTTGCAGAGGGCTCAAGTACAGAACATGACGGCTATTGCAGAAGCTTGGGCTGCCCCTCAAAAAAGACCTGAGGTCAAGCTTTAGGCAGTACTGGCTGGTCTCTAGTGTGATGGTGGCGTGTCCCCCAGGCTGAGTTCTGTGGAGGCCCTCTGCATCCACCAGGGAGTCCCAAGCTGAGTTCCAAGGCCCTAGGACACCTCAAATCCCTTGTGCCTGGGGAGTGCTCCCTACAGCTCAGGGTCAGTGCTGCTGAGTTTTGTCCCTTCTGCCTTGCGCTGCYGCCAGCCAAAAGGCATGGATTAAGGCAGTGAAGGGACCTGGTGCATGTGATGTCAAGGCGCTGCCAAGAAACCTGGGAAACAAAATCATTTTGCTACAGCAGCTTGGCTGAGCAATGCTTCCCTGTATGCCAGCACTGAATGCAGCTCTTAACTCCCAGGAAAAACAGGGGGAGGGCAGGGAGGAACAGAACCAACTTGGGGAAAACAGTAATTAACTAATAGATGCTGTGGCCAAGTGAGACATCCCCACCTCCACTTCCGAGTGTCCTGGTAGGAGTCATCAGTGCCGTCATGGTTGCATGGCAGCGAGTAGGCGCGAGACAGCATACCAGGTTCACATGCTTCCCTAGCTCCCTGCACCCCATGTCCTGCTCTGGTTGCTGACCCCATTCTGTGCAGGCCTCTCCATCATTCCCTTTGAGGAAGGTGCTGTTAAGAAGTTGCCCAAGGGCCTCTCCAGGAGCTTCAGCCCTTACTGCTGTCTTTTCTGTCAGCACTACACTTCTGTGAGGCTTTTCTCCCCACTGTCACCATCTCAGCTCGCACTGTGTTGTTGATCACGTCCACCCCAACGCTGGCACAGTTATCTGTGGGTTTTATTGACTAACAATGCGTGCAATGTTATTGCACTGAAAAGAAAACAAAGCTTAATCCATTTTAAATTAAAACAGTGCCCCAGTGTCATGCAACTGATGCAAATACAGTCTGACTCTGCGGTCCTGCTGCTCTCCAAGAGGTTTGCCCCAGAGGCGCTGGGCTGCCTGCTCTGCTCCCAGCAGAAATCAGCTGCAGGAATCAGGTCGGTTTGCACAGGTCCCTCTTCCTCAAAGCCTCTGGACTCTCCTGTCTCTTAAAGGGCTGTGTCACTCTGAGTAACAGGCAAAGTACTGCCACATACCACAAACCAGCAAAAGAGAGAAAACGGAGAAGGTTGAAATGTCTAGCATCTTTTCATTGTGGTATAAGGCTGTCAGAGAGCCTTGTCTGGGTCTGTCCTGGGTGTCACAAAGTTTCTAGTGGTCTGAAAAGGAGGTCAGCTTGGGTACAGCATTTGCGAAGCAGAGGACTGATCTTTTTGGCTCAAGAGATCTTTTTTGGGTTATGCTCTTAGAGCTAAGAAATTAGTTTATGTAACAGCCTCTTCCAGCAGCATTTGACAACTAGCAAAATTACAGAGCTCACTCAGCAGCCAAGGCTGATGCTGGTGTGGTGCTGTCTTGCAGGAGCTCTTTCCCAGGCCTTCTCTGGAATGATTTTGATTCCTGCTGATTGGAGCATGCACATCTCTCTCTGGCATTGCAGGCAGGCTAGATGTCTGGTGCTCCTCACGGGGAAGCGTGGCAGGTGGGTAATGCTTCTGGGGTTGTGATCAGCTGGGTCCGTTACCATCCCACTTGGAGTACGGCAAAATGAGAGAAGTTTCATCCCATTGTGCAGGGAGACACTCCAGCGACTTCACTGGGCTGGGCAGAGCTGTTTGACTTGTTTGATTTATAGCTCTTTTATGTTTGCACTATTGTGCAGCAGTCATGGGTGTGGGCTTTACCAGGCAACAGCCTCTTTGCAGCAAGCYTTGCCAGTGGCAGCTTTGGCTGTAAATCCCTCCGAGATCTCTGCCTGTCTGCTCTTTTGCTACTTGCCACTGCACGCAGGAGGGCCTGACACCCCAGGCGCTGGCTGGGGAAGATCAAGGCTAACATGTGCTGGCGGGACTTGAGACCCTTTACCTTTATAGTCCTGATTCAGACAATTAAACCAGGTAGCAACAAGTAAAAGCTCTTTTGTTTGCTCCATCTCTCTACATTTGATCAGTGCCTTTCAGGGAGAGCTACAGCTTCCATCCTGTGGTTGCAGCTGGTACTAATGCATCCTGGATGGACGCACTCTGAGGGAAGTACACCAATACTGCACCAGTACAGGCTGGGGGCTGACMTGCTGGCAAGCAGCTCTGCAGAGAAGGACCTGGGAGTGCTGGTGGATGACAAGTTGACCATGAGCCAGCAATGTGCCCTTGTGGCCAGGAAGGCCAATGGTCTCCTGGGGTGCATTAGGAAGAGTGTTGCCAGCAGGTCAAGGGAGGTGATCCTGCCCCTCTCCTCAGCCCTGGGGAGGCCTCATCTCGAGTACTGTGTCCAGTTCTGGGCTCCCCAGCCCAAGAGAGACATGGAGCTACTGGAGAGAGTCCAGCATAGGGCTACGAAGATGGTCAGAGGGCTGGAGCACCTGCCCTATGAGGAACGGCTGCGAGAGCTGGGCCTGTGGAAGAGAAGACTGAGGGGGGATCTGATCAACGTGTATAAGTACCTGAAGGGAGGGTGTCAAGGGGATGGGGACAAACTCTTTTCAGTTGTCCCATGTGACAGGACAAGAGGCAATGGGCAAAAATTCAACCAAAGGAAGTTCTATCTGAATATGAAGAGGAATTTCTTCMCWGKGAGAGTGACAGAGCCCTGGAACAGGTTGCACAGAGAGGCTGTGGAGTCTCCTTCTCTGGAGATATTCAAAACCTGCCTGGATGCAACGCTGTCTAACATGCTCTAGGTGACCCTGCTTGAGCAGGGAGGTTGGCTCTCCRGAGGTCCCTTCCAACCTTACCCATTCTGTGATTCTATRATTCTGTGAAGGGGCTGCGGGGAGGATGGCACTGGGTGGCAGGCTGGAGCTGAGCACTYCATGGGGCCCAGGCTGGACCAGAGTAGCATGCTGTCTGGGGAAACCAGTGTGCATACAGCCTGGAGCTCCATCACGTCTCTGCTTCTGACTGTGCACTTGGCTCTTCTCCCTGGTGTCACAATTCTGCRTGCGTCATTTGTGCATTTGACTTCCTTTTGCTTAGCCTGTTGCCCAGCTCATCATTGAAGGTGATGATTAAGAGCAGAGATGAAGCAGCACTGGATCTCCTGCAATGCTGTGGTACCCTGACTTGCTATGTGTTAAAGAAACCTCCTCTTTTCCATGTGTTGGCTTGCACACATGCTGCACTGCAGCTGGCTTCACTTCCTCTGGGGAGT
Organism: Rhea americana; assembly: GCF_003343005.1. Classification (NCBI taxonomy): domain Eukaryota; kingdom Metazoa; phylum Chordata; class Aves; order Rheiformes; family Rheidae; genus Rhea; species Rhea americana. The sequence goes on along the minus strand of NW_028185372.1, from coordinate 191,849 downwards.
TTTGACTACAGGAAGACTGAACGTTTATCTCCCCTTGTGAAATGGCCTGCCTGGTGACTGTCAGAAGCCACTGGTGAGAATGGGAACTCTGCAGGTGGAGATAATCTGTTTTTTGGAGGTTAATACAAGAACCCTTTGGCAAAACTCCAGCTGTGTTTTGAGCTGGCAAAGCGATACCTAACTGTGAGGCCTGAGTGGCCCAGATCTCTTTGAAAACATGGCCCATGAAAGCTAAACACATGCATGCAGACATAGGGCTGGTCAGGCTTAGGGAACAACGGACTCTTTTCCTGGAAATCCATGTGCTGGAAAATAAACTTGGATCCTAAAAGCTGAATGGTGTGAATTCCTACCAGGACGCTGTGCCAGGAGCAGTTAATGCTTTTCCAGCCAAGAATCCTGGTAAGAAGGAAGAGGGAAGGGATTCTGCCTCCACATGCAGTTTTGGTAAGCTTGAGACTGCCATAAAGAGTTCTATTGTGGTGCCACATTTTTAAAATAACTTTAATGGAAAATTGGAGAGGACACAGGAAAAAACTTACAGATTCCTCTAAGGCTGGGAAAATGCCCAAAAGTGAGCAAATGAAGATTTGATTAGTCTGTTGAGGTGGCTATTGAGAGGTGCTTTGGTTAGGATATGGGAAAACATACTGCTACCGTGCAGGGTCTGAAACTAACAGCAAGATAGAATGAAGACCAATGGCTCRTTCTTACGATTGGACAAATTAAAAACAGATATGGAGCGTATCATTTTAAAACTGAGGGAGACTACTCTCTAGAGTAAATTGCTAAAGGAAATCCTAAATCCCCCCTAACTTTTGAGGACTCTGTCATYTGAGGGTTTCCTACCAAACTGTGTATTTCACGGAAGAGATGATTTAATCACACACAAACTTCTGGGCTCAGTACCAGGAAGGACTGAGTAAAAGTGATGCATAGCCCAGCAGAGTACTCTAGGGAGTCTTTTTGCAGCTCTAAGTCTACAGCCCCAAACGGCTCTGCTTATTCTGCCACAGGAAGACCCCTACCCCTCAGCCCCCAGACCTCCTAATTCCTTTAGACTGATGTCAGGAAACTTTCACTTTGTCACTTTCACAAGCATTTAGGGTTGGTATTTTTAACTTGCTGTCCCATTAATTCTATTTCCTTTAGATATCCGACTTGTGATCTTATGGCCCTAAGAGGATGAGACTAGACTCTTTCCAGGGGTGCCCAGTGATAGGACAAGAGGCAATGGCACAAACTGAAACACAGGTAATTCTGTCTGAACATGAGGAAAACAGTTCTTTACAGTGAGGGTGACTGAGCACTGGACAGGTTGCCAGCGAGATTAAGGAGCCTCCTTCCTTGGAGATATTCAAAGGCTTCTGGACACAACCCTGGGCAATGTGCTCTAGGTATTTGAGCAGGAGGGGTGGACTAGACGATTTCCAGAGGTCCCTTCCTACTTCAACCATTCTGTGATTCTGTGAACAGAGGCTTCGTTGGCCAATTTCCCTTCTTGAAAAAGCTCTTTAAAAGTAAAAGCCACCATGTAGGACAAAGAATCCAGATGCTGGTGATTTGACTGAGTAGCTCTAACCAGTACTGCTCATCTTCTTTGAGGTAATGAATCATACTTGGTTTCTAGGGGTACGGAGTTTACAGTTCTGGGGAAATGTGTACCAGGAAGCATTTCACAACTTTCTGTAAATTACAGGCAAGATCTTCTGGTCTGTTCATTTCTTATTCACCGAGATACCATTTCTCTTTCCCTACAGCCAGCTCACATTGGGGTAATAGAAGCGGGAGTAGTGTTTTAGTTTCCTGTGACTATAAACACACTCCAAGGTTTGCTAATGGCTTCTCACAAAAGTCACTTGCACCATCCCTCTTCATAGCTGTTCACTCAGTTGAGACATCCAGAGAACATCCAGCAAGTCATTAACATTGCTTCTCAGGTGTGGGAAATTATTGTACAAAAGCTGGTTACACCTTATATTGAGCAATGAAAATTTAATTCAATTAAGCATAAAGTTAAAAAAGATAGTRTTTGCAACCAAGATTATTAATTGTAAAGACAGCAGTTAGAGAATTAGATTAAGGAAACTAGTTAATGAAGCCACCTGAATTGAGAAGCATCAGGACATGGATATAGACTGGCATAGATTTTCTCTAGTTCACTTGGCACAAAAGCTGTCTGAAGCTTGTGTTTTGAACAACACGTAAACTGCAGTCCTCAGTGGTTGTATAACTGTACTGAATGACACTGAAAAAGAGCAAAGAATCTGCTGGCAGTAGAAAAAGAGGGCGGATCAGGAAAGGACGCTGTGGCTCAGAGGTGAGGATGTGCACGGAAAACCTGGGAACTGTTCAAAGTCAAAATCCTACAGAGGAAACTATAATATACCACAAAAGAATCTGCAGTGATAGCTGAAGTCGGGGGGAGGGGGGGCAACAGAGAGGAGATAGCTACTGTGTAAAAAGATTAAGAATTAAATTTTTGGCATGACTCCACAATGAAGGAATATTTGCTTCATTTTGCTAGATGTAGGAACAGAGGCCGAGAGCCCAACAAAAAGCAAGTGTAAGAACAGAGCACCCCAGCTAGAATAAAGCTCAGAGACTAATGCATTCAAATTGCTTGGAGTTCATAATCTCTTCCCTGGCGAGCTGAAAGAATCAACAACCAACTTGCAGGGCTAGTTGGGAGTAGTACCACACAACTAGAGAACAAGAAATGTACCTCACTTTCAGTGGAGAAAAGAGATATGGGTATCCTTAGTCCATTAAACTGATCTCAAAATTAGGCAAGTTTTTAGAACAGATTCCGAAGGAAAGTTATAGCATGAATAGGAAGAAGGATAAAATGGAATACATGTTTGCTAAAACAATATTGTATCAAGCTAATCTAATGTCTTTCTGGAGGAAATGAGTGTTCTGGGTTAATTTATCTGGATTTCAATGAGTTATTCGATATAATTTCAARTATGAATATTTATTAAAGTGAAGAGAATAAGGACTGTGAAGTAAAGAAGAGATCTAATAAAACAGGGAAAAATAACAAAAAAAAAAGTTACTAGGCAGTAAAGAAGGTATTACTGAAGTTCCTCAAAGACTGGTTTTAGGATCAAACTGCATAATTGGTGTCATTCAGGGACTGTCACATAGTGCAAGAAATGTGCCAACTCCATGAAGCAGGGAGACACTGTCTTTACAGATGAAAATCAAGCCATGCACAGGAATGCTGCAGGATTGCAAAGACTGTCAGTAATAGGCTGAAACCTCCTATTTCCAAGTGCTGATGAGCTGCTAATGAGAACTGCCTGTATAAACGGCTATAAGAAAATGAAAAAGAGCAGACAAAACACTTGACTGTGTGCTTACTATGAGCAATTTCGTATGTAGCAGTATTTTTCACGCGGATTGAATGTATAATTTACGTTGCATATGGTCAGAAAAGATTAACTAAAACTGGAAGAGGTGCAGAGAGTTAATGTGATCAGGGAAAGAACGGTGCTTTAATTTTCTGGTAAGCTTGGCTCTTTTGGACTTCTCTTTAACCTTTCAAAACACAGTTTGAGACAGGATAGAGTTGCTGTCTATAAATACATCTGGGAATAAATGTTACCAAAAGGGCAGCCTCACATACAAACAAGTAAGTACACTTTGATGGAAAAAAAATCAAAGATAGTTCCTAAACACTGAGGTTATAGAATACACTCAGGGGAATACAGGGCAGGTGGAGGACCCCCTGCTTTTCATATATGACTCGATCGAATTATGAGGGAGGCTATGTAGTTGCTTCTTAACAGCGGGGGATAAGACTCAATGCCCAGACAGGTATTGTCAGTCCTAATTTGCACATTTCTATAGGTGAAATCTTCTCTTTGCTGCAACTTATGAGACCGATTTATTCGCTGCTTGAGAGAGATCGTGGTGCAGCTCAGTGCTCTTGGAAGTGTTTGCCAGCTCCGAGTCTCCACATTGTTTTTCCAACCCCTAGGCTATTCTGCTGTAGCTGGGGTTTGCCAGCAGCTGTTGGGGAGGTTGCTGACTTACTGGGAACAAACTGACACAGGAGTCCACAGGCTCTTATGTAGATCTTGCTTGAAGTCAGACTTTCTAGTTTCCAGAAGATTTGATGTTTTGAAACACAAATTTGGAGGTTAATCTCTTTAAAATAAAATAAAACAAAATTCAGTTGTTCATTACTCAAAATCTTAAGTTTTCATTGAGAAGTGACAATGAAAGTGTATATATTATACATTAAAATTGTATATGCATATATACATTTCCCCAGGAAATCAGGGGACATCAACAAGCTAATTAACACTCTCTCTCATCAAAATATTCCTCACCATGTTACCCGTAGGTGCTGCGTGTTGATTATTTGCTGGGGAGAAGCAAGGCAGCATGGCAGCAGCACGCTCGGGGGCATGGGCAAGTGTTCTGTATGAGCACGTGCTGGGTTTTCCATGCAACACTTGTCAGGGTGGCCCCACTTTTTTAACGAATGCTAGCAAGGTGTGTGCTTTTTGCCAGCTCCTGTTAGCCTTCCTGGCTCTGCGATTGAAAAATATGTTTATTACAGCACTCATTTGTCGCAGATCCTTAGAAGCATCTCTGCAGGTAGCGTAGCTGCTGTCAATCATTGTTTTAACAACACACGTAACAACAGTGGTCACCAGGCTGTTCCTGTTATGATAGCAGGTCTGTGTGTTTCCATTTTCAAATAGCTGACCTCTGCACTGGCTTGCTCAAGCTGGATTTCTGCATAAAAGTAAGCTGCTTTTTAAAGCTTGAGCAAAATCTCTTGGGCCTGCTTGTCTTTTGGATGGTTAAGAAAAAAAAAGAAACTATCAGATGAAAGCAAAAACAACTGGAGGAAGATTTTTTACGTAACTTCTGCACGCGCAAAGCAGAATCTYGTACCACCTTGAAAGAAATATTATTTTCTAGGCAATTACAACCAACTCTCACATAATAACTAATTACGAACTGTAGATGTTGGTGTCTGGGATTCACCTTAGTGAATGGCRTGGACCAGTCAGGTTTCATTTGGAAATCATCCAGTGAACTTGTGAACAGGCCCAACAACAGCACTGATGAACTACTGCCCACTGCTGTTACGCTAAAAGTAACAGACAATAAGCCTCAGAGCTCAGGAATTCACCAACTATATCCCGTGGGAAAGGATTACTAATAAATTTGAATCAGGCCAAGTCCCATGGTTCTTCTAGACATCCAAGCCTTTCCTTAGCATGATTTCATTTTCCTGGGAATAGTCTTTTTTCCTCAAAATAAATCCTTTTACAAGGATTTAGAGGTCATCCTTCACCACTGCAGTGGATCACCCTTTGCAGAAAGCCAAAACAAGATCAGTGAGCGTTTCTAAAAGCACGTTCAGTATGGCATGGCCCAGGGCATGTTATGCTACTGGAGACAGCTCATGTTACTCAGCCACCCGCCAGAGCAGGCAGCAGCTCTGCTGTGGAGAAGAGCATCACACTGTCACTGCCCCTAGGTTTTGTTATTGCAAGGAAGGGGTTCTTGATAACTATCCCCCTCTAAAACACACCAGACAAAAGTCTGAACAAAGAGACAGAGGGACATTTTCCTCATGGGTCATGACACCTGCTCTGCTGGCCTCCAGAAGAGACATTAAGTTCCTGCTTTGGGGGGGGTCAGACAAGCTCCCTGGTACATGGGTGCTTTGTGCCTCAGACTGGACCTGGGCTGAGAAGTTTGATGCTGTGCATCTCAAGATGCCTCCTAGCAGGGAATGGCACAGATCTTGGAGAAGCCTGAACCCAGATGCCCAGATAGCTAATAAGAGAAGCCCAGCAAAGACCTTTTGGTAAGGACACTGCATTGCTGTGAACCTGCAAAGGAGGGCAGATGCTATGCTCTTCCCCTTGGCCTGCAAGCTAGTGTCACGAGGCTGTGATCCAGACTCCCAGCATTCTCCAAAGACATATGCAGACAAAGTGACCGGATCATGGAGTTACCTTTTACTCCAACAATGCCTTCAGCTGCCAAATATCATCCCCATAAAAAGTTGTCAATGTCAGGTCACAACTGGAAGTAAGACACACAAGCAATTACAGCTTCTGTGATACGACACATGCAGCCTCAGGAAGAGTAATGAAGAGGGGGACAATGAAACCTAAGAAAGATGAGGCAGTAAAGACGATAACTCCATTATTATTCCATTTGCATGGAGTCAAAGCAGGGAACACAGGGTAGCCTGTCTAGGTAAACCAACAGAAGAGATACAGCCAGGCACAAGGTGGGAATTGCATGGGGCTCGTCCTGAAAAAGGAATAGACTGAGTTTGCCCTTCTTCCACCACATCCAGCCTTCTCCTCCCCTTCRTTCAGACTGACACATACTACAATGATCATTAATAAGATAAACTACAGGAGTGTGAGATGAAAGGAAGTTTGAATTTTATGGTTTGTTTTTCCTTGCAGCCTCATTTCCTTGAGCCTTGATAAAGGAATGTCTTCCCATTTGATGATTACGCTTATCTGCTGTTGGGAGAAACAAGGTGAATCAGGATAAAATCTGTAATTTGGGACTGCAATGATCCGAGCTACAGGTCATCCCAGGTGATAGGGCTGGCTGGAGAGATTAGATGCTAGTGAATGCACCATGGAGGGCATGAACCCATGGTGCCAGGTTGCAAAGGATCAGTGCAGCGGTTTGTGTTCCTGGCTGTCAGCTTTTCAGGAGGAGGTTCCCTCTGCTAGGCACAAAATATAGACCCAGGCCAAGCAAGAGCTCCTCTATACCCTGAACAGGTCTTGAGCTCTGCAGCAACGATGGTAGTGACAAGGCTGTGGACTGGGACTACCCTCACAAGGGCTACTCTCAGTATGTTCATAAAGGAAGGTGCCAGCACGGGAGACAGTTGGGCAAACTGTGCTGGAGGCAGATGTCGGGGTTAGCAGAGGTGCAGGGCCCATGGGGTCATGGCACAGAGCTGGAAGGTGAGGAGCAAGACTAGTAACTTGTCTGATCTCTTTTTGAAGGTGTTCTTGCGGACATGCTTAATTTGCTCTCCGGGAATCGTGACATCCTGCGGCAAGGATTTCCCCCGCTGTCTTCAGCAGAGCATGAAAAGCTTCTTTCTCTGGTTAGTGTCAAAGCTCCTGCTTRGTGTTTTCAGTTGATTGTGCTGTTAATTCTGCTATCCTGAGATAGCGACAGGCATCATTTACCAAGCTGGGCAGCCATACGTGCCTTACCCTTGCCTTGCGGAGAAACTGTTTTTGCCCCTGAATGCCTGTTACCCCTATGTGGACTGTTTCTAATTCTGTCCCTTTTGTGATGGGAGAAACAGAACTGCAGGTAAAATCTGAGAAGAGGGTTCACCAACAGCAGGATGGGTTTTTGTTTTGTTCTCTGTTCCTTTATTGATAATCCCTGAYGTTCACTTCACTTTTTCTTTAGTTGACATCTCCACAGTGACTCTCTGATCTCTTTTGTGAGTGGTAAAAGCTAATTTAAAATCCATCCTTGTGCAGTGCATCCTTACATCCACCACCTGTGTGTTACTTTGCATTTACCAACATGGATCACAGTCTGCTGTTGACCTGCCCAGTCCTACAGCACCATTATTGCCCCCTTGAACCCCCTAAGGCAGCTTTAATTTGTTATTACCCTAAATTAGAACTTCAGCAACTTCTGTCCTGTCCCTGCTCACATGCTTTTCCAGACCATTTATAAAAACGCTAAAAATAAAAGCTGTAGCCCAGACCTCATTGGTGCCTTCCTCCACCTTAGAAACTGACCATTAATCCTACCTTTAACTTCCTATCCTCTTATCTATCAACCAGACAAAGACAAAGCAAAGTGTTAAAGGATGAGATAGATTAAAGAAAAAAAAAGAAAGTCCTGGCATCTCGCTTGCCTCCTTCTGCCCCTGAGGCCCAGGCTGAGTTTAAGCACTAGGTTCCACAGCAGGGAGATCTTGCTGGCTCAGCGGTGAAGYGTTGAGCTGGGCGCTGCGGCAGCTCACCAGTTTGAGCTGGGTGCTGCAGCTCAGCTCTCCAGTTTGTCCTCCAGCTCCCGACCCCGGMACTCAGCCAGTGCCAGCGCTGGTGGCTTCTGCTTCAGCTTTTGCTCCATGAGGATCTGCAGGGGAGGCAGCAGAGCCCTGAACTTTCTGTCAAGGGGGAAAGGAAGCTTRAAAGGAGGTTTCCTGGGGGTCGCAGACCCACACCCTCAGGGAGAAGACAAAACCCTTATAGGCAATCCCCAGGGAACTGTCTCCAGCCCCACAGCTGAGAGGACACACGGCACCAAGATGGTCCCTCACCCTATGGCAAAAGGGATGCTAGGCGCCAAAGGGGTCCCTCACCCCACAGCTGGGGGGGAGGGCGGGGGGCTCCTCACCCCATGGCCAAGGGGACACCTGGCACCAACGTGTCCCTCAACCCACAGCCGAGGGGGTCATTCAGCCCCTAGCCAAGCAGGCACCCAGCACCAAGGGGGTCTCTCCATGGCCGAGGGTCCCCACGGCCGGGGAGGGAACGGGAGGCACCGAGGGGGGGGGCCTCGCCCCACAGCCGTGCAGGGAACGGGAAGCACCGGGGGGGCCCCACAGCCGCGGAGGGAACGGAAGGCACGAGGGGGCCCCATGGCCGCAGAGGGAACGGGAGGCACCAGGGGACCCCTTGCCCCACAGCCGGGGAGGGAACGAGAGGCACCGGGGGGGCCCCACGGCCGCGGAGGGAACGGGAGGCACCAGGGGACCCCTCGCCCCACAGCCGGGGAGGGAACGGGAGGCACGGGGGGGCCCCATGGCCGCGCAGGGAACGGGAGGCACCGGGGGGGCCCTCGCCCCACGGCCGTGCAGGGAACGGGAGGCACTGGGGGGGCCCCACAGCCGCGGAGGGAACGGAAGGCACAAGGGGGCCCCATGGCCGCGCAAGGAACGGGAGGCACCGGGGGGCCCCTCGCCCCACGGCCACGCAGGGAACGGGAGGCACGAGGGGGCCCCATGGCCGCGCAAGGAACGGGAGGCACCGGGGGGCCCCTCGCCCCACGGCCACGCAGGGAACGGGAGGCACCGGGGGGGCCCCACGGCCGCGCAGGGAACGGGAGGCAGCGGGGGGCCCTCGCCCCACGGCCGCGCGGGGAACGGGAGGCACGAGGGGGCCCCACGGCCGCGCGGGGAACGGGAGGCACCGGGGGGCCCCTCGCCCCACGGCCGCGCAGGGAACGGGAGGCACGAGGGGGCCCCACGGCCGCGCGGGGAACGGGAGGCACCGGGGGGCCCCTCGCCCCACGGCCGCGCAGGGAACGGGAAGCAGCGCCGCCCCCTCGCCTCACGGCCGGGACGGCGCCAAGGCGGCCCCTGGCCGACGGGGTCTCCCGCCCCCTGCCCGGGCCCCGGCCGACGG
>NW_028185372.1:160548-182369 GCF_003343005.1 Rhea americana | reverse complement strand
CCCCAGGCGGCCGGAGCGGCGGCGGCGGCGGCGGCTCACCTGGCCGGGCGAACCGGCGGGCAGACTTTGCCTCCAGCCTCTATAAAAGGTAACGGCGGCGTGAGTCAGAGCCCCCGCCTCCCGCCGCCCGCTCTCACGTACACACGGCCCGCGCGGGCAGGCAGCCGGGCACACCGAGCCGGCGGCCGCCCCGTCCGTCCGTCCGTCCCGCAGCCGGGCGCTCGCTCGCCGGAGATGAGCCGCGCCGCGCTGCCCGCCGCCCTGCTGCTGCTGCTGCTGCTGCTGGCCGGGGCCGCCGCCGCCGCCGCCTCGCACGGCGCCGAGGACGCGCCGCACTCCCACGAGAGAGGTGAGCGGGGCTGCGTGGATGGGTGGGAGGGGGGAAAAGTGCACGTCCCGCAGGGCTTGGGTGCCCCCAAGTGCCCGGGGGCTCCCCCGGGCCGGGTTCGCCCCCTCCGCGCCGCCGCCTTTGTCCCCGCTCCCGCCGGCCGGGGGCCCGGCGCCCCCCGCCCGTGCGCCGGGGCGGCCGTGCCGCAGCCTCGCCGGTGCACGCGTGTGTGTTTGTGTATGCATGCACCATTCTCTCTCTTCTTTATTTTTTTCTTTTTTTTTTTTTGTCCTGCTAACTCGTTCTTCTCCCCAGCAGATCGGGGGCTTGCAGCCGGAGCGGCGCGCCGGCGGGTTCCCGBGGCCGCCCCGTGGGGCGCAGCGGGACCCGTGGCGAGGTCCCCCCGTGACGGGGCCCCCGTGGCAGGATGCCGCCGGCCTCGCCTCGTCCCCCCACCCCGTGTGGAGCTGGGCACCGGGGTGACCGTTGTGCTCCCCCCCATCCCCCTGGGGAGCCCCCCTGCCGCTGCTGCTGCTGGGGATGGCTTTGGGGGGAAGCCCTCCGTCCTTGGTCTCGGTCCCTTTCCTGACCCACGGGCCATGGTGCTGCCAGCGTTTGGCCAGGATTTGGGGGCAGTGCCATGCGTTTGCGTTGCATCTGGGGCTGCGCGTGGGGCTGGGACGTTTCTGCCCCTGGCCGCGCTCCTGCTGTGGTTGCTGTTACCAGCTTTGCCGGCGGTTTTGTGTTTCCCGGGCAGAGCGTGTCCTCGGCTCTGGCGCTGGTTAAGGAGTTGCCTTGACCCATGCCAGGACAGGCGCTGCGCGGTCCCAACCCGGCAACTGTTGGGTGCCGGGAGCTGCTTTTGTTATTGCAATGAATCACGCCTCTTCCCAGAGCCGCTCGAGCTGGGCCGAGCGCTGAGCAGAGGCAGGGACGCACATGGTCCTTGCACAGAGATGCCGTAACCCAGGGCACGGTGCAGCGGGGCTGGTGGGCTGTGCCGGCAGCAGGCGGCCAGGCACCGYGTGGGGCTCGCTGCGCTGGAGCAGGGCTGGCTGTGTAGTAAGGAGCGGACGGCYTGGCCCGTGGAAGTCCAGGCTGTGCCCCTCTTTGAGGAGCGGGTTTTGGCTAGGACCCGCGAAGGCAGCTGCGTGTCTCGGCATCGCTGTGAGGCGAGGTGCTGGCACCCTCYCTGCCCCCTCCGGAGGCTCGTGGGGGAGGTAGGACTGGTGGCCACTGAGCCCTAGGCACCCTGCCTGAGCCAGGATTGCCACGGAGGCCTTCCCAGGTTGCCCAGCCCTAGGAGACGTGGAAGGGAGTCCTACAAACCTCTGGCTTGGCCAGGGTCACGTGATACGGATATCTTTGGGAAACAGTAGCTCCCTTGCTTCCTGCGGCATGTTTCCTCTCTCCCAGCCTGTCCTGTTCTCCTTTTCCTCCACCTGAGCCCGTTCCTCTTGCTATACCCTCCTACTTTAGTCATTCCCTGTCTCCATRCCCAGGACCAAGGATATCCCTTAGGCTTTCCCCATTTTTTTTCTCCCTTGTGCTCAGACGCCCTATGCACAGCAATGTGCTGCTGCCATTTTCTCTTTTTCCTGGCACCCGCGGGCGCAGGAGTGCTCGGTTTCGCAGGGCGCAGGAGCGCGCCGCGGTGCAATACCTGYCCTATGCCTTCCTCCATCCGAGCAGGTCTCTGTGGGGAGCTGGCCCGAGTCCCAGGTGCCGTGGCCCCGTCGGTCCTCCCCTGGGAGCGCAAAGAACAGTCCCTGCAGCGACCTGCGCTCCTGGTGGCAGATTAAAGGCTGATCCCAAAGGCTTGCAGTGGGTCAGAGTTTATAAACACAAAAGGGCTTTAATGCAGCCTGGGAGGGATCAGTGCCCCCGTGGCCAGCGCATGGAGCTGTGCCCTGGGAGGGAAGGGCGCGTGCAGGGCGGGCGTCTGCGCGGGGAAAGCCGGGCTGCACCTGCGGAGGGAGCCTGGCAGCTCGGAGCTGCGTCGCCAGGGCAGAGGTCCCTTGTGGCGGTCCCCGAAAGGGGCACCCGGTTATCTGCCCCACCCCACCCCGCTCTGCAGTGCCCAGGTGTGCTGAGGGACCCCCTGCCCGGTCCATCCCCGCGTCCTGCACGCGATTACCCCGCCGTTGTGCCGGCCCCTCGGCGCTCTGCCCAGGCAGCAGGACCTGGCGAGCAGCGCGCTGCCCGACCTCCGCGGGAYGCTTTGGGGGGTGGCGTGGGGTGTCACGGAGGGAAGGGAGCCGCTCGCTGCCGCGCGGGCATCCCAGGAATGGGAGGGCGGAGGGGAAAGGAGCCAGAGGTGGCGAAGTCCTCTCCTTGCATGGTGCCTCCCAGCACCTGGGCAGCACCTGGATTTTCCCCCAGGATTTTGGGAGTGCTCTCCAGCTCCTGYCTGGGCTGCCAGCGCTGGCAGGTAGGGCAGGACGTGCCGAGCTGCATCACCCGCTGCGGAGACGCAGCCGCCTCTGTTGTGGTGAATGGCAGCGGTTCAGTAGCAAGGAGAACCGGTGTCTGGCAGCTTTCGGAGGGGGAAGACCGTGCTCAGCTGGCGAGCGTGGGAGGTAGGCTGCAATTATGCAAATCGAGGTTTGGGCAGGGCGGTGGGTTAACGTTCACCGCTGCGGGATTGCGAATGCCCCCGCGCGGGAGGGACTGGAGTAATGCAGCGCGTCGGGCCGGGGAGATGCTGAGAGGGCATCGGCCACGAAGCCTCCTGGCAGCACTCGGCACGCGTGCTGGGGGGGCTCAGGCTCACGCATCTGGGGCTGCGAGATGCTCGCTGGCATGGGTGGCCTGGCTGCTATTGTAGCTGTGCCCAAATCTGCAGGATTGGGGCAAACAATTTGGCTGGCTCCAGTGCGTGGATGAGTACTGACAGGTGCTTTTAGCCCTGGATGCTGGGAGACCCCCCAGGGGAATCCGTTGTAGCCGAATTGGGATCGATCAGAGTCCTCGGTGCAGCTGCAGCCTTGAGTTTGTCCGCGGGCGCCGGGGCGAGTGGTGCGAGGCTGACGGAGCAGGGAGGCGCCGTGCTATCGCCCCATCTGCGATCCGGGCTTTGAGGCGGAGTGCGTGGAGCCGAGCAGAAGCGGGGTGCTGGGGCAGGATGTGCCAGTCCAGGCACGCGCCGCGAGCCGGGACGGYGTGCCCGGCTGCCGTGATGCCGTTCCCAGGCCTGCCCCGAGCTCGGGTGCCCCTCTGGGATGCCGTGTGCCCGTGCTGCAGGAGGGGAGAGCYGCCAGGGCGTCTCTTGAGGATCCTYGTCCCGTCCGTGACTGCTGCCGGTGGAGGATCCTTGCATCCCTTTTCTTTCCTCCTTTACCCTCCCGCCAACAGCGAGCAGTGCAGGCGCCTCTGCAGGGCCTGGCAGAGCTGCCGCCCTCCTCCCCAGCCGCTCCGAGAGGCGGCCTGGGAAATCGCAGCCTGTTCTGACCTTTCCTGTCATCCTGGCCTTGGTGGTGTCCGTCGTGCCGCAGCTTCTTGCCTGGCGCTTCGTGCTGGGATGGGAGCTGGCACTGCCCGCTCTGCGGTCCGYGCTGCTCACGTGGAGCCCGTGCACCTGGAGCGCGGGCGTCTTCCAAAGTTTGCACGCATCTTCCTTGTGTTTTTGCTGGGTACCCTGGCTTCCCRGGGAAGGTCTGGGAAGACTTGGCTGCGACGAGTGGTTCTTCCTCCTGAAGCCGGAGCGAGTGCCCGGCACTGGGCTCGCGCGGGCGGTGCCCGGTGGGACGGGAGCGCGAGGAGCGGGTGGCGAAGCCTGCCTCGGCTCGCCGTGCCCTTCGCTTGCCGCCCCTCCGCGCGCGCGTGCGGCTGCACCCGCGCCGGGCCGAGGAGCCCCCCCGGCGGCGCTCCCGAGCGGCAGAAGTGCTGCGGAGACGAGTCCGGAGCTGGCTGTTCCCGTCTCCGCAGCTCCCGGTGCCCCGAAGCGCCCTCCAAGCCCGCTCCGCCGTGGCCGTGCCCTCCGGCGCGGGGCCTCGTCCTGGTCCATCCTGGCGGGAGCCAGACCTCGGGCTCACCCGGAGGGACGGGGGCAGCGTCCTTGGTGCGTGCCCCGATCCTCGCTGGGGAGGGGGCGGCAGGGTCCCGCTGCCCGGGACGTCGGAGAGGGGATCAATCCGGCAGCCTGCCGCGACGGCTCGTGGCGTTTGCCGTGAGGCAGGACGTGGTTTTGGTGCTCGCCTTCCCGGTGAGGAAGGCTGCAGAGCCGCCTCTGTACGTGCTCGCTCTCGGCACCGCGGGAGGTTGCGGCCGCTCTGGAGTAGCTGGAAGAGAGCGTGTGCGGCTGTGCCGTGACGGGCGACTTTTTTCCACTGCTGTAATGATGCTAGCGAACGGCCGGGCCCCGGGTTTCCCCGACGCCTGCGGGTCGCCCGGCCTTGTGCCGGGGCCCCCGAGCCTTTCGGYGGGAGGCAGAGYCTCCGAGGAGCGGGGCAGCCGGGCRCGCGGGGGCCCGGCGACCCGGGGGCGCTTCCCGCGGGGGAGCACGGGCTGCCGGCCTTCCCCTTCCGCTCACGCTGCCTTTTCTCTTCTCTTTTCCTTTCCAAGGTCCCGGCCAGGATCACTGGAGCTACAAAGGTAAATACCCTGCCGTTCCTCCTGCTTTTTCCTACCCCCTGGGCCCGAGCCAGCCGTGGTTAATGATTGCCGCGCTCCGCGGCTCGCCTTTCCCCGCTGCCCGGGCACCCCGCGGCCGGCGTGACGGGTTTCCCCGGCCCCCCAGCGCCGCGGGGACGCCCCTCGCCGCCCGGCTCTCCCGGCCCGGTCCCGCGGGCTCTGCTCTCCGGGCTGCGCCCGCAGCCTCCGCGGGGAGCTTCGCCCTGCCCCGGGGGTGAGCTCGCATCCTCCGCCTGCCGGGCGCCCTCGCTGCGCCGTCTTCTCGCGCTCTTCCCCCCCGGCAGCTCCCCGCGCGCCGAGGCCCCGTCCGCGGGGGACGCGGAGCCGCTCCCGAGCTCGTTCCCTTCCCCGGCGGTCTCACGGGCGCTCCCTCCCGTCCCCAGACCGGCCGGAGTGGGCCTCGCGCTACCCGGACTGCGGGGGCACCGTGCAGTCGCCCATCAACATCGACACCGCCAGGRCCGGCTTCAGCCCCCAGCTGCGGCCGATCCAGCTCTCCGGCTACAGCCTGCCCTCCAAGGAGAGACTCAAGCTGAAAAACAACGGACACACAGGTGGGCGGCCGAGGGGACGCGGCTCCCGGCACCGCGGGGCTCCTCTGAAGCTCTTCCTCTCCGGTGAGGACAGAGTCTTGCAGGCTTCGTTCACGTCACCTTCAAATCCAGGGGAGCAACGTTAGGCGCTCTGGCTGTAAGGCCCAAGTGATTTCCCAGGTGGAGTGGAGAAACCAAGAGATGGAGAGGTCACCACTGCCTTTGGGAGCTTGCTCCAGGAATTTGTTGTAATCCACACTTTAAAAAAAAAATGACCCTAGTACTCCTGATATGAGTTTGCAGCCATTAGTTCCTCTCCTGCCTTTCACTGTTAAAGGACTATTTGGTCTCTGATACGGCTCTGCCGTTAAGGTATTTACCTCTTGGCCTTTTAGCCACCATATTGGTTAAATTCCTTAAGCTGTGTTTCAGGATCCTAGTTAACTCAGGATCTTTAGGCATTTTTATGGGGTCTTTTAGTTTGCTTCTCCAATTTTAAGACTTTTTTGGAATGTGCCGACACAACTTACAGTATTTTAGTATCAGGCTCGCCCTGCCAGATGAGGAGAGAAACCCGCCTCGCTCCTGCTCGCCGCCCCGCGAGTGGGACCGGTGGGTCCCGCTCGCCGCGCTGCCCGCGCGGGAGCGCGTCGAGCGTCTTGCGTGTGCCCACGCCTGCCAGACCCCGAGCTAGGGAAGGGTAGCAGAGACCGTGGCTCGGAAGTTCGCCGAAGGGCTGATAAGAYGACTCCTCGCCGTGGCGGCTAGCGGGACGGCTTGAGCTGGTCTGCGAGCACAGCAGGTCCGAGAAGTTGGTCTCGCTGTGCGTGGTCAGAGCAGCTGCGCGTTGCGCGTGCGGAGCTCTGCAATGCCTCCTGCCCTAGCGTGCCTGCATACTTAAACTGTTTGAACTCGGCGGTTGCTATTTTAAACACCCTGGCATCTGGAGTTGCTTGGTGTTCGGAAAAGCAGTCATGGCGTTTTCAGAGAGGGAAGAAATCATTTCCCGCGTGCTTGTAAAATTTCTTTATTATGGCAACTGCGAGACTTTTGTCATCATTACGAAAAGCCCAAAGTAACTAAAACGTTGCACATCTACTAAGATATTTGTATAGTTAATCCTTCTTGTACTGTACAATGTATAAAGTTCGGAAATGAGAATGACTCATATAAATAATAGAAGGAATGCCCCAATTAAGAGAGAAAAAAGAGATGTAAAAGCAGATGAACTTCCAGACAAGGAGTGATTTCTCACTTCCTGTATTTGAGTTTTGTATCTTTGAGCCCAGTGGCAGGGAACAGGGGAGGAGACGAATGATTCATCGTGGCCATATTATGCTCTTAATTCTGAATCTCTGCTCCAGCTCAGTGATGTGACCAAGAGCCATTTCACCTATAAATATGGAGGAAGGAAAAGAGTTGATTTAAAAGGAGAAAGAGAKGCTTAGAAAGCTAGGACAGCCTTCCGCGGGGTTTGGAGATGCTCCTAATATTTTGTGGCACGTCCCAATAACCCAGCTTCAAGGTTTGCCACGTTGCTGCATGAGGACTGACTTGCTAGCCAGGACTCAGACATGGCTCAAATCAGATTAAAGTAGAAGGCAAATAGAAGTATATATTGGTAGTATCTGTACAGGCAAAATCTTAACTCTGAATGATTGCAGCAGAGTAATGCTTCCATGACACCAGTTTTAGTGCTCGTTGTAGGCACATAGGTCACTTCATTTTAATGCTCCCAGCTTGTAAAGATTGTAAAGCCACTTGGCAACTACGCTGCTCTCATAGGTGTTTAACACTCCACCAATATCTTTCTCCATGAATTTTGCCCACAGTCTCTTTATCTTTGCTTGCTAAATAAATTGTTGGGTAACACCTGGCTTAAATCCTTAGATCCGGCCCCAGAGAGATCCTGCAGAGGAGCTGTTCTGCTTTTCAGCATTTTCACAGCAGCTACAAAGCTTTTTTTTTAAAAAAAAAAAAAAAAAAAAAAAAAAAAAAAAAAAAAAAAACTAAGGTGTCCTGCAACCTGAGGCAGAAAGCTGAAGCCTGCTGCTCTGGCAGAGCTCTGTTCACTGTAGCCTCATTAAGGATTGAAAGTTTGTTTGTTTGTTGTGACCAGTTTCCACAAACCCAAGGTGACTCTTTCCCATGAGAAGTCTCCCCTGCACACCTGGGTGAAGGATCGAGCTTTGCATTTTACTGACCAGCCTCTTCCGTCTGCCCCTGCAGTTGTCCTTGAGCTGCCCGAGTCGCTGGCCATCACCGGTGGCTATGCCCAGCAGTACAGAGCTGTGCAGCTGCACCTGCACTGGGGCTCCCCGGCAGAGCCCGGCTCGGAGCACACCGTCGATGATCGCCGCTTCCCCGCGGAGGTAAGGAGCTCCTGTTCCTCCCTGCCGGCCCTCCGCAGCGCTGCCCCGGGGGCATCCTCGCGGCGCCTGCGCGGGGAAGGCGCTGGAGTGCCGTCCCATGGCCCTGCCTGAGCGCCGTAGCCATTTGGCGAGGATCTCTGCTCCCGATCGCCTCCGCAGAGCCCGAGTTTAGCGCAGGGCAGCGGCAGCACCTCAAGTAAGAGCCAGGTCCGTGATGCAGCCTGCAGCGCCAAAGCAGCCCTCGGGGACGCTCTGCCCGTCGCTGGGCTGGGGTAGAGCTGGCCTGCAGCAGGCACGAGGTGGCCCTGCAGGAGAGGAAACAAACCTCCCCCGGCGTGCCCTGAGATGAGGCCAACTCTCCCTCGGGGGCTGAGCCTGCTCCCCCGCGCTGCAGCCTGTCCGGGGCTGATGGAGCAGGAGCCGCAGCCRCCCCCGGGCGGGGGGAGCCGGCCCCTGGGCAGCCCGCTGCGGGGGCTGTTTACTGTGTACACACACTGTTTTCCTACTCCGCTGGTTCCCATCTGGTTTTATCCCTCCTTCTCTAGCACTTGTCCTCAAACCAAACCCAGCTCTGCAGTAGGTCCCTCCCCGCCGCCCAGCATGGGTTTGCTGGCTGCAACCGGGGAAGTTAAGGTGGGGATCCCTTCATGCTCACCATCCTGCAGCGGCACGTTTTCTTGGCCCCACTAGTATATTTGTTCCCTACGATGGGCGCTTGGCCTGGGTGCGTGTCTCTCCCAGGCCTTGCTGTGGCAGACTGGCCCTGTAGAGGCGTGCCACCACCTCCTGGAGGTGCCCATGCTGCATCAGGGCTTGCACCTTTCCCTTCCAGATCCACGTGGTCCACTACAACACYAAGTATGACAACTTTGAGGAGGCCATGGTCCACCCAGATGGTCTGGCAGTGCTGGGAGCCTTCCTGCAGGTGAGACCAGTAGCTCAGCCTAGGGCAAGAGAGGTAGAAGAGTGGTGRGGAGCAGGACCGAGGTGGGCAGAGTCAGCCACAGCTGCAGGACAGGCAAAGTGCCTGGGAAGAAGGATGTTGAGGGCAGGGTGGYGCCAATGGGAAGAAGGGGGCTGACTGGTGCAGGTGCCCCATGTTGGGAGCRATTCCTCCCTGCTGTCGCTGCCAACAGCTGCTTGTTCTGCTTTGGTCTTTGTGCACTTCATCTTTGGGGGGGGGGTCTGCGTTGCAGGTTGGGCCAAGGGAGAATCCATACTATCGGSAAATACTTGAGCACCTGTACGAAATCCAAGGAGAAGGTAAGGCACTGTCCCACCTCATACTTGTCTTAGGGTGCAGCAGCCAGGCAGGGAAACCCAGCAGAGGTGCACAGCAGAGAAGGGGAGCAGCATCCAGGGAAGGGGAAAGTTGCACAGCCTGTGCAGAAACAGCTTTCCAAGGTGCCCTCTGCAATACTTGCACATGCTTTCTCCYGACTCCGGTGCGAACATGCTGCTCCTGGCTCGACCGTGTTACAGCCAGGGAGCAGGTTCCCTGGGAAAATGTGGTACAATGCTGGGCTTGGGGGTTCCCCCAGGTCAGGTCTGCTCATGCTGTGGTGCTGTTTCTGTCTGAGGTTTTGGGCTCCAGATAGCATTGCCCCGTGGTGGGACGGTGCTCTTTGGGTAGCCCAGCCTCCCTGCCAGGTAGCACGCTCTGCCCCAGTCCGAGGGCTTGCACTGCTCTGACTGTGGTGGTCCTTCTCCCAGGTGAAGAAGTCTTTGTGCCTGGCTTCAACGTCGCAGGGCTGCTGCCTGCCAACCTGAACCTCTACTTCCGCTACAACGGCTCTCTGACCACCCCTCCCTGCTAYCAGACAGTGACGTGGACAGTCTTCAACCAGACCGTGCAGCTGTCTCAAGACCAGGTCTGTCAGGGYGCTGAGCTCATGCCAGCTCCTGCCCAGGCTCTCCCCGTAGCGGGCAGCACCCACGCTCCTGAGCCAGGCCCCAGCGGGACTCGCCTCGCTCCCGAGGCATTCCCTGCGGGCAGGGGCTCTGCTCCCCAAGGCAGGGCACCTTCTGCTCTGCTCAGGCCGCTCTCCTGCAGATCTCCGTGCTGGTGACGGCCCTGAGAGGGGACGACGACAGCCCTTTGCAGAACAATTTCCGGGAGTTGCAGAAGCTGCATGGGCGACACGTGCTGGCGAGTTTCCAGACCACCCTCACGTCAGTGAAGCAGATGCCTCCAGGTAAGGAGAACTCGAATGAGCTCAGCTTACACCCAGCTGTGAGGTGCAGGTTCTCCTATGGAAGTGCACTGTTTGCGTGGGTTACCCTGCCTGGCAGAAGACTTGAAGCAGCCCTGGCCTCGAGGTCCCGTCATCCTGCGTTTTGCACACTTGTCTTGTCCTGCACGGGGAAGATGAGTTTCTAGGAGTGATTTCATCCTTGGTCATGCAGAAGCAATAGTAACATGGGCTGAAGGATGCATGAGGTGGGCTTAAGGGCAAACAGCTAACTCATAGCAACCAGGTGCTTGAGGGCTTTTTCATCCCCAAATCTAGTAGCTAAACTTCATTCAGCATTTATCTGCAAAGGCCTTTCTTGYGCTGGTGGTTTACAGCGATGTGTTTGTGGCTCTGTAGAAATTYCTGTTTGTCCTCAGGTGTGACTGTCGCTTTGCATCACACTCTTGCCTGTTTCTGAACTTTGAGGTCATTTGGGCTTTTCTATCCAACGTCCTGTTCCTTTCTTCTTTTTGGCGTTTCATAGTTAACATCATCRTTCCCACACATTGCGTGAAGGTGACTAAAAAGTAGTTCACACGATTGGTCCCAGGCCTTCGGGGAAAACCTCAAGTAACCACATGCTGGCAGGCCACTTCCCCTCTGCGTTCACCTCCCGGCTCCCTGCGGCCGCCTCTACTGGCTGTGCGCTTTTAATCACTGTGTTCTTCAGCCTCACGAGCAGTTTCCCGTGTGGCGCTGCATCAAATGCTCCACTGAAGTCTGGCGAGATAAAATCTCCTGCATTTCCTTTGTCTAGAATATCGGTTATCAAAGAAGGATATCGGGTTAGGCTGGCATGCTCTATCTCTGGTAAACCTGCTAGACATTTTATCACATTTTCCATTTACCTCCAGGCCTTTTATGACTTTCTTGTAGTAGCTGTTCTAAAGCCTTTAGTTGCTGAAGCTTATATGAAGGGGTGGAGTTGTCCAGCTCAACTTTTTTCCTTATTTGCTATTTAAATCAAGCAACCTCAACTCTCACAAATCCATGAAGTCCTTGGTCCTGGAGTTGCAGTTGTGAGTGCCAGGACACTGTCCCGGTTGTCCTGGCTGAGATTACTTGGTCCCCCACCTTGTGTGCATTGGGTTGTTTGAGATTTGTTCCCGCTTCTGCTCTGATAACTGGCCGTCGCGTGCCTTTGCCCCGTGCACTGGACTTACTGAATGCCGAGACGAAGTGCTTGTTCAGCCTCGGGGTCGTGTCTCGCTTAGCTTTCACCTGGACCCCCTTTGCCCRCGCTCGCCGATCTTTCCCGAGTCGGCAGCAGTTCGGGAGGGCGGCACCGGCCCGCTCCGCGCCGGGCTGCGGGCGAACGAGGCGAGTCCGCGGYGGCGGCCGAGCCGCGGGGTCTTGCCGGACGCTGCCCGCAGATAGTGCCACTCCGCGCGCGATGCGGGTGATGCGAACGGGCGATTATGCAGCCTKTCCACGGCAGCGATACAGCGCCGGGTAAATATTTGCCTGGCACAGCCCCCACCCAGCGTTTAGGGCCCTGCCCCGAYGCTGGCCGCCGGGCCGTCCCGGCGCGGGAC
This sequence comes from Rhea americana, assembly GCF_003343005.1. Taxonomy (NCBI): domain Eukaryota; kingdom Metazoa; phylum Chordata; class Aves; order Rheiformes; family Rheidae; genus Rhea; species Rhea americana. The sequence goes on along the minus strand of NW_028185372.1, from coordinate 170,735 downwards.
GCGGGGGCGGCAGCGAAGAGGCGAGCCTGCGCCGCCGTCCCGTCGTCCTCCGCGGAGGCTCCGCGGGGCGGCCGCCCCTCGGGGGTGCTGCGGGGACGAGGACCGGCCCGGCGCTTCGCCCGGCTCGCCCGGCCGGGGTCCTGCCGGGGTCTCGCCGTGGGCCGCTGCGGTGCTGCTCTGCCCGCTCAGCTCTGCGGCCGGCCGCTTTCCGGGCACGGAGCGGCGGGGGGCTGCGCGGTGGAGGAGATGGATTTTTGGCTGGGCTCGGTGGGTCTCCACATAGGTAGTGGTTCAGCAACTTACTCCTGTTCGCTTCCTCGAGGCTTCTGGCTGTGTTTTGGGCAGGATGCTGTGAGCCGCTCGGGGTGCGAAGGGGGCAGCTCTTCTCCGCTCAAGGAGGGCAGGGGATTTTGCAGACCGCCCTGCTTTGCCCACGCTACCTTTAGCCCTGCAGACTTAATGCTCCCCCAACCAAACACCTTGGGCAACCTCTTGATCGTGCTGTATCTCTTTCAGGTGGTGGCAGCTCCTCAGAGGCAGGTAGGTGAGGGCCCTGGGGCTGCTGGCCCGAARGAGGGAGGAGGCAGTGTGTCCTTGGAGTGGTGCCTGCCTGGGCAAGGGGAAGCGTGGGAGCTGTTCACTGAGCTGGGAGGGGRCAGGCACCCATAGCGTGGGGTGCTGCGCTGTGCCGGGCCTCCCGGAGCACCTGTGCAGGGGGGTCTCACGGTTGTCCTCTCACATCTATATTTAGGTGCAGAGAAACACAGCAGTTCATTTCAGGCAGGTAAGCACGCTCTGCCACGGAGGCTGGCTTCCCGTCCTGTTTGCCTCCCGCCTTCCCCAGCCTCGCCCCGTGTCCCGCAGCCCGCAGCTGCGGGGGACCGGCCCCCGCTGTAACGCACCTGCGCTCGGCTCGCTTGCAGGGGACGTGCTGGCCGTGCTCTTCGGGGTGCTCTTCGCTGTCACGGCGCTGGCGTTCCTGCTGTACATCCACAAGCACCGCAACCAGACCGCACGGTGAGCGATGGGATGGGGGGGGCCTGGCTGTGGACAGGGGCAGCCATGGGCTGGGGGTGAGCGTGGGGCAGTGGTCCTCGCCTGTGTGCTGGAAATGCACGTGTGTGTATGCGAAGGGGGGGATTAAGGGTTGTCTCTAGGACAGCGAGTGCTAGTCTCAGAGGGAGTTAGGGCTTTTTTGGAGGCCTTCCTCACTGTCTGCTGTAACATGCCTCTCCACTCTTCCTCCTCCTCCTCCTCCAGGCTGGACTCGCCGACCAAATCCAAGGTCATCTACACGGCAGCCACCACAGAGGAGAACACGGCGTGAGCCCCACGCTACCGCGGCAGTCCTGGCACTGCCRGCTCAGCCTGCCACCCCGCCACCCATCTCTCCTGCCCTGGCTAGCAGGAGGGCTGTCACTCCAGCGTCCCTCTGCTGCATGGGCTGCCACACAGAGACTGTTCACCTGGGGCAGCATCTGGCCTCAGTAGTTATTTTTGTTATAAAAAAAGATAAAAATGTATTAAAAAAAATAGAAAGCCCTGCCTCTGCTCTTCTAGTGCCAGGCTCTGGGGGAGGAAAGGGATCAAGCAGCCTTGGATTCATAGATCTGTTAAAGTTAGGGTTGCTTCATCCCTACAGCGCAGGGATGCCAGGGCTCTTTCCAGACCAGCAGAGAAAGTGTCAGCCTCTGTGCCCCCAGGCAAAGCTCCAGAGCAAGYAGTGCTGGGCTCCTTGCACAGCCTGGCCCTGCCCTTCATCGCTCTGGGACTTCTTCCTCCTTTTATTTGTGTAGAGTGTTGGAAAAATATAGCCAGGGTTGGTAGGCTCAAAGAAATGCAGAGTTGAAGGTGGCAGGCTCAGTGCTTCCTCCTTGGCCAGCCCCAGCCCTGCTGCCCCCACCTCGCTCCCCTCTGGGTGTGCTGTAGGCTCTTGTAGAGCTTTTCCTCAAGGGGCTAGTGCCTCCCTCCTTTCCTACTGCCCTGAAGGCCAAACCTTGGAGCGGTCCAGCTTGCTCCACAGCCAAGAGAAATGTATTGGGCTGAGGCAAGGGAAGGAACGTGCTGGTCTCCAACTCCAAGCAGGCTCCCTGCCAAAGGCAGCTGCTGCCCCCTGTGAAAGCATGGCTGGGAAAAGGGCTGAGGAGTGGAAAAGCTCAGGGCCTAGCCCATGTTAGGAGGGACAGAGCAGGAGCAAGGCTTCAAAGCAGTTGTGGGAGCACTATAGAGCAGAACCAGGTCTGCCTTCCACAAAAAAACCCAAAGCTCCTCTGGTTCCTTGGCCATTGGAAGGACAAAACTGTATCACATAGCTAAAGCCACCCTTGGGTCCTCTGCCATGAGCACAGCTGCCTAGCAGGTAGCACCTGGCATTGGCATGCAGGAGACACTGGCTCTGCAGGCAAGTCCACAGCTGCAACTCTGCTGTGCTAGCTCCCCRTCCAGTCACACCCGGGGGAGCTGCTGCTACCGCGTGCTTGCACCCTGCCCACGGAAGGTACCACTGGCAGCCACACGCAACTCCAGTCACGTATGGTACTTCTCTTTATTGGTATAAAAGCCCACTGTGGACAAAACCACATTCTCAGCCCTGAGCCTGATGGCAATTTCTACCTCCCAGTCCTGTAGCACATCCTCAGGGCTGATGCCCGTCTGAAAAAAATCCCCCTCCAACCCTAGGAGARGGCAATGATCCCACTGGAATGGTCCCCTGACCTCCCCTTCCCACCCCAACCCCAAGCTGTGCTAGCACCTGAGCCCTCAGCCACTATGCAGCCAGGTCCACGTTTGCCAGACACTGCAGGAACCATCTGCCCAAACCCTCCTCCTGCCCCAGGYAGCTTCAGCTCCCTCCTGCCCCCTACGCCAGCGGTGCCCTGCACCTTACCACCATCCTCCCCTGCCCTTTCGCTACCCATGCKGGGATGTCAGCTCACTGCAGCTACCGCAGTCCAGCACCAGGGCCACATCTCCCAGCGCAGCAAGCCTGGGCAAAGAGGTGGGGAAAGTAGCACCACAGCATTTGGCCCCAGCCCAGGGCATGACAGTGCTCTGCAAGGCTGCTTCCTCCACCGCAGGGGAGGAGGAGGAGCGTTTTCCTCCAGCACTGGGGACAGCACATCTTCTGTGGAGGGGGAAGAAGCAATGGGTTTCTTGGCCTCAGGCAGTCCAAGGTAACATCCTTCCCAGGGCCTTCAGTTGCAGCAYGGCAGGGCCAGCAAAGCCGAGTCCCCCAAAGAGGGTTGTTCCGTGGGGGCTCCCAAAGGGGCAGARGAGCGAACCAGCCCCGGCGATGACGATCTGCTGGCTGCTGCAGCGGGACCGGAGCGCCTGCCCTGCAGGGCCTGGCCGGTGTCCGCCATTCCAGGAGAAAATATATTGCAGAGAAGGTGACGGCCACTCTCGCCGACAGAACGGAGGGGAGGGCAAGGGGCAGCTGGGGACAGGAACATCCTACAGGGCCTCAGGATCCTGGCTGGGGGCTGCCTCCACTCTGTAAACCTACAGGAACAAAGAGAGGGGTCAGTTTTCACCCAATTTCTTACCCCATCCATTTATCGTAGGAAAGGCAACAACTCAGCTAAGGCCCCAAACTGCAGAGTTCCCTAACCCATCTGTGGTAGTGAAGAGGATCACATCCTCGCTCCAGCCTCTGACTAAGACAACCCCAACTCCCAGCACTGGYCCAGTTCCTCCCAGTAGCCCAGAAGGGACCAGCCCAGCCAGCTACCAAGTCCCCGTTACAGAGCAGGACTTACAGAGCAGGAAACGACGCACGTTCTGGGCAGATCCCCCTGAGAGCAGGTAAGCCCAGGTGGCGGCGATAGCCATCAGCACATAGGAGGGCACCAGGCTGCCCACGTACAAGGGGTTGCAAAACGTCTGAGGAAGAGAGGCAGGATAGGGAAGGGGTGAGCAGGCAGGAGGGGGATCTCCCAAGCCCTGGCCTTTGGACACAGCCATCATCATGTCTTGCTCCTCTCTCTTCCCCTTCGCGCAGCAGTTCTGGTGGGGCGTTGCGATGGGGTGGGCACACATGGCAACATCTCAGCTCCACAAGCCGGTRGAGTACCAGGGCAGGGAAAACCAGCTGCAGCCATTTGCCTTTGTCAAGGGCCCATCCCATGTGGGGCTGGATGCAAGTACCCAAACGCCAGCAGCTTTGCTGGTGTCAAAGGCTGTTCCTCCTTGGGCATGGGGACCATCACACACCAAAGCCATCTCTGAATACAGGCCCCTGGCACAAGCCTTTGCTCCGATACTCACCGATCCCGAAACAGCAAGGTGCATGACAACGACAGCCGCAATCTCCCACCAGCGCCGGTTCTCACAGCCGTGGAAAAAGAGGATTCCCCAGAAGGTGTGAAGGAAAATCAGCACCATGGTCATAAAGGCTGCAGGGAGCAGCAGAGAGGGCAGTCACAGGAGAGTCACCCGCCCCAACCTGCCAGCTTAGGCTAGGTGGAGAAGAGCCAGGCCAGGGAAGAGGAGTGGTGGCTGAACTAGCAAGCACATGGGCACACCCTGAGTGTGGGATTGGGGACAGGAGCAAGGAGGGTAGCAGAGCACAGAGAAAAGGGTTTTGCACAGACTGATGTTGCAGGTGGGAGCTCTAAGGGGCTAAAAGGGGGGTATGGAGAATGGTAACAAAGTGCAGGATGAAGGGGAGAGGACTGAGGGCTAAGCCTATCACTCATGGGGCTGCACACCTCCATGACAGGGTGCAGTGGAGGTGGTGGACACATGGGAGAAGGGTCAGGCCTGCCACTCACCTGAGGTCAGGAAGTAGAGCTGTGAGTCCCCATAGATCCCCACGGTGCCAGGCCCTAGTGCGTCTGCCAGGAGATTGATCATGGAGAAGGCACCGCTCATGAGCCCAAAGCCCACGCCAGCCACTGCCAGGACAGAGACACTATAAGGCCTTGAGCTCATGGCTCCTGCAGCCTCCCAGGGCCACCCACGCCCAGACATCCCCCAGTCCCTCTAGACACCAGCCTGCTTCAGCATGAGAAACCTCCCTTTCCTCTTGGCAAAAGGCCCAGCGCTGCCCTATGGCCCAGGTTCACCCTGTGGGGCCACCTCTGGCTCCACATTTAGGGTGTCCCGCTCTACCTGCCACTCACCATATGCCATTTGCTGGATGGAAATCGGGGAGCAGCCATCTTCGCTGAGGGCCACCAGCCCTTCAATAGCCTTCCTGCGGAGGGAAGAGCATGTTGGCGCACAGCACAGAACAGCACGGCAYGGCTGTAGCACCAAGGACTAACTGGGCAGCGAGCCAAGATTTTATCCTGCACCAACCCACCCTCTTCATAATCTTGCAGAAGGAAGGGTGCAGCTGTGACAGAGTTGRGTCTCTGTCAGACACCTGACTTCATGCTCAGTGACACTAAGACTGATTGATTGATTGACTGGCAATTTGCCTATCACCAGAACACAGCAATAAACATTTATGACTTGGCTGATGAATCTCAGCAAGGAGTGCCGACTGAGGGCATTGGGATCAGCACTCCCGYGTGTTCCCATTACTGAACTGGCAGCAGCTGTGAAAACCACCATGGAGAGTATCTGTGGGACCTCCCTAATTGCCTGACAAACCATGCACAAAAAGCCATACATTAGCGAAGCCAAACACAAATATTTTCCACATAGGAAGATGAATGAAAACCAACCCTACAGACCAAGTGTAGGGGAAAGCAGAGTGCTGTGGGCAAAATGGGCAGCATCCCTGCACGAGGCTGCAGAGGACAGTACTGATACAGAGACAGGAGGCACACACCCACGAAACCGCACCCGGTCTTTGCATTTGTATTTTTAGAAGATGTCAAAAAAATAGGGAGGGTGCAGAGAAGAGCTCAAAGAGATAGAAAAACTGCTTTGGAGGAGCGACTGGGAGCCTGGCTTGACAAATTTTATCAGCTCTGGTGGGTAAGAAGAAATACCAAAAGCCTCTTCAGCCTAGAGGAAGAAAGCAGCACTAGCAACACTAGAATTTGCTGGACTTCTGCAGAATAAACACAATGCTATATATACACGTTGCAGAGAGTAATCCATGGATCTCTGCTACCCTCTGCCTTCCTGGCGYCAGCAATGCCTTGCTGTAGGGAATGGTGTGAACTCACATACCAACCACTGGCTGAACAACTGGCGCTGCTCCTACAGACGCCCCTACCAGAGCCCAGACCTCTCCCAAGCCCCTTGTCCCAAGGCTATCACTCTCTYCCTGCCCTTCTCTTGCTCCCAGCTCTTCCTGTATGCTTACTCCCTGCACGGCACTATGACTAGGGAATGGTTGTGTGCAGCCAGCCGGCAAGGCAAGGATCGCAGGGATCCCGGCGCCGCCTCCCTCTGTCCAGCTCCACAGGCTGCCCTGGGCAGCATCTGCCTGTCCCAAAGCACCGGCACAGCACACGGCCTGCAACGCGCGCTCAGCCCCGCACGCAGCAGGGATCCCCACACTCCCGCCCGGCAGCACCCAGGAAGGCAGAGATTTTCTGAGGCTGGGCCTAGACTTTGTCCTGGGCTGGACAGGATGCCGGGCATGGGGCAGAGGCAGTTACCGATAGCGATGCACCACCCAAGCAACAACGCCGCYGCACTGCCAGACTGACTGTCCTAGGCTCCAGCGGGCTCTCCTGCCGCAGGAGGGAGGCTGAGGTCACACCGGAGGCTCGTCACTGGGGGGCTGAGCCCAGGTGTGGCCTCTGTCATGGGGCACRGAGGATGCAGCATCAGGAGTCAGGGCTTGCTTTGGTGAGATRCTGTGCTCCAGCACGCCTTGCTGGMAGTCCTGCTCCCCCACCTCCGGCGGATTCACTGGCTGCCACTACCACCCTGGGGCTCTTTATCTCAATCCTGGAGCTGGGCACAGAGCAGCTGGCAGGGCAGCCCTGGCTCAGGATCCAACCCAAAGGGGACGTGCCTGCAGGAGAAGCTAGGCCCTGAGGGCTGGCCTTCCCGTCACAGACATACAGGGCAGAGCCARGAGGCTCTGGGGAAGACTCTAGGCTATTTAACACCCAAGTGCAGGTTGCTGGAACAGCTCCTGCTGGCCTTGACACCTGCAAAGAAGCTTTCCTACTTAAGGAAGGGGCAAAGCAATTCCTAGCAGAACAGCTCATATCTCTGAGCCAGATRGGGCAGAAACTCCCATGAAAACCCAGTCCTAAGGCTCCTCTCCCTGCCCCAGGGACACACGGCGTTGCAGGCATGGTCCTCCAACRGTGCTGCCCTGACTCCCAGCTACACAGAGCTGACCCTGACCAGGAAGCCTGGCCTCTGACCTGATGGTGAGGGACAATCCCCGAGTCCCCTCAGAACATCCAGAATTAATGTTTCTCAGTCAAGGCTCAGGGGAAACAAACCACTCCGGCCATGTTATCACTATCCCTCAGGAGGGGAGTCATCAAAGCATCTTGAACCTGACACCCAAACCTGAAGGTGACAGAGCTGTAGGCACTGCTGTGGGTCTCTCTCCCACAGGCAACACTATTACACAATTCACTGCCACTTCCCTAGGCCTGAGCCATTTAGCTCTGATGATAACACAGGGTGTAACACTGGCTTGCAAACAATGTAACATTGTACCAGCCAAGACACGCTCCTCGGAAGAGGCAGAGCCCTGAAATCACCTTCAGGCTGTTCCTGCTGAAGCAAGGAAAAAGACATCTCTAAGAAAAGAACAAGACTTGCTGGAACGTGGGGGTAGATCCACATCCCTTCTTCATCCACACAGCACAGCAGTTTTCCTGTCTGGCAACCCACAGGCATTTGTCCAAGCTATGGGAGCACTCTTGAATCTAGTCAAAACAGCCTGCTGGGAAGGCAGGACAGAAAAGATACTACACATCCTGTAACAGCTTAAAGTCACAGACTCCCTGCCCTGAATTAAAGGAGACAATGTCAGACAGTTCAGGCATCAGTCCTCCAGACCTCAGAGTGACTTTTCTCCTCTACCAGAGCTACACTCGATGTTAATGGACTGACCTAGCTTTGACACAGAGATTTTAGCTATAAGAGTCTTAGTCTCCTAAAAAATTGCTGTCTGAGAACCTGAGCAGAGCACAGGCGCAGGATGCAGAGAGAAGCAGCAGAGGAAGGGCAATACCACCCCATCCCCAGATTCTAGRACCAGCCCAGGACTCACTGAGGCCCAGGGTAAATTCAAGCTGCCTCTCTGGGTATGGCCATGGGGCTCCAAAGGACATCCGAGCAGACAGGAAGCACTGACATCCTCTGGCCAAGCCACAGTGAGATGGCAAACCCAGAACCAGCCGGGTCACAGGAGACCCTCCCACTCCTGCCAGGCTAATGCCATGTCCCTTACCTGAGCAGTTTGTAGTACAGAAACCGGAAGGCCTCCTGCAGCAGCACAGAAAACATCACCCCAAATATCAAGAGCCCTTTCTGCAATGGTTCATCATTGGGGTCACTGGCTTTTACAGCGATAAACCAGATCAGGGAGGAGAGCAGCAGTGAGACCAGCCAGAAAAAAGCCCTGAAAGAGAGAGAGAGAGAGAGAGAGGCTGCTAAACAAAGAGCATTTGCTCTGGACTTCAAGGAGGTAATTTCTGCCTCAGGCAAAAGATCTTCTTTCTGTGTCCAAGCAGTGCAGACAGTGCCTGGTGGTGGGCAGACACAGCTGGTGTACATCTGCAGAGATCCCTGGCTTTGCACCATGTGAGAAGGTGTCTGGGCTGGGGATAACCACTGTCCTGTGCCACGAGGCTCCTGTCAGGTCCAATACATACTTTCTGCTGCAGGCCTAAGTTGAGTGGAGACTATATTCCCTGYGTGCTCCAGGCAGGACTGCTAGAAAACAGCAAGCGTCTTCCTCCRCAAGGCTAGGTTTGTCCTTCCAGGAGGCCAGTCCTGCGCTGTAAGGCATGCTTTACACCAGGCAAGTACACAAAAAATTCTCGAACACAGTGCTTTGCACACAGGCCCCAGGGGCCGGACAGGTTGTACCTCGGCCTGGACAAAGACCTGGGCCGAGAGCCTGCTCCTCGCTGCCCCGACCCGGTTGTCCTGCCTCCGCGGTGCTCAGCTGTAACGCTGCCAGGACACACAGACGCACTGACCTGATTCCCTGCTGCCCTCTGTCCTCCCAGGGACTGCCCCGTGGCCAAGCACGGACAYGAAGGACTCCCAGCATGACTGTGCTTGGCAGCACAGGCCCCAGGGAAGCAGAGGCACATGGCATGGCACCCCGCCACCTCCCCGCCTGGGTCACCAGTGAGGTCCTCAGGTGTCACCCAAACCTCAGGAACGGGCTGTGCCTCTCCTGTGCTCATGGCACAGCAGAGCCCCCACTGCAAGAGATGATGTCCCCATGGCAGGGATCATGGGCAGGAGATTCCCAGGGCCAATCCCAGCTCAGGAAGGGACACCCCAACCTGAGGGTCTTGCCCACCCGCCCAGCAGCAGGGCGTGCACCGACCTCGCGTCCACCACCGCACCCAGCAGCAGCACCAGCCACACGCGCAGTCGGGCTCAGAGCCATCTGGCACAGCGTGCCCACGGCCTGTGATGCACCAGTGCCCACCTGCAGCCAGCCTGCATGCCCSGTGGCTGTGCCAGCACTGGTGCCATGCCTGTGCTACCGCCACGCCAGCACCGGCACCATCCCCACAAGGTACCAGTACCGGTGCTTTGCTTGTGCCTTTGCCGAGGTGTCTCACCTGTGTCAGTGCTGGTATCAGGCTGTGCCTGTGCCCTCCGTGACTGCCGGTACTGGTGCCACACCAGTACTGCTGCCCCTCCTGTGCTGCTACCAATGCTGACAGCAATACCAGTACTGTGCCTGCACCCCTCCCAGTGCCTCCAGCACCAGCACCTCTGTCGTGCTTATACTGGCACCAGTGCTGTCCTGGTGCTCGTGCCAGCACCGTGCCCATTCTGCTAGTGGTACTAGGGCTGGGCTTGCACCCCTCGTGCCCCTGTTCTACCTGCACCAGAACAGGCACCAGCAGCACACTGATACCGGCACCAGCGCCATGCCTGTGCTGACAGTGGCACCAGTGCTGTGCCGGCCCCCTTCTGTGTTGGTACCGATACTGGCAGCAGCCCCCTGCCACGCGCAGTGGTATCGGCACCACTGCTGTGCCGGTGCTGCCAGTACCGGCACCAGCACCCCCAGCGTGGGCGCTGCCATGCCATGCCCCGGCTGGTTACCAGTACTGGCACCG
>NW_028185372.1:156124-159920 GCF_003343005.1 Rhea americana | reverse complement strand
GGGGCGGGAGCGCGGGCGGTCGGGCTTTCCGCGGCCCGGAAGGAGGCAGCGCCCTGTAAAACCGCCACGGGGCAGCGAGCGGCTCCAACCCCCCCCGGGCTGCCCGGGGCCCCGGGAGGGGAGAGGTGCCGTGGGGTGGCCGAGCACCCTGCGCGCCGCGGGAGCGCCGGGATGCGGTGTGCAGAGCCGCGGAGCAGAGCCGGGCCTGGGCGGGGAGCGGAGTGCGGCCGCACCTGGGCAGGAAGGAGGTGGGAAGGTCTCACCCCGCGCCTTTCCTGAGCTGCGAGCGGTGCAGCGAGTGAAGGAAAGCGGATGGCCGGAGCGATCGCTGCCAGCCGCCCGGCTCGCCCGGGGGTCGGCGTGACTCCTGCCGGTGTTTCCCGGCGGCTGGAGGCTCTGCTTGTAGAGGGACATCCGCCTGCTGGCCCGGGACACCGGCGCTCGGCGCTGGTCGTGGAGRGGCCCCAACCAGAGGGCAGAACGGGATCGGGTCTCCCGGGCATCTCCAGGGGAGCCGCCTCCCTTTCTCGGTGTCAGCGAGGAGACACATCCTGTCACTCTTTATCTAAGGGAAAAAGGAACAGACCGGGAGGAAACTCCCTGAGCGCTTCAGGGACGCCTGCTGTACTACCGTCTGCTAGTTTAGATTAGGCAGCTGTCYCCGAGGGGGGGTTCAGTGCCTGGCAATGGGAAATACAACCAGTTTGCAGGGTAAGCAGCTAGCTGCAGACCTGAAGACACTGACAAGCAATAGCACGCGCACGTGTGTGGACACACACYGGTTTACGTGCTTAGACTGTGACGTTAGCCTGAACCGTGCAGCAGGCTCCATGGAGAGGTCAGTGCCTGCATGGCTTCCCAAGTGCCAGGCAGGTAACGTGGCGGTTGTGGTAGGGGACACACTAGTGAGGTATCAGTGTGCACCTGGTCGAAGGATGGTCAGTTTGGACTTTGAGTTTCCTTTCTTAAGGCTGTGCATCACGCACGTGCCAAGGAAGAGCTGGARATGTGGGAACGCAGCCCAAACTACGCACATCATCACTCCCAGCCCTCCAAGGCCRAGGTGGGCATCCAACTGCACTACCCGCCCCATAGCAAGGTCCAGAGCCTCCGTGAGATCAAGGCAGGGAGATTCCCCCCCTCCCCAAACCCACATCTCCTAGTGTCCATACACACCCACAAGGACTAAGCATACTCATCCATCTTGTCAAACTGCTTTAATATTTGAACATGAAGACAGGACAGAGCCATTCTGGCTGTGCACAGACAAGACACCCTTGAGCCACGGTGTAAGGCTGCAGGGTTTCCCTTCTCAATGGATGTGTGGATTTGGCCAAGATGCAGTTCAGCTGATGACGTCCAGAGCATGCCAGTGGGGTGCAAGTGTGGGGTAGGGAAGAGGGACGGGAGCTCCCCAGGCAGCTCAGAGGTTGTTCAGCTCCAACAAGGTCTGGTCCAGGACCTGGTGGATGCCAACGTTCTCCTCTTTGGCACTGGCCAGACTCTCTGTGAACACAAGGGGGACACAGCCACACGCAGCCAGTCACACGCACATGGACACAGGCCAACCGCACCCAGGCACAGACAGACCCACGCACACGACACCAAGCACAGACACACGCACACAAATGGACATCTCAGTACGGCAACAGCATCCAGCAGAGCGGGACCTCCCTGCAGAGCAGAGTCCACGCAAGCAGCCCTGGTGCTGGCAGGGATGAGCCCACTCGCTCTGGGACATGCTAGGGTGACCAGGCCAGCCAGGCCAGTCTCTGGGGCCAGGCGATCCCTGCTCTTCGGCCTCTCTCATCCTCCCGCCGCACCCCGCGGCCCCGGGCACGCTCAGCGGCCGGCTGCGTGACGCAGCCTTGCRCAGCCCCGCGATTTCCACAAAACAGCCTACCCCGGGTCTTCACTACTGCGGCTGGCTGGCTACAGACACGTGCGCGAACCCTTGGCCAGAGAAAGAGGAGAAGCAGTGCCTGCTCCGTAAGCCAGCGGTGCTCCGTGAGGAACAGGAGTGAGACAGCAGCCCAGGAGGACGGGCGGAGGGACAGCACAGAGAAAGAGCAGAGCTGATGTGGCTGCGGGGACAAGCTCCGCCGGCCAGAGCCTCCCCGGCTCTYGCTTCCCAACTGCATCCTCCTCCTCCTTCGAGAGACGGGGCTGGGACCTTGAGCTCTGCTGGCCAGGCCCCTGCACTGCTACCCCAGCCTCATCTCCCAGCGCTCCCAGCTGGGCTCTGCCCCCTCCCCGGGCCTGGCGCAGCAGGGGGCTGCCTGGGCCCCAGCTCTGTCCCCCCTGCTCGGAGGGCAGTCCTCCCTGCGCCGTTTGGGATGACYGGAGTACCGAGGAAGAGGCTGGGTCCCCCAGGCCCCGCGAGGAGGGGAGGAAGGCAGCAATACACAGGCCACCGCGTCCCTCCCTGGCGGGGCCAAGCTGATGCCAAGGGACGGCCATCACGACATGGGTGTCCCAGGACATTGCAAAAACCCTCCTTCCTCCCCCGGGAAAAACAAATCAGCTACGGAGGGGCTGAGCAGGGAGCTACCCCGGGGCGGGAGGCYGCGGCCCGGCCGTCCCTGCTCCGCACACTGCTTAGCTGCAGCGGCGAGGGAGCAGCGACCGCCAGCCCCGACCCAGGCTGGCCGCAACGGGGCCGGGGAGCAGCCGGGGCCCGGAGCGCCCCGCGCGCGGCCCGGGGTGGGGGGGACGGGGAGCGGAGCGCACAGCAGCCCCGCGGTCACGGGCTGCACAGCGGGAGCAGGCGTGGGCTGCGGCAGCTCAGTTGTTAAGTTCAGTAAGGATGACCCGCAGTTCGTTAGTGAGAACACGGTTTTTCTCGGCCTCCTGCCTTGAGCGCTCTAGAGAAAATGAAGACATCAGCGCAGCAGAGGGGAAGAGAGAGAGAAAGAAGAGTTAGCGAAAAGAGACAGCACTCCCCRGCGAGAGACCGCGGTGGAAACCCTGCAGCGGCGGTGGCCCAGCGGGCAGCGGGGACGAGCTGGGGAGATGGCAGGTCCCAGGGCAGGGACGGGGCCTTGGGCCCATCTGCTTGGGGAAGGGGTGGAGGGGCAGGGTATGATGCCGAGGAAGGAGGAGGTGGAGGACGATCCACTGAAGCTGGGACCCTTTGAGAGCCAGGAATCGCCACTGAAGGATCAGGTCAGCCCCTCCGGCAGGGAAGGGCGATGCGAGAGATGCCAGGGCTGCGACGCTGCTGTTTGCAGGCAACGTCTTAGAGCGTCACTGGGGAAGGGACAGGACCGGGTCTAACCCTACTGCAGGCCACGAGAGTGATGGAGAGCAGGACTTGGAAGGAGGCAAAAGATGAGGAAAGCGGTGCCCGAGAGCCGGAGGGGTGCGGAGGGCCGACGGCCCCAGGCGCAGGCCCAAAGGGCCCGGCCGGCTCGGCCTCGCCGCGCGGCGCCGCTCTCGGGGCTCCCCCACCTGAGGAGGTCCCGGCGGCGCCGCGGCTGCGAGCTGCATGCAAACACCTCCTGCCGCCCGGCTGCCGGCACCCGCGTGAGACAGGCAGGAAATGAGGGATGAGAGTGGAAAACCAGAGCGGCATGAAGAAAACAAAGGAGAAACGGAGGAGAGGAAACGCTTTATTGAGACCAACCCGGAGGGACAGAACAGAACAGAAAAAAAGAGTCATGAAATGCAAACTGAACAGCGATGTGCAGAGGACAGGCGGGAGGCAGGGGGGAGGGCGGGAGCAGGGGCTGCCTGCCTGCCTGGGGTGGGGGCTGCTCGGGGCCAAGCCCTCCTGCCCACTCTGCTGTGGGGGCTG
>NW_028185372.1:153848-155365 GCF_003343005.1 Rhea americana | reverse complement strand
GGGGGGGGTGGGAGTGGAGATGACAGCCCCCCCGGCAGCTCTTCATCCCCGCGGCATCGCAGCCTTCCCCATCCCGGCCACCCGCGACCACCCCGCGGCCCGGGCCGCCTGCGGGGTGCTTCGCGCTCCCCCCCCTCCGGCTGTGCCGCGGGGGGCACAGCCGCCGCAGGGCCCCCCCAGGCCTTCCCAGGCCGCCTGCGCTCCCCCACGAGCGAGGGCAGGCGAGGAAATTTTACCTTCTAAGTCATCGATGGTTTTCTCCAGCTTCGCCACAGACCGCTCGGCAAACTCTGCTCGGGTCTCGGCCTGCAGGAGCACAGGGCRGAGGGGACGAGCTGCAGGCCCGCGCCGCGCGGCAGAGGCGCCGTCCGGATCCCCGCCAGCTCCAAGCACGCGAGCCGCAGCCCGCGCACGTCCCGGGAGCGGGACAACAGGTCCGCGTCCCCGGCGGGCCGAAGGGGGACGCGCGCGGTGCGGCCGCAGCGGCCGAAAAGAGGAGGGGGCCGCGGGCGCGAAGGGCAGGCTCCGCGGCCTGGAGCCGGGGGGCAGCGGGGCGGCAGCGAGACCCTGCCCCAAGGTGAGACCCTGCCCCAAGTCCCTTACCTCCTTCAGTTTTTCCCCTAGGAGCTTGATCTCCTCCTCGTACTTGTCCTCCTTGGTGGAGTACTGCGAAGAGAGACGGCGCCGTGAGCCACGCGGCGCGGCGGCGGCTGCGTGTCGCCCCGGCCCCCCGCCGGCCCCCCGCCCGGCTGGCCCCTCTCCCGGCCCCAGCTCAGCCAGCTCCTACCTTGTCAGCTTGGGCCTCCAGGGACTTCAAGTTGTTGGTGACAATTTTCAGCTCTTCCTCTAGGTCACCACATTTACTACATCCCAAGCAGGGGCCATCAGGTGGGGGAGTGGGGACAGGGGCGGGCGAAGGACAGAGAGGAGCCGACAGAGCAGGTGCGGAGAGGGAGAAGAAAGAAAGAGAGAGAACGAGTTGAGAAAGGGGGGAAAAAAAACAGCCAGCGCAGACGGAAGAGGAGCAGAGGCACGGTGGCGGCGAGCGGCGGCTGCTGGGACGCGTCCGTTCCTCGCGGCTCCTCGGTGCGGCCGCCCGGCAGCCGGGCTCCCGCTCCGGGAGGCGAAGCGGGGCCGGAGGAGCGGAGGAAGGGGGCAGACGGCGCGGGGCCGCGGCCTGGCGCCGTCCCCGGGGCGCGGGCCGCAGCGCGCGAGGCCGGGCGGAGGGGTGGCGAGGCCGGGGCCGAGGCAGCGGCAGCGGCGCAGAGAGGAGAGGAGAGGAGAGAGGCGGCTCGCGGGCTTGGAGAGACGGAGGCGGAGAGCGAGGGGCTGCCGCGCGGCTCCCCGCTCGCCCGCCGCAGTACCTCTTCCTCTGAGGCCATGAGGGATTTGAGAGTCTGGTCCATGGTCCGCAGCTCTTCTTCCAACTGTCTCACTCGGCTGGGGGTGGGAAGAGGGGGCACCCCGGGGCGGGGGRGCCGAGCAGAGAACAGGGTCAAGCGCGCTCCGGGCCGGCC
>NW_028185372.1:151917-153575 GCF_003343005.1 Rhea americana | reverse complement strand
GCGGCGGGGCGCCCCGCCGCCGCCAGCGCCGCCACTCACCTCTCTGCCACCTCGGCCCGCTCCTCCGAGCGCTCCAGCTCTCCCTCGAGGACCACCAGCTTGCGGGCGACCTGGAGCAGCAAGAGGCGTGCGTCAGCCCCGGCAGGCCGGGGGGCAAGGGGCAGGGGGGCAGATGGGGTGGCTGGGGCCACCAGGGCCACCAGGGCCACTGGGGTGCACGGGCAGTGGGCAGGGGACAGGGCGGGTGTGGGAAGCTGCACTCACCTCCTCGTACTTGCGGTCGGCCTCTTCGGCTATGTGCTTCGCCTCCTTCAGCTGCATTTCCTGGAGCTCCATCTTCTCCTCGTCCTTCATGGCCCTGTTCTCGATGACCTTCATGCCTCTGAGGAATGTCCAAGCCAGAAGATGTCATTGCCATGGCTGATGGCCCGTGCTCTGCGCCTGCCACCCACGTCCCAACCCGCCGTCCTGCTGCTCTGGAGATGAGGGACATTGCCCGGGGACACCAGCATGCGCCGGCCACCCTGTGCGTTAGGGTCGTGCCGGGGTGCTGATGGAGCTGGCCCCAAGGCCACCCCACGGCCACCTCCCAGAGCGAGGATCCCAGTGCCGGAGGGACACTGCGGCGGGGGGGCCGTGGGGCCGTCCCGTGCTGCCTGGACRGGTCAACGCAAAACACTTCTCTCCGCTAGCCCAGCCGTACTGATCGCCGAGAAAACATGTCACATCAGGAACACGATGACATGTTTGGGCACCGGGCAGCTCCTGGGTGGTGGCTGCTAGACCCATAAAACCTCCGTGCCCTCCACCTGCATCGCTTTGGCTTGGGAGGCGAGATTACTGCGAGCAGCTGCACCGTGGCCACCGGAGGATGGGGAAACACCCTCCACAGTGGTCTTTTGAACAAGGCTGCTCCACTGCTTTGGCTACTAAAAGCCAACCTCAGTTCCTCGGTGCCAGGAGCTCYGCCCGGGCTGCGGCTCAGCCCTCGAGTGGAGGCGTCTGCTCCGGGGTGGAAAACAGACCCTGAGCAACTTCTGGCTCAGCTACCGCCTGATATTTGTGAGCATCAGACCACGTTTTTYAAGAGTGCCCTGGAAATTTCAGAGAACGCACTTCTTTGGGGACCTTCCCAGTGCCGTGGCCTCGCTCCCTCCCTTTGGGGTTTGCAGGAAGACTGACACAACCCCCTTAAGGTCATTTGAGAAAAACGGGGTGCTGAGGGAGGCGGGTTTGCCCTCGCAGCATGGGGCTGGCAGTCCTTGCAGGGCAGCGCCCCGTCGGCGGCCTGCCTGCCCCCCAGACCCGAGCCCCAGATCCCCCTGAATCCCCGGGGCGACACCCAGCACGAAGGGGGCTGCCGGCGACCCAGCGTGCCCCGACCCGGCACTCCCYGGCGCACCTCTCGCTCTCATCAGCCGCCTTCTCGGCCTCCTCCAGCTTCTGCAGGGCGGTGGCCAGGCGCTCCTGGGCTCGGTCCAGCTCCTCCTCCACCAGCTGGATGCGGCGGTTCAGAGAAGCCACTTCGGCCTCGGCCTAGGGGGAGAAGAAACGCCGCGGTCACCYCTGGCCGGGAAGGGCCGAGAGATGCCCACGCCGCACGGCGCCAGCCACCGAGCGCGGCCGGTGCCCGGGCGAGATGGTGCGAGCCGCTGCCG
>NW_028185372.1:150343-151431 GCF_003343005.1 Rhea americana | reverse complement strand
CCGCGGCGCCAGGCAGGGGGGCCGCCAGCTCGGTGACGGGGCGGGGTGCAGCCGTGTTGGTTAATGATTAATTAAATTTTTTCTCCTCCCCTCCCAGGGTGTGTATGGGGCRGAGGGGGGGCAGGCGGCCCCGAAGTGGGTCAGGGCGCTGCCCGCCCGGACGCGCGGGAACATGAGCTCTCGCAGCGGCAGCGCGCGGCGAGCGGGGAAGGCGATCCGCCGCCGCAGGAAGGGGCCATTTCCTCCGCGCGCGGCCCCGGCGAGCGCGGCCCCGGCACCGCACCCGCCCGCGCCGCCCCCGCTATCGGCAGGATGTCGGAGCAGAGGAGGAGGCATCGGAAAGAAAAACAAAACCAAACCAAACCAAACAAAACAAAAAAAAAAACCCAAGCCGGGAATGAGCCGAAGCCTGGAAATGCCGCCCCGCTGGCGGCGGGTCCCCGCGGGGGACGTTCCCGGGAGCCGGCGGCTCCGCGGCTGCTCCGGCACCGGGACCGCGGAGCCCGCTGGAAGCTGGGCAAGGGCCCAGCCGCGGGATGCTTTGTGCAGCGCCGAGGCTGCGGACGGAGCCTCTCCTGGGACCGGCCCGAGCCCGAGAGCCTCCGTGCCGCGCGCGCCCGGGCTCTCCTGCTGCTGGCCGCACGCCTCGGCGGGGATGCGCGGGCGCCGGAGCGCGCCCGGCCGCGGGCAGCCCGCCCGGCTGGCGGCCCCGGCGCTGGCCTTACCCGCTCCCGGGCCTGCCGCTCGGCATCGGCCTCGCGCTGCAGGTGCTCGGCGCGCTCCTCCGCCTCGTCAGCCACCTGCTGCAGGCTCTGGATCTTCTTCTTGACGGCGTCGATGGAGCTGATGCCGGCCATGGCCCCGTGGCGGCGGCGGCGGAGCGCAGGGCAGGCCGCGCCGCGGAGCCCTTTGTGGATCCGCGCTGGCTCGGGCAGGAAGCGCTCAGGCAGCGGCCGCTCCCGCCGCCCGCCCTGCCTCCATCCCTTCCTGCTCCTCCTCCTCCTCCTCCTCCTCCTCCTCCTCCTCTCGCTGCCACAGACCCAACCGGACCTGGGCCTGCAACGCTCCCCCAGTCAGGGTGCAGGCTG
>NW_028185372.1:147397-149983 GCF_003343005.1 Rhea americana | reverse complement strand
CCAGGCAGGGTGCACGATGCCTCCCCAAGGCAAGGCACAAGGTGCTCTCTTTGGGCGGGTCCATGATTCCTCCCTGGGCAGGGGGCACGGTGCCCCCAGGCAGGGCACAAGGTGCCCCCACGGCAGGGTGCACCATGCCCCCACCAGAGCACGCGCCTGGTCTGGGCACCTRGTGCCACCCAGCTCCACCAGCCGGGTGGGAAAGAGCCCAGGCAGGTCTTCTCCAGGGGGGAAGGCGCCCGGGGAGCTGTGGGGGCCCGGGYGCGCCCCAAACTCCCTCGCCCGCCCCTGGGCTCTGCAGGGCCGGGGAGGCACTCGGCCTTTGCCCACGGGGGCTGTGGGCGATTCCCCGAGTGCCGGGGGGCAGAGCCCGCTCCGGGGCAGCCCCCCGGGGACCAGAGCCCGGAGCCTGGTCCCCAGCGGCCATCCCRCTCGCCCGGGCAGGGCACCGGCCTGCAGCACCCTGGGGACCCGCAGGGCCCTGGGTGCTGGGGGCCTGGCGGCGGCCGGGTGCCTGCGGCAATGGCCCCACCCAGGGATGCAGTCACTTCCCAGCAGAGCCCGTTCCCTCCCACTGGCTCGGGGAATCGCCAAATAAGAGCAAAGTCGCAGCCTGGGAAAGCGCCGGGGCGGGAACTCGGGTGAAGCCTTGGGGATCACGGCCTGGGAATGCCGGCGCTCGCATTTCCGCGGGCGCTCGCTGCGGCACGCCAGCCCCACGCGGGGCACCGGGGCCGGGCGGCCGGCGGGTACCGCAACCCACCGCATCTCCCCTTAGAGGCTGCACCGCCTCCAACGCCCGCCGGCCCCGGGCCTTCAGCCTGCGCTGCGCCTCGAGGAGCCGACAGCAGCGCTCTCCCCGTGGAGGAGGCACCACTTAGCGCTGTCAGCACGTTCAGCTCCCCACCGCGGAGCCCTGGCGGCTCCCGGCGTCCCGCACCCGGGGCTCCCGGGCGGCCTCCCCCGGGCGCCCGGCAGCCCCTGTGCCACGGGAGCGCTTGCCCGCACGTGCTTGGACCCCAGATGCTCTCCCAAGCCTGCATTTTGAATTTTCTTCTCCCCTTTGCCCTGCCTCCCCCTCTGGACCCTTCTCTCGAAAGGGTCCGGGGCTCCCGGGCCTCTGCCTCGCCGGATGGGCCTCCCTTTTCCAAAGCCCGGGAGACTTTCTGATCCACTGCGAACCCCGAGCAGGGCAACACCCTCCCTGCCACTGCRTAGCCCGGTGCGACCTGCACGCTCTGTGCGCTCATCCCCACAGCCAACACCTTCCTGGAGCCGGCGCCTGCCCGTCCTCCTAGCTCTGTGCCTGGGAGTCTCGCATCGYGCCCGGCGGGACCGCACACCGGGCTCGCCTGGACCCAGGCTCACGCGCACCCGCTCAGCCCAGTGCAGCCCCAGCGCAGCCACCCTGCCCAGCTCGGKGCAGCCAGGGTAAACGCGCCTTTCCGGAGGATCTCCACTGCTTTACTATCTAATCAAACCGGGGTGAGCCCCAAAGCTCGACAAGCAAAGCCGGAGCTTTCCCAGGACGAACTCCTGCAAGCTCCTGCCGTGCGGGTGAGCCCGGCCCCGGCGGGGCTCGGGCGTTGGCACCGGCGGCGCGCGGGCCGCAGCCCGGCAGGCTGCGCGTTTTGCAGGCAGGGTTGCGCGTCCCGGGGCACCCCTTTCCCTCAGCCGACCGTGCACGGGCTCTGGAGCGRGGCTCGGATGGAGACGGCACAGCGCGGGCACTGGCTCAGCCCCGCCGCAGGTGACCCTGTGCCTGAGCAGGACAYGGCCCGTCCGGGCCACGGGCGCCTCCTTGCCCTGGGGCCACCCTGCCTGCCTGCTCCTTCGCTGCGTCTTTTGGAGTCCCGGAGGAGCCAGTCGCCCCAAGGACTCCTGCTCCCACTGCTCGTCCTTGTCTGCTCTCCCCTGTCCTTGGTGGCACCTTGGAGATTTGACGCATCTCCCCCATTTAGCTCCCTAAACCAGCTGGGATTGAATTTTTCGTTCTCAGTCCTAAAAAGCCTGGCCCTGCCCCTGCTGGCCACACTCCAGACGGCTCCCCTTTAGCTTCTCCTCCAGTTTCCAGGGTTGGCTTTCATCAGAGAATGACTGGCTATCGAAAGGAGGATTTATTTATAGGGTGTCAAATACCCTGTGTGGCACCGCAGGTCGTTACAGCCCGCTCCGCTCCCYGCGGCCGGGCACAGCTGTTCCACCCTTCAGCCCGGGCTGGCACAGGCCGATTCCRACACCTTCCTAACATCTCCCCGGTGGGATCCATTTCTCAGGAGAAAGACCAGGCACAGCACTAAATAAAACCCTTSCTGGCCGTGCCCTTCCCAGGGTGCAGGGCTGCACACCGGCCCCCGAAGGGGCGGCCCCGGGCGCCCCCAGCATCCTTCCCCGCAACCGGTGCGCRCTGCTGCCCCGGCCGCCGGCCGTGGCGAGAGCTGCTCCTATTTCTCCTCTCCTCTTTGCTTTCCTGCAGCAGCCCAACAAGAGCCGCGGTGCTTTCACTACACCCGTACYGGAGGTGCGCACCCAGTTGTGCACCCAGAGAACGGTGCCCCAGCTCGGGACGCTTGTCCCCGTCGGGCT